>NC_066285.1:13302500-13655000 GCF_905404315.1 Leptidea sinapis
TTAGTATACTTTAGTTATTTTCATATGTCCTATGGTATATGTGCTGAGGGTCAGAAGAGGGCTATTCGCGCGATCTATAACCTAGGTCCTAAAGAATCATTAAGAGAAAAATTTAAAGAAATAAACATTTTGACTGTTGCTTCTCAATACATTTTTGATAATGTTCTGTATGTTCATAAGCACATTGAGGAATTTTCTATAAACTGTGACATTCATAATGTTAACACGAGGAACAAACATAAACTTGTTATGCCTACTACTCGGTTGGGTCGAGTTAGTAAGTCTTTTGTTGGGCGATGTATATGCTTCTTTTTTTTTATATGAGAGGGGGCAAACGGGCAAGAGGCTCACGGGATATGGAGAGGTGAGGCAACCGTCCATGGATATCCGCAACAACAGGTGTGTCAAGAAATGCGTTGCCGGCCTTTAAGGTGGGAGTATGCTTTTTTCTTGAAGGTCCCTAAGTCGTATCTGTTCGGGAAGACCGCTGCCGGTAGTTGATTCCACAAAGTGGCTGTGCGAGGCAAGAAATTTCGAACAAAACGCGCGGTTGTGGAATGCCAGACGTCTACGTGATGCGGATGGTACTTTGCACGTAATGTCCGGTGATGGAATTCGACCACTGGAATCAACCCGAACAGCTCCTCTGAACACTCCCCGTGGTAAGTGCGGTAGAAGATGCAGAGAGAACCCACATCTCTTCGCAAAGCTAGAGAATCAAGCCGATCGGAGATGACTTGATCGTCGATGATTCGAGCCGCTCTTCGTTGTATGCGGTCAAATGGAAGAAGCTGGTACTGGGGAGCACCCGCCCAGAGGTGAGAACAGTACTCCATGTGAGGCTTAATTTGCGCCTTATAAAGTTGCAGGCGGTGGCTTTTAGTGAAGTACTGTCTCGCCTTACTGAGTACACCAAGCTTTTTTGAGGCCAGTTTGGCCTTCTCTTCCAAGTGTATCCAAGTGTATATATCGACGCCAAGTATGCCAATACAGGCTGTGGCAGTTAGAGGAGTGATCTCGGATCGAGGGGATACGACAAAGGGAGACTTTTTAGTGGTGAACGCACAAACTTGTGTCTTCTTGGGGTTGAATTGGACTAAATTTTGTCGGCCCCATTCCGAGACTTTGCAAAGCATAGTCCCGATTTCAGATACAAGTTTGTTCCGGTTCTCGTCGACGGTATCCCGGCACATGTTGGCACGGCCGGTGTACGAAGCATACCCTGTGCTGTCGTCCGCATAGCAATGAATATTGCTGATTTGCAGCAATATTCATTGCTATGCGGACAGGTGCTTCAGCATATCATTGATATGCAGAAGATACAGCGTAGGGGATAGCACGCACCCTTGCGGGACACCAGCGTTTATGGGTTTTAATTCGGAGCATGCACCGTTGATAACAACCTTGATGCTCCGATCAGCCAAAAAGCTAGTGACCCATTTGCACAACTTCTCGGGAAGCCCATAGGATGGCAGTTTCGCTATAAGCGCTTTATGCCACACCCGATCGAAGGCCTTCGCTATGTCCAAACTCACCGCCAAGGCCTCTCCCTTCAACTCAACCACTTGCGCCCATTTATGGGTGAGGTATGCAAGAAGAGCACCAGCTGAGCGACCCTGACGGAAACCGTACTGGCAGTCGCTGATCAGCTGGTGCCCCTCTAGGTATCCCAAGAGCTGGCGGTTGATGATCGACTCCATTACTTTGGAGAAAATGGAGGTAATGGCAATGGGGCGGTAGTTGGACGGATCTGAGCGTACACCTTTTTTAGGGATCGGGTGCACTAAAGCCGCCTTCCATAATTTCGGGACTATGCCTGAAGTAGGAGACTCGGAAAAGATGGGTAAGACCGGCGCCAGTTCCGGAGCACATGTTTGCAGCACTATCGGGGGAATGCCATCGGGGGAATGCTCGATTTGTGAATGTCCAAGGTGAGAAGCGCCTTAAGCATGGCGCCATGCCGGATTTTTACCTCCTGCATGTATGACTCGCACCGCGGAATATGCGGTGGTGGTGCACCTTGGTCATCCAGAGTCGAGTTGGACGCGAAGAGGGAGCCCAGGAGATCAGCTATTTCTTTCGCGTTATGGGCCAGCGAGTCATCATCCCTGTGCAATGGCGGAATGGCTGGCTGGCAGAAGTTTCCTCGCCAAGGCTGGCGAGCGACCAGAACGCACGAGTTCCCGAGGGAAGGCGTGCAAGTCTCTCGCCAATTCTGCCAATGTGCTTCATCTTCGCGTCAGAAATACGCAGCCAGATGATGGGTAGGTCCTGTCCTTCAAGAAAACTCAGGCGTCGAGAACAGACATCCTCCCTGACGTAAACGCACACGCCAGCCCGTGGTATAAAGGAGTGTTCCAAATTATACCCCGGGTATGAAAGGTAAGATGAATCTGCCAGTGAGGATATCTGTGTCTCGGTTAAAAAGAGCAGGGCCGGCTTCGCCGTGTCCAGGTGAAAGTGGACGGCATTTAAATTTGAGCGAAGCCCCCTGATGTTGCAAAAGTCCACAGCGAGTGTGGAGGAGGGTGGTTTGAGCCTCCTGCTCTGTTTGGCCCGAGTCAGCGCAGATTTGCCTGGCCTGGATAGCCTGGGCAATAACTATTAGGTACAGGCCCTAATTGTCGACGCCCAGGGACGGATTCTCCAGAGCTGCATAGCTTGGTACCGTTTGTGTGGGAAAGGTTACTATAGCATAAACGATTTTCTTAATGACACCACGGACTGGGAATAAAGCGAACAACATATCTAATTATAATCCATATTTTATATTAAAAAAAAGCCCGCTGAGTTACTTGCGCCCATTCTTCTCAGGTCTGAGGCAGACTATTTTGAATGGGTTGTAGTTTTTGACGTTCAATAAGTGATTTTAAATCCTATTTTGAATAAAAATATTTGAATTTGAATTTCCACTCCGGTGACAATATATTATATACAGCTCATGACTGTCCTCATTAATATAATATATTCATTAATTTACAGCACTACTGTACTCGCAGTCGTATCTAGTCATCCGTTAAATCATGCGGTATCCATCGAGAGCCAAGCTTCCGAACCTACAGAAAATTTTAAATTAAATTACAAATTAAACTTCTTAATGTTCTGCGAATTATTTCAATCCAAAAAGAATGCTCAAGTGAGTCCGTTATTTTGGTAAAAATACAAATTCAACCCAGAATTCTTCGCAATGAGCCTTTAAGCCGCGCCTGATTAGTGTAAGCAGGTGTAAAGGAATGTAGATAATAATAATATAATCTTATAACAAAGTGTCAACAAGAAAGCCGTGTGCATAACGCCGTCCACCCGCCGCCGGGACACGCCGCTCTGAGCGGAGGACGTGGGCGGACTCGGAGTAGGGCTGCCAGCCGTACACACTATATTGTAATTTGTTTGAAAATAACCAAACTTTGTGCTTACATACATCATAATATCCCGGCCCTCGCTATTAAATTTGGTACAAGTTTGATTAGAAAATTGAAATTAAAAATTTCTGAGATGAAACAGCAAAATTTTGTTTTGTTATTGAGTAGGTATTATGCCCATAATTTTAAGCACTTTTATGTACACTACACTATTTTTACACTATTTTTATGAAAATTTTGATTATATTCGAATAAGCACCAATGTTATAAGGTAAGTTATCAACATCTGTAAAGTCATCCATTTTTTTTATATAACTTCATGTGAGATGTGACCCATCGTAATTTTAAAGAAAATACCTGTTTATTAATTTTTGATTATAAACAGGGATTCTTGATAAGCCCAAAAATTCTGAGCGGCACTACAACTGCGCTCGTCATCTTGAGACATAAGATGTTAAGTCTAATTTTCCCAGTAATTTCACTAGCTACAACGCCCTTCAGACCGAAACACACTAATGCTTACACATTACTGCTTCACGGCATAAATAGGCACCGTTGTGGTACCCATAATCTAGCCGTCATCCTGTTCAAAGGAGCCTCCCAGCTCACTTTGATCAGTTTTCACTTCAAAATTATATTCAGGCCAAGAGCTGTTGACAGCCCTGAGTGTCACTGAATACGATCCAGTAGCGACGACAATGATAACTCAACGAGTTGATTCACTTTGTGGGTGGATTTCTCATGAACAATTTTTTTATGTCACTTCACCGAAAGCACACACTATTTAAAAAAATGTATTTGTTTTTCAAATAAATAATTACTAGAAACCCTTAACAAAAAATAGTAGACTACCAGGGCGCTTTTTTTAATCGAGAGCAAACTGAGAGATTCTTTAGTAGAATCCTAATCGTAGTGGGATTCAAAGAACGTCGTCCGAGCTAAAAATATATTTTGCGCCCGAGTGATACACTCTACTTTTTATCACGCACTGTGAGAAAATAAAAGGCGCCTTATATTTTATTGTCATATAATTATTTAATAAAACATAGCTAAATAATAACAATTAAATTGAAATTAAATAGTATCTAATAATAAGATAACTAAAAGCTTCTATTTACATTTGAGACATTCTCTCACATGTGGACCTACCTCATTGTCTTTCATCGTGTCGTTTAATTTATGCATTAGATATTTTAATTTAGTGTTAACTTAATTTATTTAAAAACCTTAATGTTATATATTATGTGTATAGAGATTTTTACTTCTATTTAGAAAGAAAATTAAATTGTAGGTCGCCTAATACTGCTGAACACTTTAAGTTTACAAAATATTCCAATGTGGATGGTGCACGCGGTGCGGTCATGGAGTGTTGGGGTATCAGGTCATCGTTATCCTTCTGTCATTATCCTACATAAAAGGGGATACACTCTTAGAAACGTGTAGTAATATTGATGTATAAGCATTACTGGCAAAATAGTTAAAAAATCTCATATTCTACTGCTTTATGTTAAATTTGTATATAAATAATAAGATGTACTGGCGTTAATAAAGTATGGTGAGAGACGTGCGACTCTGTCGACGAGCTCTCACTCACCACACACGTGTCAGCTGCTCCACATACTGCTAATTGTACACGACGTCCTTATAAATTGGAAGTAAGTTATCGTGCTCCATTCCCAGCTTAAAGCTAATTATTAAGCCCCCATTTCTAATGGTTGGTGGTTCGGATGGTGTTACAAAATATTTGTTTGAGGGGAAAAGTTTAATTTCTATATAATTTTGATATCATGGTACCGTAGAAACTCAACTCATAGGTTGAGACCATCTTGTGGGCGGGAAGTCAACATGAACAAGAAGACACAGGGTCTGTGACGACGAATAGCAGGGGTAAACTCATTGAAAAGATGCCATTCCAATGAGGCCAACAGAGTCGAGATATTATATAGTTAGTATGTAAGTAAATGTTTAGTGTTCCTATACTTTAGTGGTTAGGTTATTCTCTAGTCTTTAGAAAAAATTAACGACATCCGCTGCAGAGCAGCATACCCGACTAGCTGATGTCCTCGACTTTCTTGGCATTCCATATCCGATTCAAACACGAAAAGGGCGCTATTGCTACGTGAAAACTCGCAGCAAAAAGCGTTTTTGCGTTTTTGAGCGTGAGGCAAAGTGATTTAAATTTTGAACCCCACGTGACCATACATCCGGGAATTACCCCGCGTTCAAAAAATAAACAATGCGATCCGGTGCGTACCGAAACTCATTTTAGCCTAGCGTATTATCTCATTGTCACAAAAATTTATGTTACTTATCGAAATTTAGATTTATAAATTTTTCAACTTTTGTTTTTTTTATAAGGGTTTGATATTTATAATAAACATTGTTAAATATTATCTTAATTGTTCCTCTTACTATAACCTATAACACTATTCTCGATAGTCGAGGTGAAAAGTTGTGTGTTTCATAGGAGAGCAAATTTTTTTTGTCTCGTGCCTTTAAATCACTCACAACCTCAGTAGTCTATATTAGAATGTCTCGCTACCCTAGTGATTAAATTCTAGAATACTTCGCCAATTCGTGGTTTAAGGTCAGCACTCGCAGCAAAAAATAACTTTGCTCACTTGTTGAACAAATAACTATTTCTCCGATATCCATTTTCATTGAGACAAATTTTATATTTCTACTCTGTGCCTCTGTGAAAATTACATAAAAATCCGTACTGTAATTTGGGAAATGTGCACGAGAAATATAAAAGAAATAGACAATTAGGAAAAATTTATAATGGCTAATTTGAGTTATTTTGCTATTATACCTAGGTAACACTGAAAATGTTTAGAAAATGAAAAACGGCTTAATGTAGAAAGTTGCCAATACTTTTATAGATTTTCGAAGTAGTCTCCGTTCCTCTCTACACATCGTCACATTCGATGGAACCACTGAGAAAAGCAGTGGGCCATTCTTCCTTAGGGGTCTCTTCTATGGCATTTTCATAGGCTTTCACCGCATCTTCAGGGCTCGTAAAGCGAATACCTCGAATTTTATCTTTAGTTCTTGGGAATAAATAAAAGTCGCAGGGCACCAGGTCAGGACTGTATGGCGGATGACTCATTATCTCGCACCTGCCATAGTCAAATATTCAACAGTCCGTTTTCCGGAAGGAGGATCCTTCGAGGGCGCTGCTGTCGAATTTTTTCCAAGACAACAGGAAAACAGCGATTGACATACCAGTCTGCAGTAACTGTCCTTCCATCTTCTAGCATAACTGTCGTGACCTTTCCGACCAAAAAATGAGGCAATCATCTCTTTTCCTTGACTTCTTCCTTTCTTTACCTTAGTTGGCCGATCCTCGAAAGGAAACACCCACTGAACTGATTGTCTTTTTATTTTGGGTTCGTAGCAATATATCCAGGTTTCAGCACCTGTGACGATGTCAAATACAGCATTTGAGTCACCGCCGTTGAACTTATCTAACATTTGGCGACACAAGTCAATGCGAAGGTATTTCTGGTCGTCGGTTAAAGTATGGGGATTCCATACAAGGTACATAACTTCCTGATGCCTAAATGTTCTTGTAATATATTTGAACTTGACTTATACTAATGCCTAGGCTTGCCCGTATCTGCTGATAGGTCACTCTCTTATCTTCCTCTATCATGCGTCGCTCAGCACTGATGCTATCTTCAGTATTCGCTGTTAAAGGACATCCCTCACGCGGATCATCATTGAGATTGCTATGTCCACGCTTAAATTCGTTAAAACAATTGTAAATACTGGCACGAGATGGGGCTTCATTAATAAATGCTAATCACAGCCTATCATAGCTTTGTTGTTGAGTAAGCCCACAACGAAAGTCATAATAAATCATTGACCAAAAATTTTCTCGAGTTAGGTTCATTTTCACGTGTAACAACAGTTTTGAACAAATGACAAACGAATGCAATATACTACAATAGGTAACCAAAGAGTTCTATAATTAAAATCCAAAAAAAGTTTTCATTCGCCAATATTTCTAACTGGCCAGTTCTAAACATTTTCAGTGTTACTCACGTATAGCCATTACTGTCTTATCATATATTTAAATATACATCCTTATATTGAAGACATAAATAACAGATGCATTATACATTTGAATGTTAATTTTAAAGCTTCTGTTTCAACAAAAGCTAACGTATAGTCAAATAGAAAACAATGCTATCATTAGTTCCCAAATCTTAAGCTATAACTGAAAATATTCAAATAAAGATTGCTATTTTGTTGAATATGAGTTAATAAGAGATGATATTGAAACTATTTTTATATAATGACCGTCAGCGCCTCCGAGTTGAGGCTGTTGAGTCAGAAACATATATTTATCGAATTCGCGATCGGGTGCCGACAAGTATGCGCATGAGTTTTCCAGAAGGGCGCAGCCTGTCGCTCTATAAATACGGTCGCTTCAGTTTTCAGGAATTCAGTCTAGCGGCGATATCGGCAGTGAGCTCACCTGCACACGAAGAATACCAAGGAAATAAACATGTCTTTAGAACGTCAAGTCCGTGCTAAGGTAAGTGATTTTAAAGTATTATTTTTAAAAATCTATCGTTTTAGGTAATCTTAAGAAATTATCAATAATTCATCACAAAGACTTATTAACGTCAACATGATCTGGAAATAAACGGGCGACGAGACGACCTCATACTCCGCAACGAATATTACTAAACTAACATTAATCAAAGTGTCATCGTTTAAGGTTTTTTCTACTCATATCTAATACTTATCGTTGAAAAAGTAATTTTTGTCATATGATAAATAGAAAAAAAAGCTTTTCTTAATTTATAAATAGCCCTGAGGTACTTATAAATAGTTAAATGATTCTTACAAATGTATGATTCGTGCACATTAACAATAACAATATTATTCCAGCTCGCTTCCAAACGAAGCCCCGAAAAGGAGAAGGAATGTCAGGAGTGGATGGAAAGCGTCCTTGGCGCTAAATTCCCCCCTGGAGAACTGTTTGAGGACGTTCTTAAGGACGGAACTGTCCTCTGCCAACTCATCAACAAGATCAAGCCTGGCTCCGTGGCCAAGATCAACACCTCAGGTGGTCAGTTCAAAATGATGGAGAACATTACCAAGTAAGAATTGTATTACTTGTTCACTTTGTATTGATTTGATAATTTGCTAGAACTGTTTGTTATTAACAAGTATGTAGTAATCAGCTATTTATCAGGACGTTTTTGGACAGTCGGACATTTCTTGGGCTTCTTTCTGTAACCTTATGTCATCTCAAGTAAACCCAAATTAGTTTAGTTGACTAATGTCTAAATTTGTTGACTGATGTTAAATATATTATACAAGTATAGCGAATAAATAAAAATAGGAATAATAGTTGTTTAAAAAAACCCTACCTTGTTATTCAAGTTAAATTATGCTTTATAGCTCTTGGATAAGGGATAGAAATTAGTTGATAGTAAAATAATTGAAATAAATAACACTCAAAAAGTATTTGGAGTAGTCAACGATCTCAAAATTTTAGTTTTAATTAAGAGTCGAAGTGTTCATTTCCAATTCTTATGATATGTGTATCTAAAATATATTATTGTGTGTCAAAGATGTTTAAGTGTGTCAAAACTAATATGATCTCCCATTTACAGCTTCCAGGCGGCAATCAAAAACTACGGTGTACCTGACATTGATGTTTTCCAGACAGTCGATCTTTGGGAGAAGAAGGATATCGCACAAGTTATGAGCACTCTGTTCGCCTTGGGCCGTGAGGTAAATATTTGACAATTGTTCATATCACAAACCTAATATACAACAAGCGGGTATAGGATAATTGTCAGCTAATATTCCATTGAATTTGAATCTGAAAGATCATCACTCTTAACCGACAAGATAACGTTTACTCTGCAATATCAATACACTTTTTATTTAACTCGAAAACTTACTTTTCAATATATTTTATTATCAGTACGTGACAATCATAATAAAAATTTGAGTATATCAGTGGAGGTAGTTAATATTTTTTATAATATTTATACTTTAAATAACGAGTGGAGTAATTAATTAGTTCTGCGCATAACTTTACAGCAGTGTGAACACTGTTACCAATACTCGAGTAACGTTTACAAAGTAATATCTCACACGAATTGTTTACATTTCGGAAAGTTGAAACGTTGCCAACAACAACCGAGATTTACGACCTTCTGGAGATGACCTCACCTTCCTCAAATACCCCGAGGACAGAACGAGGCCGCTCGAGGTTATAACACTAACATCCGTGACCATTTTCAGACTCACCGACACCCAGAATGGACTGGACCTTGCCTTGGACCCAAGCCAGCTGACGAGTGCAAGCGCGAATTCTCCGACGAAGTGTTGAAGGCCGGTCAAACAGTAATTGGTCTTCAAGCTGGCTCGAACAAAGGTGCCACCCAGGCAGGCCAGAACCTTGGTGCCGGTCGTAAGATCCTGCTCGGCAAGTGAAGAGCCTGACGTGCAGCAAGTGATATTAGATATAAGTGATTGTACAAAACTATGAAACAAGACTGTCACACTCCGGGAAGATCTAGTCGCACCAGATGTGTAGAGTCGTGCGCTCTCTTGGTAGTTGGTGGCCAAGGGGTCCTGGTATTGCCAACTTGGTAATTACGTCCTATACTTACATGTGCTGATGAGTTGGTTTTGTATATAGGATAAGAAATTGTATTTATTTCCATTTATTATAGTATTTTGTAATAAAATTTAATTTATTTATTTCTGCATTTTTCATTAAAACCTTATAATATTATTTTTTTGTATCCCTGGCATGAAAATTTTCAAGATCCTTGATTTATTTCAGTTGTTTCCCTTTTCAAGATATAAAGTATTCTTAAACAGTTGGAACAAACACGTTTTATTCTATACAAGAGTTTTTTGACCACAAAGAGTAACGGAATTTGACATTGCATTCTAAGTAGATTATTCTTATCTTGACTTCAATATTTTTTTTACACTATATTAAATTATAATTTTGTGTAAATATAAAATAAATTAATTTATATTGTAACAAAAACTTTTGACTAAGACCAAGTTTGCATACTTAAGCATACTTAGAGGTACTTTAAGCTATTGCAAAACCAAATTTGTACCAACCTATTAAATAGCAAATAAATAAATGTGAATATGAATATGATTTTTAAGCAGTGATTGCAACTCTTAAATAATATTTTACGAAGATATCACAACATGAGACATTGAATAGAAAGAAAAACACAAACAATTTACACAAAAAAAAAGTAATACAGAAGGAGCAGTATAATTTAATTCAAAGATTTTTATTTTGTATTCTTTACGCAAACTCAAAAGTAATTTATTCATGAAGGTCAATTATTACACTTATTAAACGTTTCCGGATCCGGTTATAATATATCGGATCCAGCGACCAGATCCGGTCCTAGCAATTTGGGCAAAATAATAGATCCGTTGCATCCGTTTGCATTTTGCTTTGGAATAGGGTATCTCCAGATATTAAATATTACAATACGTCCTCTATCCAGCTTATATTAAAAGCATGTAAAAAGTTAATACTATAAAAATTATTTTTAAGCAGCCATAAGCAGCAGCCATGGTATAAGGAATAAAATTTTTTTTTAGTATTTTCAATTCCTCAGGCAATTTGTTATATAATTTTAGACACTTGCTATGGCTGCTTATAACGAAAAGTGTTGTTTTAGGACAATGTTTGAGAACCAGCCTATGCGACTGTCTTGTTGCTCTAGCATTTACGTCAACAGCTTTCTAGCATTGATACAACAGTACGTGAATAGATATCTGTGTTTACGCACAAATTTGCAAGCCTCGGAAATGTACATTAAGTTAAATTTAGCAGAATTTTTTTAAATAGCGTCTAACAGAGTGCCACTGCCCAACACCTACTATTGCACGGGAGCATTTTTTAACATAATATTATAAACCATTACCCTATATTAGTAGCCCATAGCGTAAAACTAATGCAACGTATCTATGATAGGCGTATATGTGGGATAGCTTGTGTGACCCTATTCTTCTTAACCTATTAATGACGTGGAAAAAATTAATAATTTTGTTACAAACTATGTCAATATGACTAGTATAGTTGAAATATTTATAAATCTGTATTTCAAAAAATTAACATTATCAATTTCATTTACAACTCTATTATTATATTTCATATTTAATTGCATTTTTTCATATTTTATATTTCGCATTAAACTATAATATGTCTTGGATAAATTAAGATTAAATTTATTCATGTGAAGCTATTTGATTATTATCCTTGTATCCAATGTCATATGTATTTCTCATTCATACTGATTATCATATTCAATACATTTTTTGTGTTTAATATCAGAAGGTATAATATTTGCAATGTCATCGACAAACATTTTGGATCGATAATTAGTCACTTTAGGAAAGTCATTTACATAAAATAAAAACAAAAGTGGCCCCAATACACTTCCCTCGGGAACTTCACGATTATTAACGAGGCAGTTTGATTGGTAAGTAGTAACTGTATTTGTATTATCAAGAAATATTAGTTGGGTACACTGCTCCCTATCCTGAAGATACGACTTGAACCATAGCAATGATTTTCCCATGATTCAGTATCTTTCCATCTTATTTAACAATATGTCATGGTCAACATAATCAAATGCTTTTGACATGTCAATAAAAAGCGCAATGGCATGTCTTTCGCAGTCTAAAGTAGTAATAATTGATTAAATTTAATTATATATAGCCAGTGTAGTAGAGTTTCCCTTCTCAAAACATTATTGATCTGTGTAAATTATTTTATGCTTGTCACAATAACCAAGAAGACTAAGATATATACATTTTTCAAATATTTTTGCTAGTATTCAGTTTTTTAGGTCTATAATTCGACATTTCAGTTTTCTCACCATTTTTATATGATCTGTTGCATGAGTACATATTTTATAGATCTATTGCATGAGTAGGTCCTTTAAATGCGTAAAAGAGAAAGACATATCTGTTACTCCTAACACTCTAACTAAATCTATTTAGATCTAATAAGTTAAAGTAACCTATAATGTGAGAAACAAATACTTAAATATAAAATCATCAAAGTTATCAAAAGTTTGAGCGATGTCTCTACTATTTCCGATGGCCGGAGTGGATATTCTCTTCTTTTTTTAATTATATTTTATATTTTCTAATACTGATAGGAACTTTATTTTTACCTTTTTATTATTGGCCAAGTCGTTTTTATTTTATTATTTGAAGAAACAATCTGGAGGTCTACTCTAATTCAACGAAAAACGAAGTTTCGATTGTAGTTTCGGATGTTTCCTACTACGGTTCCATTCGTTTCGAAGTTTCGTCCCGAACGTCATTGCTTGACATTTCGAATTTATAAACCTACTCTAATTCATTTACATTCCGAACGAATATGAAGATGACAGCTGTTTGTTCGGAATTTTAACGTCAATTTGACGAAACCAAAGATATTTTTCAAGAATGATTTTCGTTTGTGTGTATTTGGTTGCAAATTTGCTTGAAATGGTTTCAAGAATGCTATTAATTGAGGCTGCTCTACGTGAAGAACATCAAGAAGAAATCAATTTAATATTAGTGAAATTCCCTACTTAAGATTTGTAGGAAATTACAGAATATAAGTGGAAGTGATACTTACAGCAATTTTAAAATTTTTAACAAAAAAAACAACCGATTTCAAAACAATATATATAATATGCACAAAAAAAGTGTAAAATATTTTTTTTTACAATCTAATTAATTAATTTAATTCTAGTTACGATTATTGTCATTTTTGGAGTCAGTGTCATTTTTTTATTTTATGATATTTAGTGAATATGAAGTACACTAACTAACAATTTGGCTAAATATGTGTAAATATAATACATTTTTCAATGCAGCAATGAACGTAAGCGCTTCGTAATTTGATTACAGACAGTAAGAAGAGAATTCTGCCACAGATTGCACCCTTACTGTAAGTCGTTAAGGAGTCCCAGTGATCATCATATTCGACCAAGACAATTACTTGGCCATAACTATGTTATGGTACATGACTTAAATATCCTAATCGCATAAAAAGATTCGTCCGAGTACCGTTTATTTGCTCCTAAGAGCTTGAAGAGTTCCGTTACTTTGTCATGGATTCCGTAATCAGAACCTAACCTAACTCTCACCGGTTTGAAGTATGTATATCCTTTCCAATAAAAAAAGAATCATCGAAATCGGTTGGCGCGATATTGAGTTATTCGTTAATTTATCATCCACTTTGCTATACGTATGTATACCAAATTTAAGACTTTTATGGTTTTCTCATGGATGCCATTGTCAGATCTGGACCAAATTACAATGGGACCACACGGGAAGCACCAGTTTTCAAATAAAAAAAGAATTATCAAATTCGGTTCACCCAGTCGAAAGTTTGGAGGTAACAAACAAAAAAAAATACTTACGAATTGCGAACTTCCTCCATTTTTGAAGTCGGTTAAAAATTAATGTTACAGAGGATGAACTCAGTTTCCCTTTTAATCAGCTCCATCTTCACGTCAACCTCTACAGGTAGGTCGAAGGCCATGAACTGCATTAGTACAACTGTTAGAAAGGATAAAGGTATAGATAAAAGGTAAAGGTATAGATAACTTTATCTTACTTATTCCTTTCTAACAGGGTGGTATTCCTATCTTTAGTGATATTTTAAAATAAGTTTCATTTTTGTTATTAATAAAAAACTAAATTTATTTTCTATTTTATTATAAAAGGAAAACTAACTTACTGCTAATTCAAAGTACTCAGGCATATAAATTAAAAGGTATAGCTTCATCATCGTATGTCCACCAATTTGAAAAGTGTTATCTTTAAAAGAATGGCAATATGTAGAAACAATATTTTTTGTGAAAAAAATAAGTATATAACTGATATTTACTTGAAACTTTCTTATATAAAGAGTAGGTAACGCGTCTGCGATGTTAGTTAAAAAGCACTTTAAAAGATCATTTAATAGCACCATAATTAAAAACTCTTTTTAGAAACCTTTTTAAAGAATTCAAACAAAACATCTAGGGGTCTACTCTCTTTGTTCCAATCGAAACTTCGTAAACGAACGAAATTTAAACGAAGCTTCGGGAGTGACCCTACTCTATTTTGCTTTCGGACACATCGACGAAGTTCGGGACAATAGACAATATTCGTGAACGAATGGTGAACGATTGAAATGAACATTATATTAATCCAACTAATTTGAAGAGTTTTATTTCATTCCAACGTTGGGTAGTAACTTATGACAACCAAAAATGTACTGTAATTACAGACGCAATGTAAACATGTCAAATTAGTACTTAAGGTTTTTTATTAGAATTCTTTAAAAAGTTTTCGAAAAAGAGTTTCAATTATGGTGCTAATAAATGATCTTTTATAGTAATTTGATTAGTAGTAGGTATCGCCATTGCGAGGTAACACACCTCGCAATCGCGATACTTACTCATTCTATCAGAAAGTTTCAAGTAAATATTTATTTCCTTTTATTTCACTAAAAGAATTCCCTCTACATATTACCATCCTTTTATAGGTACTTCTTTTAATGCTGCACATATGATAATGAAGCTATACTTTTTATTTTATATGTCTGAGTAGGTACTCTTTGTTAGCTGTAAGTAAGTTTTCCTGTTTTAATAAAATAAAATAAAAAATAAATTTTGTTCTTTCATCAATAACAAAAATGAAATTTATCTGAAAGATAGGAATACCACTACCTACTGTTAGGAAGGAATAAGTAAGATAAAGTTCTATCTTTATTCTCTCTAACAGTTGTACTAATGCAGTTCATGCCCTTCGACCTGCCTGTAGAGCTTGACGTGAAGACGCAGCTGATTAAGAGGGAACCCGCCTGCTTCATTCACATTGGAATTCATCATCGGTGAACTCGGGAATATTAATACCACCCTTGATACATAAGTTATGTAAAACATAGCATGTTATAATTTATTTTATTCTGTACTTTTCCTGTGTAGGAAATTACAAAATTTGTACTCTAGAGTTTGTACTCTAAGTAGGGAATTTCAATACTATTAAATTGATTGCATAAGCGGCGTTGGTTTCTTCAATGTTCTTAATGTTTTTCACGTAGAGTAAGCCAATTTGCAACAAAATACACACAAACGAAAATCAAAAGGTAACATCTTTGGTTTCGTCAAATTGACGTTAAAATTCCGAACAAATAGCCGTCATCTTCATATTTTCGTTCGGAACGTAAATGATTTAGAGTAGGTTTAGAAATTCGAAATGTCAAGCAATGACGTTCGGGACGAAACTTCGAAACGAATGAATTAGAGTAGACCTACTGAAGTACTAATTTGACATGTTTACATTGCGTCTGTAATACAGACATTTTTGGTTCTCATACGTTACTACCCAACGTTGGAATGAAATAGAACTCTTCAAATTAGTTGGATTAATATAATGTTCATTTTAATCGGTCACCATTCGTTCACGAATATTGTCTATGGTTCCCAACTTCGTCGATGTGTCCGAACACAAAATAGAATAGGGTCACAATCGAAAATTCGTTTAAATTTCATTCGTTTACGAAGTTTCGTTTCGGAGAAAGAGAGTAGACCCCCTGGTCGTGAACATGGATACGTTCGGCCTCCTCACAATTTTTTTAAATATTTTTGAATAGTTACGCACATATTCCTTGAATACTGGATCATTGTTGAAATTTCTAAGCTTATAGAGCTCATAAAGACGTATTCTACTTCTATAAATGCTTGTTAACTACAAATTTATAATTATTTTCTTCAAATATTTTAAATTCGATTTATTTTTCTTCATTTATATCAAGACTAGACGCTAGTTTGCATCTAGTGACGTCACAGTTTAATGCAACATAAACTTTGTTATAAAGCTTGTAGTACATGAAATTTACAAAGGCTATTGATTGAGTATGCGGAGAATTACCCATTGTTATAAAGTTTAATCTATGAATAATTATGACATGAATGGGTTTTTTCACCATTTCGGCCCACATTCTTATGCAATATTAAAGAAATCACAGGAGTGTACGCGTAATGTATGACCTCCACTTTCTTACAAGCCAATTAAGCTCTACCTTCCAGGATGACTGCGGAATTGGCAATCGCTCGTGATTGCGAAAAGCAGTATTCCGATAATAGGCGAAGTTTTGTCAAATAGCGGTGATACAACAAATAGCTTATTTTTTTGGTTAAACGAGCAATTTTTATTCTTTAGGGGGTTAAATTGGACAAGAGTCATTTTACCACATTCCGCGGCCTTCTCGAGAGAGGACTCGATAGAAGACAAAAGTTTTTTTGTTTTAAGACGGCACCGGTCGACGATTTCCCGAAAGAGACCTGCGTCACGCGCGTATACGGCATCTCCAGTACATTCTCTCAAGCAACATATCATTGATATATGAGATATCACACATCATTGGGAAACTACAACATTCATACGGAGTTCAAGTTCGATCAATATCTGTATGCTGCACCCAGTGAAAAATCTCTTTAAATACACGATCGAAGGCCTCCAGATATATCCAGACTAAATGCCAGGCTTGCTTTTGATAACGATAAGAAAATATATGATAAGAATTTACAACTAAGTGCAAGATACAAACAAGAGATTTAATAGAAGGTTCGACTTGTATTAAATTACTTTCAAGTTTAATAAGGCCCTATCAAAAGCTACAGAAGTTCATACGCACAGCAGCTCGAATTGTCGAGGACCCAGTGCTCTGTGAACGGTTGGCTCACTTGGCGTTGCGTAGAGACATCGCTTCATTATGTGTCTTCTACCGCATTTATCACGGGGAGTGTTCCGAAGAGCTGTTTCACGTGATTCCTGCCGCCGAATGCCACCATCCCATCATCTAGCCACGACACGCCACAAGTTCGGATATCGTCCCCACCATCTGGATGTGTGGCAGTCCTCCACAGTGCGGTTTTCAAGGTGCTTTCTTCCACGTACTACAAAGCTGTGGAATGAACTTCCTTGTGCGGTGTTTTCGGGACGATTCGACATGGGTAACTTCAAAATAAGCGCGTACACCTTCCTAAAAGGCCGGCAACGCTCCTGGTGTTTCAAGAGAATGTGGGCGGCGGTGATCACTTCACACCAGGTAACCCGTACGCTCGTTTGTAATCCTCATCAAAAAAAAAATAATAGCGACACTGCTTTTTAGAAACGATATGGTCAATGATTATGTTTTAACATCAGAGATTCATAGAACTTATAATATTAACTGATGGTTGATATTTTATTGTGTATATTTGGAGAGGTAGGTAACACTTGTTTATTAGAATGTTCAAAATAGTTAGTTTAGTTAGTTTAGCAATCGGTAATTTTATTTTTGATGCCATAAGTAATAAGTTTATCCTGATAATTATCATAGAAGGAAGTTGAAAATATGATAGTCGCAACGATTTGTTCATAGCGGTTAATTAGCTTGTGCATGTTTCATTGTCCTCATCAAACTGGCTTAGCAAATGGTGATGGAGCAGTTTATATCAATCATACGTTACGATCTGGGTAGGTCAATTTTTCTTGTTTTGCCAATGGATGAAATTAATTTATTCAAGGGATGTGGATTTGTATGTTAAAAAAAAATTTAAATGAACTGATTAGGACTATTGAATTAAGGGAAATTTTAATTTAATATGTGTAATTGCTTAAGATTCGTTCTGAGTTGAGTATTATAAGCAATTTTATGGGCTTCATTTTGTACTAGCTTCCGTCCGCGATTTCGTGCGCGTGAAAAAGTTACTTTGGGTTAGCGCTAACACTGACCCGCGACTTAGTTTACGTAAAAATTGAATTTTTTTTTAATAGGGGTTACTTTAGGTACTTACATCACGCTTTACTCATGTTATTTAAAAGTACTTCTGCGTTTTTTGGTTTTTACTTTTATTTTCTCCCGGCAGTAGTAACTAGATATTGATATCACCAGAACCAGATCTTGATAGAGCAACATATAGTTGCCCGTACGAAAAACACTCATCTCGTAAATATATTATAATTTCTAAGTGCTTAAATGTTTGCCCCTGGACCTTATTAATTGTTAATGTAATCATTTACAAGGTACCATTACCTTCACCGGAAATTGAATTCTTTTAAAGTGAAAAGGTAAATCCGTTGGTATCATAGGAATGTAAGGTATCAGCATTGTTTGCCCTACTGCTGGGCCTGTCAAAACTGTAGCACCAATCACTTTATTACAAAGAAATTTTACATGGAGTCTGGTTCCGTTGCATAAATTGGGTGGTTTAAGGTTTCTTAGCAACACTATTGGAGTGCCAGTTTTGAATTGGAGTGAATGTACAGGAAGGCCACATGATTTTAGAGACTTTAAAAACTTTTCTGACATCGTGTACTGGTTTAGCGCCAATAACTTATTGTTAAATAATCATTAAACCAAATATATTAAATTCACCGCGCCAAATGTCAAAAATATAGATGCGAATATTTTATTAAATGGAGAAGTGGTAAAACCAGTGGAATCTGCTATATTTCTTGGCATTACTCTTGATTCCAAATTGCAGTGGGGCCCCCATATTGAAGGATTGGCGAATAGGCTTAGTTCTGCAGCATATGCGGTTAAGAAAATTAGACGGTTAACTGACATAGATACGGCGAGATTAGTCTTTAGTTATTTTCATAGTATTATGTCCTATAGTATATTGTTATGGGGCAGTGCGGCCGATATTAATACTATATTTGTGCTGCAGAAGAGGGCTATTCGCGCGATTTATAACCTAGGTCCTAAAGAATCATTAAGAGAAAAATTTAAAGAAATAAACATTTTGACTGTTGCTTCTCAATACATTTTTGATAATGTTTTGTATGTTCATAAGCACATTGAGGAATTTTCTAGAAACTGTGACATTCATAATGTTAACACGAGGAACAAACATAAACTTGTTGTGCCTACTACTCGGTTGGGTCGAGTTAGTAAGTCTTTTGTTGGGCGATGTATATGCTTCTACAATATGATCCCAGAAAATGTACAAAACAAATGTGTTACGAAATTTAAAAGAATTGTTAAAAAACGTTTGTGTGGGAAAGGTTATTATAGCATAAACGATTTTCTTAATGACACCACGGACTGGGAATAAAGCGAACACCGTCAGGCTCTTTAATTATAAATGTTTATTGTACGATATTACATTGTAATCCATATTTTATATTAAAAAAAAAAGCCCGCCGAGTTTCTTGCGCCCATTCTTCTCAGGTCTGAGGCAGTCTCTTTTGAATGGGTGGTAGATTTTGACGTTCAATAAGTGATTTTAAATCCTATTTTGAATAAAAATATTTGAATTTGAATTTGAATTTGAATTTGTGGGTATGTACCGCATCCTCTTGCTCCATTACGTCATCAATGGACATGTAGTTCACGATATCTCCTGGCAGTTTCACACAATATTTATTGCTACTGATATTGTTCAATGTTGGTAACTTTCTCACTTAAATCACGATCAATTTCAATTTTGTTTTCGAAATGAGTTACTTTCCTGTCTCCTATTAAAAGTAACTTTCAAGGAAAATTTGTAATACCTCCATTCAAATGTGCTCACATATATGAAGATATTTTTAGTGTATCAACGAACCTCCAGAATGTGGAAGTATTTAAGCAAGACATCACAATATCAGCTTTGGTTCCCTAATTATCACCGGTAATGTTTGGCAAAAATCACCAACAAACATGACGGTGAAGAGCTTCTAATATCTCTAAGAGTCCTGTCTAAAGTCTCTACATAAGCTCTATGAATCATAATACATTCATCAAATATTATCAAACTGACCTCTTGCAAGACTCTTGCCAGAGACTCGGCCTTTGCCTTTTTGTGCTATAATTGGGAAAAAAAGTCAAATTTAGTTTAAAAGTTGAACGAGCGAGCAGTACGTACACCCGCTTGTAGAGTCACAGCGATGCCCGACGACGCCGAAGCTAGTTTTTCTTGAGACTCAACTTTAGCTAATATCAAATTGATAACAAAAGTTTTTCTAGGATGCCCCTAGGCCTTGTACCTCCAGGCACAGGGGCATCCAATAAAAATATTTTCTCCTCATTTAAACGAACACTGTTCAAAACACAATTATAAGTGTATCGCGTGTCATTTTTGGTTCTTCAGTGGAGAAACATCATGCATTGTGAGATTAAACAATCCCGTCGGGCGTCCCGCTCTTGTTTCGCTTCAATTTGAGCGACTACTCGCGTCAATTTGAACACCTCCATACAAGTTAGCTGACACAATCGGCGTGAGCGACTTCCGTCCCGCGTCCCTCGCGATAGTAGACTCAGTTTGAACAGAGCTTTAAGGTAGAAGTGTGCTCTTTTCTTGAAGTTCCCTAAGTTGTATCGGTTCGGGAAAACCGCAGCCGGTAATTGATTCCATAAAGTGGCAGTGTGAGGCAAGAAATTTCTTGCAAAATATCAATATCATTTAGCATAAACTAGTCAATGTTAAAGTCATAAGCAAACAGAGTTCGATAAGTTGTGCTGCCCGCAAGTTCTATTTCTTGCTGATCTTATATTTTGTTGTTAATCGGTAGGAACGTTCATCACTTGATTCCCGTTGTTGATTCACCGAGGTTCGAGAATTTCGTGAAGACAAACGTTGTGTTATTGCTGTGTCAATAATTTCTCATTGAGTAGCCAATCTGTGC
Organism: Leptidea sinapis; assembly: GCF_905404315.1. NCBI lineage: Eukaryota > Metazoa > Arthropoda > Insecta > Lepidoptera > Pieridae > Leptidea > Leptidea sinapis. The sequence goes on from NC_066285.1 coordinate 13,323,527, forward strand.
CTATTTTCATCTTCTGTCAAATTGCTGCGCAGAAGTTGCTGCCGTTTTGCATTTGCAGACTGCCGAGAAAGTTGAGTTGAATCATTTTCTAGCCGTTTTTTTATGTATATGTAGTTATTTTTTATTTATATCATATATTTATTATTTATGTAAGAATAAAAATAACTGGACGACTTATTACATTAAATGTAATTATTATACGATAAGAAATCAGCTATCTGGGGTAAAAGAATTAATTACCATTAAATACTACAAAATCAATAAAAATACCTTAAAGAAAATAATTTATATATTCAGATAAGGAAGTTAATAATAATAACTAAACTAAAACTAAACTTATTTATCTAAAAAGGATACGACAATATTTTGGAAACACAAATTTAAAAAGTAGTTCGCTGACCACAACCGTTCCGTTCTCGCAGAATTAAACGGAGCCACCGACCTTCCTCCTAATGAGTGCCCGCCGGCCTAGCACATCATTCATGCGCGCTAAGTAAGTACCTACTTTAATATTATTTTGCTGAAAATATGTAAATACTTATAAACTAAGGGTTATTTTGTTTTAAATTAAATATATGTGATGAATAACGTATTTATTTGGATAAGGATTAATATCATGTTTATTAATACACTTCGCAAATAATACATTATTTTAGTACAAATTGGGTTAGCATAAAAAAAACAATTATCACTTACATGATTTTTGTGAAACTTTAACAGTTTACGTAGCGCACGCAGTGGAATCTCTCAAAAGGAAAAATTACCCCAAATTTTGAAACAATCTTGATTGGTACACCGCTCCTATTCGTTTTCGCGTGATTGATGAGCCTAGAATATCTCTTTCCTTCTTTTTCTTCCTCTATTATTTCACTTTCCCTTAAGAGTAAGGGTTATATAGCCCATTTATCGAGGAAGGCAGAGGCCTTACTCGATAAATGGGCTATATATATATAAATTTTGGACTGAAACTTTGGGCTGAAATAATTTTTCAAATCGGTTCAGTAGTTTCGGAGCCTATTTTAACAAACAATCAAATCTTTACTCTTCATAATATTAGTATAGATAGTTAGACCAAGGTCGATAGTTTGTGGGATAATAGGATTCAGTGTATTCTTCATTTATAAACTTTTTAAGATTTATTTAATTGTAATCCATATTTTTGGTGCTGGGTAATAACAGGTAATAATATAATAATATTCTATATTTAATTTCTTTTGATGGGCTTAAATTTTCCTAACACATAGCATAGTAGTGTAATTTTTTTTTCACGCCAACAAAAAGAAGAGATTTCAACGAACTTTCTGTTCGTCCCACCCGTTTTTTTAGAACAAGCTGATATTTTGTCGAGAGAATTTTTTATTGAAAATTAGGGTTCTTTTTCGATATTTGAGTCAAAATGAGTTGAAAAAATAAATATTTCAAATCAGAAAAATACAGTGTAGTGAGTTACAGTATATATTAAAAGTTAACTTTTCACAAATTTTGTGGAAAAGAAACTATTTTGTAGAAGATAAAAATAAAAACCCAAATCTTGGTTATTTGAATTCCAATAGGTGTCATCCTACATCCTATTATATTTTTCACTTTTTATCATTTTCAAAGGCTTCAGTACTGGTCTAAGTATATAAGTAGTACTAATAAGTATATCACTTATTGGAAGTCAAAAACTACCACCTATTCCAAAACGAATGGCTGAGAAGAATGGGCGCAAAAAATCCAGCGGTCTTTTTTCTCATCGAAAAAATATGTTTACACAGTAATATTGTACAATTAAACTTATTATTTAATAGCCTGAGGGTGGTCACTCCATTCCCAATCTGTGGTTTCATTAAGAAAGTCATTTATGTTAACCTTTACCACACAAACGTCTTTTAACAATTCTTTTGAATAAAGTAATACTTTTGTTTTGAACATTTTCTAGGATCTTGTTGTAAAAGCATATACATCGCCCCACAAAAGACTTAACTAACTCGACTTAGTCGAGTAGTAGGCATTATAAGTTTATGTCTGTTCCTTGTGTTCTAGCAAATTCACTTAAGTGCCTATGAACATACTTTACATTATTAAGAAATATAATCAGAAGCAACAGTCAAGATGTTAATTTCTTTGAATTTTGCTCTCAATGATTCTTTAGAACCTATGTTATAAATAGCGCGAATAGCTCTATTCTGCAGCATAAATATTGTTTAAATATCAGCATAAAGAAGAGTGGCCCTAGGATCGAACCTTGAAGGACGCCTGCGGGTACATGGTATGGTATTGATAGGTCTCTACTGATTCGAATCCTTAAGGTCAACGGTCGGACAGGCAAGAATTTATCATTTTTATACATATCTATAATATTAAAAAGGAACCCAGCAACACCTTACGATTAAATATGTAATTTATAGTTTTCATCGCACACTTTTACTGATTTTAATAACCCTAAATTATCACCATGTACCATCATATATTTAGGGGCCAGGGCCATGTTCACCGACAAATAATCAATCGTTTAAATATATCGTTACGTTTCCTACAATCAACAGTTAATTTTAATTATAAAATAATAATTTATAGGTTAGAAAATTACAAGGTGTATTTTGTTGTTGAATGTGTTAGACAGTCGCACCAGAATTTTTACATATGAACATTTTATTTGCAAATACATTGAGCTTAATATTGTGTTCTTCATATCTGCGCAAAAATAGCCTTCACAACTGTAAATAAATTTACGGGTAGCTGTATCAATGTCATATTAATATTAGATCGCCATCTGGCGCGCGTCAGAGTAAACACATTCTTAGAAGCGCTCAAAATAACGACTAGCGGACGTAACGACGTAAATCGTTATGAATCTAGTCCAACGGGGCCGTTACTCCCGTTATTGCGTCGTTCGCAACGCGAAAATAGGATTGAGCCTGCCGTTCTCAATTACAGCGTGGAATGGTATTTATAGAACGGAACATGTTGAAGCCTGCGTTGATCAGTCGGGAGGCGGCATCGGAGGCTCTCGCACTGATCAGCCTTCGTCCAGATGGCGCACGGGCTTCTGCAAGCTTACCTAGTTCTCTTGGGCACCGTTAGATGGTGTTGCAATGGAATTATTACAAGTTCTTTCAATTCCAATTAGTTTAAGCAGCCTCCGAGAGATGGAGATACAGGTAAGTAAATTTCTCTTTGCAATTTTTAATAAATATATAAGATAGCGTTATCTAACAAATAGCATAGCAACATAATATTCAATTCTTAAAAAAATTCTTGATGACTCTGTTTCAATTTTATATTCACTTTTATGTAATTTTAAATTAACTCTTTCTTAGAATAATAATAATTAGACATCAAATTATTTTATGATTAATATTTAAATAAACCTAATAGATTTATCAATCAAATAAGGATAAAGGATTATTTGAATGGTGTCATACTTCAATACATATTTATTCTAGTTAGGATTTGGAGAAAGGTGTCTTCGCATTCAATATGAAAAGATATGACATTTTTTACTAAAATTTAATTAGAGTATGTATAATTTTGCCATCTTGTAGGTAGTGACGTAATACCGTTACTTACTGTAGAATGGGACTTCTGATAAAAAGAACAGGACAAGTAGTTTTGGCAGTCCTCTCTTGATAACCTGACTCAGCCTAAATAATTCTGATGAGACCGAAACAGGTGGAAACCTGAGGGTGCAGTCAGGGGTATATGGCTGATGTACACCTTCCAGACAAACTGTCTTAGTTTTTATTGAGTGGCTAAACATGCGTGTGAAATTTATCGAGATGAAATAATTTGACTTTGATGAAGACACCCTTTCTATTGATCCATTGCGGTCGCTGTCTCTCTACTTCTGCTTTAATCTCATCAGTTGTTAGCAGTAGAGATTAGAATCAAAAGTTCCGCCCTGCAGTAAGAGCTAACAATGAAGAATGCCCTTCCAACACCACAATACACACAGCATCACCTTATTGCGAGCTAACCGCGGTTTCGGCTCCGCCTGTGAAGCCTGACCGACCTTTGACCACGATCTTTTCCAGGTGATCTGGTTGATCTTGTTCATCACCAGTTATTAGTCTCTTCAAAAACGACTCAGTTTCATTACATCTCATTAAATAATCGCACATGAGTATACGTTTCATGAGGTTTCTTTCAGTGAGCTCGTGTGGTACACAAATATAGATCTATTTGCGTTCTTTGTCTTTTTCAAATGAGTCAAAATTGTTTGCTGTCAATTCCCAGATCTTCAGTTTAATGTCGTTTGTAAAGTTGTATTTTTTCCTTTCCCTTCAGACAGAAAGAATAATAAATGAAAAATACATGGAAACTTCGATTTACGAATTTAATCCTTTTTATTAAAGTAACCTTTTCATTACAGTAATTCAAATAATTAAAAGTCATTAAATCCAGTTAGACACATATAGTACACCCATATAATATATATTACGAGTTTGTAACACACTTATTATTACACTTACTATTATGCGGATAGACTTTCTTTTTCCCGATATTTTCTTAAATCTTCTGTCATGAGAAAAAGCAATAAATAATAATTAACAGGCAAAAATATTGTAAGCCGTGTCTATCAAAGTGGATTTTTACGGAAAAGCCTATATTTCGAACTAGCCATCAAATGGCGTTCCACCACTTTAGAGGTATAAATTAGTTAATAAAGTTTATGAAATGTAACACGGAGAATATGGCTCTGTGTCACCTGAATTAAGAGCCATTCCTCGTAAGACTATTCAATATACATATAATATAATATATATAGTATTTAGTAACAACATCAATGTCTATGTATAGGGTCTACGACATTATTTATTAACTATACAATTTTTTTTTATATGCATACTTAGTACCTTTTCAAGGTATAGTTATTGTAGATTATAGAAATAGATTTTGACTAGTTTGCTATTATCAATTGCGAATATCATATCAAGTCTATGATTTTCCTAATTTGTAAACACCACGAAAACAATGTAGTAAACTGTCATACTAAAGAACAGAATATAAATTGTGTTGGATTTTATTACAATCGAGATAGATATAAGTTACGTGGACGAAGTCGTGGGTACATACAGATAGTAATATATAAAGCAGAAACAAAATCCTGGTGCGTCTGTCAGTCTGATCGAAAGAAGTAATAGACTTAGTACCAGTAGGAGGCTCCTTTGCACAAGATGCCGACTAGATTATGGGTACCACAACGGCGCCTATTTCTGCTGTGAAGCAGTAATGTGGATACATTACTGTGTTTCGGGCTGAAGGGCGCCGTAGCTAGTGAAATTACTGGGCAAATGAGACTTAACATCTTAATATGTCTCAAGGTGACGAGCGTAGTTGTAGTGCAGCTCAGAATATTTGGGGTTTTTTCAAGAATCCTGAGCGGCTCTGCATTGTAATGGGCACGGCGTGTCAACGGGCTGAACGCCCTGCTCGTCTCGTCTCTTATTTTCATAAAACTTAGAGATAAGTGATTCACTGACCAGATTGAAGTACCTACCTATAATATAATTTGTAGGAAAAGAAATAACAGACGTAGGGAATGCTTCAAATAATGATTCAAAAATTATAATAAAATACAAACGCCAATTGTTTGACTACATATTTTTTTTTATTATCTTAAGTCTTTCCAGGCGTAGGTACATTCAAAATAAATTGAAGCTGTATAGGCTTAGTCGCTCCGAAATTACTTTTAGGATAATACTGATTGTACTTTTAGATATTCTTTGCTAATACTAGAGACAGTTGATACTGAGTCGTACGCAGAATTGTCTAATACCTAATGTACTTTAGCGCCGTATAGCAGTTTCTCAATTTTTGATAACATTACCCAATAAGTGTAAATAAATCTCGTCTTTTCTATATAAAATTCACTAAATGTTTTGTTTTGCAATAAAATGGAATAAAATGCGCTAAAGTAAATTTTAGTGTTTCTTCTATCGATAAAATAAATTTTAATTGTGTTTCGGCTCTTAGAACTTAGAACATCTTAGAAAAAAAATCACTCTCAGCAGATCAATTAATAATTCAAAGTTATTCAATATTATTTAAAGCAGGCCTGCTTGAGGGTCATACTGATTTCATTCATTTTAAGGGCTCGCACCTGAAGAGAAACCCGTAGAAAACCAATTCCTAAACCTATAAGATACATAATAGCTTTAAGGGTAAATGTACACACTTCTATAATAAAGTCCCAGCCACTGTTCAGGCATTATCTATAAATAAATTTAAATGTTTTTTAAAAAAATGGCTCTGTCGTAAATCCTATTACTCCACTGCTGAATATCTAAATGATCGGACAGCCTGGAACTAGATTGTGATTATTTTATAGCGATAGAAATGACTGTACAATATTGTATATTTTTATTGAAAAGAGCGCAAAAAAAGAATGCTGGGAGAGTTTCTTGCGCCGCTTCTTCTCTCTCAGAGCGCCATTTGTTGCCGAAGCGGTAGTGGTATCTAGTAGTTATTAGAAATGACATCAAAAAGAATTCTAAAGGAATCAATTTTGAGAAAATAAATGCCTTTTATGCCTGTATTCATTAGTGAGACGGTCGCGGCGTCCGTTCGTGTGTACCACCGCCACAGACAGGCGGCCAGAGAATGTACATTAGTTAGGTACTACTATTGCCGCTGTCACAATAATAAATATAAACCAAGAACACGACATCCACACATCCCTTGGAACATGGAACAAAAGTTTATTAAAAAACATTCAAGAAGCACCTACGAGGATATAATATATTACAACATATTATTGTGTAGGTAAAGAGCTATTGCCAAGAGATTGTACATTGGCAATTGACGTGGCAACAGTGTTATATTAAAATTATGAGAACGGTGTAATTTTAAGAACATTTTCTTTTTGAACTTTTATCAGCTCGTACATTGCGAGACAGGGAATATTGCCAACTACATAAAACCAGCATTATTATTTATATCCTAGGTATTATATACCCACCCACATGGCGTAGAACTCACCAATTATTATCTGTATGTTATTTCATGAGAAAAGGAAAGAACAAACGAAACTCGTATTGAAACGTATATTAATGTGTTTTGTCTAAATATTTCAACTATAAGATATTTGCTATCATGTCGTTCTCAATACATTATATAGATTTAATTATTAATCGTATTACATCGTACATTATCATATGTCTGCTTATTAAATTCAAGCTGCAGACGAATTACTTACTCACTCTGTTACTTGATTCATTAAGATCTCTACGTTTGTTAGGCTCAGTAAGATTTAATTAATTATTTTTCCTACGCGCTGAATTACGCGCTATTTACAATAAAAATTACTTAGGTTCGCTGCAGCTTATATTGTACGCTGCTATGTTAAAATAACCGAAATTAACTGGATTACCAAAAACCATTACAGAATATTAATATACTTAGGTAATCAATAAAAAAGTCCCCGGTGACACTGGAGGATAACTTGTAATCATTACGGACTCAGTTATAAGATCCGAACTCGTATTTGAATAATACTTTACATATTGAAATGAATGTTATACAATACATACAATGTATCACTGGAACTGTGGTGTATATCTAAAACGTAGCGGATTATATTTCGATAGAGCGTAGGCGGCTTCTGCGTGAGCGCGTGAGTAATGCTCGCTGAAATGTTCGGTGGTGAACGCTGAGTAACGCTGAGGGTTTCCATGTTATTTCTGGTCATGCCCACGCTCCGGACAGATCTACCACACCTGTGGATAGAGCAGTAAACACCTGATTGTTATTTAATCCCAGCTCTGGAACATTCCATTGTAGACTACGTCATATACGTGAAGATAAAACTTTGTACTTACTTCTTTATGAGTTCAATGCGCGCATATGATACAGATTTGTAAGAATTAGCAGTAAATAGTTAGTTCAAGTTTACATTGAGAAGAATTGCAGAAAGCTAAACGGAATACCAATCATTTAATTATATTTCTATGCTCAGTCCTCAATATTAACATATTTATACACGCACATTGTTTACCTTATTTTTAACATTGCCAAACAAGACTAGGGGCTGTTTCATAATGTACAAGTAAAGTTACGAATAGGCGACTTGCTACTTACTTATCTATCGAATAATGACTTCATCATCATGTAGCAGATAAGCGCCATTTAAATTATATGATGGACCTAGTAACAAATATCTTAGTTATCTACTGGATAGCCTGATAGAAATACAGTATATAATGGCAGGGGAACTAAATAGGGATTTACTCGAGTGTCGTGGGCACCTTTTGGATTGTAAAGGTTAGATGCTAAAAAGAAAAAAATATATATGATATAATTTAACCTGTCACTGGTGGGGGGAGCGTGTACAGCAATGTAAAAAAACAGTGATAAAGAAATACTCAAACGCTTCAGATATTAATAGTCTGTGCGCCCCACGTATTTGTGATAACGGAAAAATATTAAACTGCCGGTTTGCACGGTAGAGGTAGTCATACGAAGGGGTAGAAAATAGGAATAAAATGTAGAGCGTGTCAATGAGACGAGATGTTAAATAAACCCTATTGTAGCTCCTATTCAAAAGACTGACGATTTGAACGTGATCAAATAACATGACCGCTTTTTGAAAATGCGCGTCAGATTACTATACAGACAGTTCATCTCAATGTACTTGTCGTCCTGACCCATAATATGACAATTGTGTGGAGGAATTCCCTTAACCTGATGGTTTGAAATTTTGTGATATTTCGATTTCCTTATGTAACACTGAAACGGTAGATTATTAAAATGTATACTTTACTGAATATAATTAACTTACCTAACCTCAATCTGACGCTCAGCTATGGTGGAAGTACTTCACAAGATGCAAGTTTGCCCCTCTTATATTATGCTGACGCGCTCGAATAAACCCCAATATCCCTGCGTTTATGTTATGACAAATTTCGTTACACGATAGTGCAAAATACATATTATGTCATGATTGATTTTATTGTGAAAATATTGTTGTTTTATTGTGAATTTATAGATAATATACAAATAGAAAATTGTCAAATATAATATAAAAATTTGCATTAAGAGCCATTTAGCTTATGTTGCGTTATTTCGTATAAGAAACAGTTTTTTTTATATTTTCATTTCGTCAAATGGTAGTTCCATTTGACGAAATGAAAAAAAAAAGTGCGAGGTTGCCAAATCGACCTATTAGTTATGTTATGTCATCTAGTAAATAAACATAGCGGTAAAGTGAATGTGAAAAGCTATCACTTTTATGTAGCTGTATCTGCTCCTTGACTTATACATTGTGAAACAGGTCCTTAATATTTCAGATAAATGATTACAAAACTCAGCCGGTACTTAACGAATAAGAGGTATTTTTCTCCTGTGAAAAAAACTCAAGAGCCCACGGGCCAGGCCGCAAGTAACACTTACAACTTTATAAGCTGTCCAGCCTCCAAAACTGCTATTCTATTCAGAATATTATTATAATATATATAACCAAATACCAAATCTAGCTGGCGGTGGTATCCGTGCAAGGAAGCCTCCTATGATTGATATGATATGATCACCGGTAACAATACCTACCTACATTGATTGTTTTATATTATTATTGGAAAGCTGTTTGTATCTGTTTATACTGATTTTCCAAATCATCTCTAATTATAATATTTAATCAGTTTCGTTTTTTTTTGCCGGCAGGCTTGCCAAGAATTTCTCTGGCATGAGACAAATTTAGATCCAAAAATATAATTACAGACGTTTACAATGATGACATTATGTTTATTTTTACACTAGGTATGGCTAGTATGAACAATAATAAACTGTCTTCATAAATGCCTCAGCAAGTTCGTCATTGAATGTCTCATTCCACATGCTGTGTTCGACATATTGTGCTATTAATGTTTCTAGTAATGATTTTATTCGTTTCTTATACTATTGTCAAACACTCTCTGCCCGCGATGAAATAAATAAAAGGTGCGCGACACTTACGTCATTTCTACTGTGTATGTTTTGATGACAAAGTAAATATTTTATTATTAAAACCTAAATATATGATTTCAATTTCAGGCCTCATAATTTTACAATGTTTTTCACAATGTTCTAATGTTAGGAAAAAAATACTATAAAATATTATATTGAAATATATAGATACTAGTTTAAAAAAATATACACATTATCATAGTTTTTTATAAATATTAAATAAACAACAGTTAGTTGAATGCTCCAATTACGTTCTGTAGAATGTCATTGGAATGCTCATATCTTATATCTTTAAACGAGCAATTCTTGTATATATATATATATATATATATATATATATATATATATATATATAATCTGAATCTCGGAAACGGCTCCAACGATTTTCATAAAATTAAGTATGCAGGGGATTTCGGGGGTGATAAATCGATCTAGCTAGGTTTCAAATTAAAAAAATTGGTTTTGTCCATGTTTGAATGAGAAACAGCTACAATAACATTAGAATACAAAGGTAAATTTCGCCACTATATACAAGACTATTATAGCTCAGATGGGACATTGGGTGATCCGGAAAGCAGAAGACCCCGGTTCGAATCCAGATGTCCTTATTAGTTTTTTTTTTGTTGAAGTTTTGTACATTCTTAAAAATCCGAGCAAGGCTCGGTCGTCCGGATATTTAATTAATAAAGTCCACAGTATGTTTGGTTAGATATAATAAACATTATCCAAGCGATATAAATAAAAATAAATTCGAGAAAATTGTTTTTTTTCACATGTCGAAATTCAAAAGTAGAACGCTTCGCTTATGGCGCGTGCAGCATGACATTTAGGAGTATTTGATATACAATTATCAGCTTATTAACAAACATTTTCTATTAGCATATCGAGTAACAGCAACAATAACTGTGTTTTTAATCCGAATTTAAAAAGTTCTTAATATTTTTTATGGCCGTAACGTACCTACCTACTCCTTTACGGCCGTACGTAAATTACTACCTTCTACTGTCAGTAATTAGCTGTCAATAATCTGAAGGTGTCCCAATGTACCCGATATCATTCTTATCGCCTTATAAAGTGGACGCGTAAATTATAATTTCCATACAAACCTCTATCGCTGGTAAGCTATACGTCGTCCCATTGACAGATAGCGTGTACGGATAAGGTGAGTTACTGTCAGTGTCAGTAGTTCCCTCATTTCCGCATTGGTGTTATCGTTAGAAGTAAGGCATGTTACAGCAGTATAATTGCGAAAGTATAATTTGTTGATGAGGATCGTTTGAAGAGGATCACAAATGTGTACTGCAATGTGTGTCGCTATGTTGTACTTGATCGTACAGATACTTATGAATCTGTATTTGGTACTCGTTATTACTGTTTAATATGTCACTTTCTTTATATTGAGGTACTTTCTATGAAAGCAATACAATAATATATCTTTTCAGTGAGTTAAGCTAACATGTAACATGTATCCCTTTGTCTTAATGCACTATTCACATTCAAATATTTTATTCAAAATCACTTATTGAACGTCAAAAACTACCGCCCATTCAAAAGAGAAGAGAAGAATGGGCGCAAGAAACTCAGCGTTCATTTTTTTTATATAAAAATATAGATTACAATGTGATATCGTACAGTGAACATTTATAATTAAAGAGCCTGAGGATGTTCGCTTTATTCCTAGTGCGTGGTGTCATTAAGAAAATCGTTTATGTTTATATACTTTCTATACCTTTCCCACACAAACGTTTTTTAACAATTCTTTTCAATTTTGTAACACATTTGTTTTGTACATTTTCTGGGATCATATTGTAGAAGCATACACATCGCCCAATAAAAGACATACTAACTCGACACAACCGAGTAGTAGGCATAACAAGTTTATGTTTGTTCCTCGTGTTAACATTATGAATGTCACAGTTTCTAGAAAATTAATAAATGTGCTTATGTACATACAGAACATTATCAAAAATGTATTGAGAAGCAACAGTTAAAATGTTTATTTCTTTGTATTTTTCTCTTAATGATTCTTTAGGACCTAGGTTATAAATCGCACGAATAGCCCTCTTCTGCAGCACAAAGATGGTATTAATATCAGCCGCACTGCCCCTATAACAATATACCATACGAAATAATACTATGAAAATAACTAAAGCATACTAGTCGCGCCGTATCTATATCAGTTAACCGTCTAATTTTCTTAACCGAATATGCTGCAGAACTAAGCCTATTCGCCAATCCTTCAATATGGGGGCCCCATTGCAATTTATTTATTATTTACTAGCTGACCCGACAGACGTTGTTCTGTATATAATAAATAAAATAATGTTTTTATATGAATTTGTCAATACGTAATATATCATAACATCAAAAATTACTTCGTAAAACATGCACCCTGCTGTCGTAATGAAATTGTTTCACAGCAGAACTGTCAAACCGTGCGTCAATAAATTCTCTCATAGAAATTATGTATGGACACATCAAAGGAAAAACAAATTTGTTGTTTTTGTTTAATTTAGCAACATTTCCTATTTATTCACCTTTTAAACCTTCTCTGGACTTCCACAAATAATGCAAGACCAAAATTAGCCAAATCGGTCCAGCCGTTCTCGAATTTTAGCGAGACTAACGAACAGCAATTCATTTTTATATATATAGATTACATATTATTATAAATACTACACGTATTTCGGAGTAAGATAATGTTACTTTCTATTAGCTACCAGGACCAGTTCGGTAATGATTGCTTTACACATGTAACCTTTGTTGATCTAAACTGGTATTAGATGAGTCTACCTATTATGGTTTCAAGTTCACCTTTATGTTATGGAGTAAGATCTGAATATGGATGTTGTCATTGATGCAGCTGTAATGTCGGAGATTATATAAAATAAAATGTATAATGGTGGTGTTATCACGTGTTAAATTATCGTTCCAATATATTTCAAAATAAAACTATTCACTCAAGTTATAACCGTTTTTAACTAAATAAATATAACGGGCAGTTCTAAAAAAAAAAAGTATTTCTAGTTCTTCTGTACATCGGTAGTGGAATTACAGCGTGCCACTAGTGTCGTTATATAAACAAAAAGTGGTCGGCGCTTCTGAATCAGAACAAGTGATCAAGTGATCACTTCAATATTATTGGTTGGTCAACAAGCTATTGATCTGTTGTACATGACTCGGAGAATTATTTTTGACAATAATTCTTTTTATGAAGTTGCAGCAAATGTCGCTGCAGTAATTTTTAAGTGAAATCTTGCTCTACCCGTTATTTGAGTAAATACAAATATTATATAAAAATACAAGTCGAAGGGGGTATCTAAATTAACGTGAATCATTAACCCGCCAAGTCTATATAAAAACAATCCCAAAAGATATTTATTATGTTACTACATTTATGACTGAACACACAATATTGATAAAATATTTTTGCAGTCCAAGCTGTTTTACTGTTTGATAGCTCATTGTTTCTAAAACAAGGAACAGAAAAATTAACAAAAAAGGAAGCGTTCATGATTAGGAAATATTGAAATCCTAATGATTTGAACCTATTTTATATTATAAGTATTTAAGTAATCATAGAGACAAATAACTTACGATTAAGTCAGTTCGTTTCACAATACAACTTTGTAATCAGGAATAACCACAATAACCTGGTGAACCCATTACTGTTACTGTTTGAGTATTGAGTGGGAATATAGTTTGTGAAAACCTATAAATAACTTCCTGTTTAATAGGATCAAAAGCTTTCGCTATATCCCGCCTAATTAGCTTAATTAGCAGGCCAAGCGTAAGCAGTTAACTATTTTTAGTTAATTATTTGACAAATTATTTGTTTTTACAACAGGTTACCAAAGAAACGCTATGCCCAATAGGGTTAATTTGTTAAAAAAATTCGAAATAAACAAAGGCATAGGAAAACATTTTATTACTGCATAAAACTGTTTATAGTGCAGTGTGAATATTCAATATAATAATTCTAATTATAAATGCTCAAGTGATCGGAAATAAAAAAATCTTTGTTAGATACTATGGCATGTTAAGTATTTGTATAAAAGTGTGTAGCTCGTTTACAATGTGTACAAAATTTGCAGCAGAGGAACTCTCGTGAACAATATTAATAGAGAGACAGGTGTCGTGGAGGTGGCTTGGCAGGGTCACCACTCCACATGATGGCTGCACTCGTTATAATCGTAATAAAGACTATATTTTCTAGTTATTTTTGTCTTGATGAGTGCATGCCCTTCCAGCGTCACTGTGACCGCGGTGTCAATGTCTGTCTGTATCAAGAGGCACCGCGCCGATTGCTCCCTGTCAAACATTTGAAGTGTGCTCGCCAAAATAATGACTAAGTGCTATTACTATTTATTTTTGCTCTATTTCATTGTGTACGAAATGTGAGTCAGATGTGAGTCAGATGTGATATTTGGAAGGAATTGATAACAATACAACTTATTATTGGATCGAGGACAACCGTATAGAGTTTCTATATAGAAATTATAATCATAAATGCGACATTTAGTAATATTTAGACAATGTCAAGCCACATTTAGATAATAACATCCAAAATTTTTCTCATCGACTGACCAACCTATCGATTAAAATCTCTAACCCAGTTTCAGATGACCAAGAAAGTTCAATTTTGGCATCCAGAGAGGTATTTGTGTAAATACAAAGGAATAAATCAGAAACTGGTAAATTTTTATCATTTTTTTATAATTATTCAATTAATTAATTCTATAAGTAACACTTAAGTAAACTTATAGTGCCAATAATGTAAGAATCAGCAATCAAAATTGGTGACAGCCGGTCGTTATGTCTTCCATTCTTCATGTGAATATTTGACGTGCGGAAAACAACCCATTTTTTTTAATCCAAACATATTATCAGATTTAGTACTTAGTTACTTACTAGTTAGGTCTAAAAGAGTATACACGACTTTCGTACTTATTACGTCATTGACTGGGTTTAAGTATTAACTATTTTTTCAATATTTAGCGCTCATCCATAGTGTCAGATCAATACTTATGAATATTTAAAATAATATATATTTCGAGCGCCATCTTGCTGTCCGGTTGTTTCTCGATAGGGCAGGTCTATATAATAATAATAAAAAACTTACATAATAATTTTTGCTTTGAAGTTCACAGATTTTTGCATATTTATGGTTATATTTTATAACAATTTTTTTAAGTAAGTAGGCATGGCTTAGGCAATAGTTTAAATTCAAAGTTAATAATATTTTTAGTAAAGTTTTCAAATAGTTATCTACTGATAACTACCTACTGGTAGTTAGTACCTACTGATATGTCTGTCTCTGAATGAGTTAAATTATTGGCAGCAAATAGTAACCTTGTGAAAATATATTTTTCTTGAGAATTCAATAGATAACAGGTAACTCGTTACGTACTCGTCTTAAATAATTACAATATAGATACATTCGAGTGAATCGCTTTTTTATTTGAGAGTTTCGCTAGGCTGCTGGTGGGTGACATAAATGTGTCGTGTGGTATTTACCTTACACCGAATTATTCCAAGGCCTCCCAATGGAGGCTGACTACAAAGAGGATGTAAATACTACGTAATAAGAGGCGGGACTGCTTAAGTAAACAATTTAGTTTAGTATGAAACGTGCAGTCTTTTGACATAAGTTTGTAATAGTAGTAGGTAATTAGTGTCACAATTGGCCACGGATTATAATCCAGCTAAGTCTCACAAATGTTTCCTCTTTATAATATTAGCTAAACTAATTGACATTTGTGTTTTTGTATGTATATTTGTAATATTTTCACACAAAAACTACTGGACTGATTTCAAAAATTATTTCACCATTACAAAGCTGCATTTTCACTGAGTGACTTAAGTCAATTAAGACTTAATCCCGAATAAAAATTCAATAATATAACCCAAGGTGTGAACAAATTAGTCATTAAAAACTGTCGTCGCGTGCGCTGTGGAAACTATTGATGATAGAACAAAAAATAGTCTACAGTATTAAAGAACGTATCAACAACTACAAAAAAGTCCGCGATACCATATTATGTCCAACTACTATTAAGTTATGACACTATAACTACTTTTGTTCATTTTAAAAGTTCATATAAGTGCCGACAATATTATCAGTAATATTGACTAGATTAACTAATGATTTAAGCATGAAAATATTATGTATGTAATAAAGTGTGTACTACGTATATCATCAGGAAGAGCTTATAATCAAGGTAATACCCAGAATAAGGAACAAATGACGGGCTTGAATCTGCATGTTCAGAAAAGTCACAAAATATAAGGGTGCTGTATCTGCCAACGGCCTTGAGTATCTGGGAGGAGCGAGCCCCCTCTATTATTCGCTGGCCGCGCGGCCGCGCTGCAATCTTCTACTGGGCCATCGTTGCGTCGTGCGTGCGGGCTGCTGGTGTCGAGCTATCGATACTTTGGTTATCGATATAACATTGAATATTTATGTACAATTATACTTGCTCTAATACTTCTATTATAAAGTTTAAATAAAAAGAATCTACAAAAACTATACAGTGAATTAAATAGCTTAAAAATAGCTAATCTTATAATGTACACATTGCCATATATGCCTGATTTGCCACAGGAAAACAAAATACGATACAATTTACACAATTTGTTAACCCTTTTGTCTAATTCTCATTATTTGACATGTAATAATAATATATTATCTAACAAAATACAGATAATAGACATTAATAACATAATGAATTATAAAAAATGTAAGGTTTTGACATCTGATAGGTTACACTTATCTAATTTCTATAAAAGACAGATAGCAAAATCGCTATCATATTATTTATACTATAACACAGCCAACTATTTGGCAACCCCTGCTTCTTTTGAGCAGTTTAGTTGTAAGTCGATAAGCACTGCTTCTATTGAGCAGTGTGATAACTTTGTGGACTCCGCTTTTATTGAGCAGAGTAATAATTTAATAACCACTGCTTCTATTGAGCAGAGTATTAATTTAATAACCACTGCTTCTATTGAGCAGAGTATTAATTTAATAACCACTGCTTCTATTGAGCAGTGTACTAATTTAAGCAAAGATTTGGAATATTTTCCAAAAAATTAAACAATAAGACAATACGGGACTCCTCTAGCAGTGTAAAAACACAATGTAATATAGCAAGTACTAGAATAAGTAATAATTGTAAAATTGCAAACCTGATGCACCAAAACATGCCAGGTTTATTAGGTAAAGAACTTGAACTGGACTTATTTATAAATCATAAAGATATACATATTTTATGTTTAACAGAGCACTGGCTCAGAAAATATGAGCTCATCTTTAACTTCAGTGGTAAGCTACACGTGGTAAGCTACACGTGGCGGCTCTCTTATTCTTGTAAGTAAATTATTTAAATTCAAAGAACGAGAAGATATTGTAGGCCTCTCTGTTGAACGTACAATTGAAATAGCCTGTGCAGAGCTCAAGTGCGCCATTTTTGTTAGTATATACAGACCCCCAGATGCAGTATATGAATTATTTGAAAGTGTATTGGAGGAGGTTTTATTAAAATTATCTGAGTCTAAGAAGTATATCATGATATGTGGTGATTTTAATATTAATTTATTAGAAAAATCCTCAACTTAGATTCAGATCTTTATTCAAATCATATGATTTAACCAATATTTTCCTTGAGCCTACTAGAGTAACTGGCACCTCCAAAAGCTGTATTGATAACATATTTACCAATTATAAACCCATCTCTCAGGCAATAATTAACAAACTGAGTTCAGACCACTTTGGTCAGTTAGCCTCTTTTAATAGTGAGGTCAATAAATGTACTAAAATTAAAAAGTTTACGTTTGTTCCTGTGAATAAAAGGCGAATGGAGAAATATAGAGGCAATGTGTCAGTTAAACTCTGAAATTTGGATTTATTCAAATATAATATTAATCCAAATGAAATGTATGATATGTTATTTAAAATAATTAAAACAGAGTTTGCTTCTATATTTACTTCTAAGACAGTCAAATCAGGTGGTCTCCTGTCATTTAATGATTGGGCAACAGCTGGCATTCATAGGAGCAGACAAAGGCTATATGAACTGTATAGTGAGAGATCATTGTATAATCATGATACATCTTTTCTCGAGTATGTTAAAAAATACTCTAAATTATTTAAAAGTGTTTGTTCTATTGCAAAGTCTATGCATATCAGACAAATAATTAAAAATGCACCAAATAAAATAAAGATGACTTGGAATGTTATTAACTGGGAATCTGGAAGATTGAAAGACCGCAACATTGAATATAATCTATCAATAAACAATACAATAATTCAATCTCAGCTGGAAGTTGCTACTGCTTTTGAGATTTTTTTTTCTGAGATTCCAGTTTCTATCACAAACACTCTTGTCTCCTCCACCAGTGTTGCTGAGTCACTTCTTCTGGAAAATGTTACAGGATGTCAACAAAGTTTCAATTTTAGTTTTGTTAGCCCTGGAGAAATAATTAAAACTTTTAAATCTCTAGACATGAAAAAAGCTGCTGATATATGGGGCATTTCTGTTAAAATAATAAGTTCAATAATTGATGTCATAGCACCATATCTTGCAATAGTATTTAATAATTGTATTAATCGTAGCGTGTTTCCTGACCTTCTGAAACATAGTAAAATTACACCAATATTTAAGTCGGGATGCTCTTCTGACCCGAACTATCGTCCTGTGTCGGTTTTGCCGACCCTTAGTAAAATTTTTGAAAAAATAATTTTAAGCCAAATGCTTACTTACTTTAACTCTCATAATTTACTTCATTTGAAACAATTTGGCTTTACTAGGGGACGTTCAACAATGGATGCAGGTATTGAGCTGATTAAGAATATTTTTGATGCCTGGGAGGAATCGCAGAATGCACTTGGCATCTTCTGTGATTTATCTGAGGCTTTTGATTGTGTTCAACATTCAACGCTGGTCAGGAAGCTATACCACTATGGCATAAAAGGAACTTCGCTCGATCTTCTGACTTCATATCTAAACAATAGAATTCTGAGGGTCGACGTGAATGGCAGGAGATCTCCTGGGACTCCTCTCAGTATGGAGGTACCACAAGGGTCTATTCTTGGACCGTTCCTCTTCCTTATCTATATAAATGATCTTCCTAATCTTATAGAGAAAAAACATAAGGTAGTGTTGTTTGCGGACGACACTTCACTGATTTTCAAAGTGAAAAGAAACCAAGCTATGTATGACGAAGTGAACGATATTTTATCTGACTTCGTGTACTGGTTTAGCGCTAATAACCTATTGTTAAATAGCAAGAAAACTAAATTCATTAAATTTACCGTACCAAATGTCAAAAATGTAAATGCAAATGTTTTGTTAAACGGAGAGGTGATAGAACCGGTGGAATCTGCTATATTTCTTGGCATAACTCTAGATTCCAAATAACAATGGGGCCCCCATATTGAAGGATTGGCGAACAGACTTAGTTCTGCAGCATAAAATTAGACAATTAACTGACATAGATACGGCGCGACTAGTATACTTTAGTTATTTCCATAGTATTATGTCCTATGGTATATTGCTATGGGGCAACGCTCCTGATATTAATACAATATTTGTGCTGCAGAAGAGGGCTATTCGCGCTATTTATAACCTAGGTCCTAGAGAATCATTGAGAGCAAAATTCAAAGAAATTAACATCTTGACTTGCTTCTCAATATATTCTTGATAATGTAATGTATGTTCATAGGCACATAAGTGAATTTGCCAGAAACTGTCATAACCATAATGTTAACACCAGGAACAGACATAAACTGATGATGCCTACTACTCGGCTTAGTCGAGTTAGTAAGTCTTTTGTGGGGCGATGTATATGCTTTTACAACAAGATCCCAGAAAATGTTCAAAACAAAGGTGTTACGTTATTCAAAAGAATTGTTAAAAAACGTTTGTGTGGTAAAGGTTACTATAACATAAATGACTTTCTTAATGATACCACAGATTGGGAATGGAGCGACCGCCCTCAGGCTATTAAATAATAAGTTTAATTGTACAATGTTACTTTGTAAATGTTACTTTAATTGTAAAACATACTTTTGATGAAAAAAAAGCCCGCTGAGTTTGTTGCGCCCATTCTTCTCAGGCCTGAGGCATTCAATTTGGAATGGGTGGTAGTTTTTTTTTTTGACTTTCAATAACTGATTTCACATCCTATTTTGAATAAAAATATTTGAATTTGAATTTGAAACTATACTATTGCTGTGTATCGATATTATTTGGCTTCAATTATCAATTATAATATCCTATTGATTAAGGACTATTGAACTGAAACACTGTTGCGTGTCATGACTGTCATTTTTATTAGGTATGTAAGTACATTTTATTTCTATGGTACAACTCGGGTGAATCAACATGACACCTGGCTCAAATGTCGTATGGGCAATGTACAGTGTCCAAAAACGTTTTTGTTTCCATTTTACTTTCTCGTACGAAAACGAATAATATTTATATTTTTAACGTTTAATGTATGTATATTGGTATATCATTGGTGCACCGGCTTTAGGTAGTAACTTGTAATTGTTATTCGATCTATATGGAAATAAAACAATAATATATAAATAAAAAAAAATAAAAAATAATTGTTCGTGTAGTTAATAAGTTATATTTTTACTGCATTTTATTTGTAGATACTCTATCGCTATCATTGTTATCTATTAGAAATATCTATTTTAAGAAGAAAAATCCAAAATGTAACAAATACAACAAAAATATTAAAGAGTATAATACTTTACACGCGTTGTAATCCTTTACAAAATATTTTACTCAGACAAAAACTTTTCAAATCCCTAATAACAATAACCTTAGAGCTTGCAACGATAACTGCGATGATATCGCTTAGTGTGTTACAGGTTATAACAGTTACTGTAACACTGTAACACTGAAAAAAACACTAACCATGTTAATATTAAATGATGTAAAGGAATAAATTCAATAATAATTTTTTAAGTTAATTGTGATCTGTTATCCAAAAATCTTCTTATAATACACTCGATAAAATGAGTGTTCGATTTGAAAATACTAAATATTTTGCGGCCCACATTCTTAAAGTGACACTACACACAATATAGTAAACTAGGATGCCGCAGTCACTCATCGTACCACTTCGCTGCGACGTATATTTGACCGAAGCGAGGTAAACTAAGTCTGTGTACAAAAACAAAACAAAATTAATCCAAACAAAAACAATAAAAATAATATTTTGGAATCTGACGCCATATATCAATCGACTCAATTTTTAAATAAATATAAATACACAAATAAAATTTGAAAACAAAATTTTATGAACGATGCGGGACTCTACGACCTCTGGCGTTCCGTGCCAGTGCTCTTCCAACTGAGCACACCATTCGAGTGACGTATCGTCATGAAATCTTGTATGCTTTGTTCAACTCTCAGGTTGTGGCTTCATCTACAGGATCTGTTTACAGTTGATTACCTGCTCAATATTTGCATATAATGATATGTTGGACACCTCCAACATACATTGCTATGCAGACGACAGCACTGGTGATGCCGTATACACAAGCCATGCAGGTCTCTCTCGGGTAATCGTCGACCAGAACCTTAAATCTAGTCCACCAAAAAACCCCATTTGTCGTATCACAGCTCTTCGACAACACTTCTCTTAAAGCCTCGCCTAGTATCGGAATACTGGGTCTCGAAATCTCGAGCAATTGCCACTTTCGTTGCCATCTTGAGGGCAAAGCTAAATTGGTTTCGAAGAAGCTGGGCGTCATTAATAGAGCACGGCAATACTTCAAGCCCGCCTACATTCTAGCGCTGTACAAATCGCAGGTCCGGCCACACATGGAGTATTGCTATCATCTCTGGTCTGGCGCACCCCAGTATCAGCTCGATCCATTTAGGACCGCGTGCAACGCAGAGCAGCTCGAATTGTCGGGAACCAAGTGCTCTGTGAACGGCTGGATCACTTGGCGTTGCGTAGAGACGTCGCTCCCTCTTGTGTTGCAAGAGAATGTGGACGGCGGTGATCACTTAACATCAGGTGACCCGTACACTCGTTCGTATTCCCATTCCATAAAAAAAAACGAACGCTGCCCATCCGAATTGGATTCGACGAGTGACCTCTTTCGCGAAATTGGACCTGCCTAATTGGATTGTTGGCCGAGGTAGATGTAGGTACCTACTCGTCGACAATTTCGAGAGTACAGTTCCCAATTGTTATGGGCTAATCTTAATCCATCAATATTTTATAAAACAACTAATTGTTTGTTATTGTTGATCTTATAGGTACGTACTAGATGCTGTAAGATCAACAACAAGAAACAATACCACTAATTTAAAACAGCATAGCTAATAGTATGAACATTCATTAAAACACTTCTTATTGTATAAAATAATATTCAAAAGAATATTTTATGAAATAAAGTAAGAATAACATAGTGTCATACAAATCGCGAGTGTAAGAAGTAGCTTGTCACGCACATTAAACTAATATTCCTGGCCTGTTTTTATCGTTTGTCTAACAGCAAGAGGCTACCTAGACGAATAAATTATTTATGAACATTTCCACAAATGTTCAAAAAGAGCATTTATTTTTAATTTAAATTACCATTATATTTTATGGTCCAATAAAATTGTAGGTACCTATACTATACTGTACCTATACTTCACCTTGCAAATAATTGCAATATAATTTATAATAATAATTAATTATATATTATAATATTATGCTCATTGTTGAAGTAAACTTCTTTAGGCGCGACTTGGGGGTAACTCAGAATTTTTTTCTGACGTAAGTAACGCTCAGTACAAAAGTCAATTGAAATAATTTTTCAAGCCGTTATAATGGTTTTAAAAAATATTTAAAATTGCTCAGTAATATTTTTTAAAAATCTCATTAATATTTTTTAATAAATAAACATTAAAAAGTGTTTTTAATGTTTATTTATTACTACTACTGCAATAAATAATAATATATAAGGTTTCAGAAATTATCTGACATTCGTTAATTTGTTTTTTTTTTCGTTTCCATTATTAGGATAGGCAAAGGGTTCGAGCTTATTTGTTAATATTGAATAACAACGTCATATTTATATGTGTTAATAATAATATAACCTTCAATTTCTTATTATCAATTATTTTTTAATGAGTGAAAATATTAAAATGTGCGAATCGACAATGAATCTAATTATTAATGAATATATAATAAAAATAATAATCACTCTAATAAAATGGCGCAATCCCAGGAACATTTTACTCTTTCATCAATAAATAAGAATAAAAGAGAAAATCAAGAACCTGATAATGATCTGACCTGTAAAAAGTGTGTGTTTATATTCTGATGAATAATAATATTGAAATATAACATTATATCATTCTTTGTAATATATATAAAATTTCACTTGATAAAATAATATTAATAAAATTATATATTAATATAGGCATTTTTTTATTTTAGGTAGAGAAAATGCCAACATTGCTAACTAAGTTAACCCGTCAGCTTTTCCGAGAAAAAAATAGCAAAAGTCTAACAATGCTCTTAGCTCTTCAGTAATACGTGAGTGCTTAGTTGGTAACACGGCTTTATTTAACGTAAATTTAATGTAATATATTTATGCTTCTGTTAATTATTCCTAAAGTTAATTATTATTAAACTTATTACTTCAATCACGCGTAAAGATTACACGCACACACTTTTTTTTTACAATGGTGACTGTTGTACTCTTATGTATTTTACAAGTACAATTTACCTTGATTGGTTTCAGTTTGAAATAATTAGGTATGATAGTAAAACTGTTTACAATATATTAAAGAATAAGTATAATGTTGAGAGTAGGTCTAGCAAATGTTAGAAGTATAGCCATAGTTGCGGTCACAGTAGCGGTTGTATTCGATGTTCAGATTCTCATTTTCTTCTATATTATATTTTCTTTATAATTCATATAATACATACAAATTCATTACTCAGTAAACAAATTATCTCATACATAGATAGTAATATGCTAATCATATATACAAAATTTAACAGCATTTATCACTCACCGGGCTAACCTGAAGATTGCCTAAGAATTATTTTATCAAAATCGGTCGAGCCTTCTATTCTATTCAGTATGAACATTAGTTCATACTGAACATACACAAATAGATTTTTATACATAGGGATATCGAATTCGAAAACATAAACTTAAATATACGAAAAGTTTTTCGAATTTTATTCTTCAATTTAGTAACTGCATAAACAGACCCTAACTATACATTCCTATAAACTACTTTTAGGTATCTGTTTTTTTATATCAAATTAGTATGAAAAAATACTGGTCGACAATTTATTAAAATATTAAAAGTTACTTTAAATGACAAAGATATATTATGTATATTCATAATAAAATATTAAAAACAAGTAATTCTTTTGTTATGGGAATATTGCCACAACGATGTTCTTTACGAAGACAGGTTTCTGTCAAGAAAAACATTTGATGCCTAAAGCTGCACTCTTTCTATTGACACAGAATGAAGGAAAATTGATTGTATAGTTCGAGTGTTATGTTTCGAAGTCCCTATCGGCTGTTACATAGGAACCCGTTGAGTCAGACAAGACAGCTTGGAACAGGGAGGGTGTGATGGTATGCCGGCGTGTGGGGGTGTCGTCGGGCGCCCCACCACTGGGGCCGTGTGCAAGCCACATATACTACGGTGGCGACCTGCCCTCGCCGCCATTCGACCTCCGCGCACCACAGTCCAGGCACCACAGCCCTGCACTGAACACGCGACCGAGAGCACGCCTCTCGTACGACTCGACGAACAGGTCCGTGCTGTCGCGAGATTGATATAGCCCATCATAATAATAAGAATCGCGAGTGTCTTGTGGCTTCTTCCAAATGCTATTTATATCGGTGCAGTTCCGCTCCAGTCGCCTCCACCAGCCCGGCCCAAATTAGGAGCGCTGCGCTGCGCACGCGTCACGTTTCCCGCGTCTTGTAAACAAGAAGCATTCGTTGCATTTTGAGGAAGCCCAGTTGGTTAACAAATCAGTTACATGTGTTCGCTGAGAAATTGTGTTAATGTTCGTTCTAGATTTGGTGCAGGCGACTTGGACGTGAGCCAGCATATTGTGTACTCGCACGGTACACGTACCACTGATACACACTCAAGTGTCGTGTGTTCGTGACATAAGCATCAGATAGCCCCACCTCACGACGCACAGCACAGTTCAAGTCGTGTGATCGTATTAACAGTTGAAGTGTCCCAAAGTCAACACGTTCTGTTTCCTTTCAGGATAAGTTAAGCGAGCACAATGCCTTTCAAGCCAGCAGACAACCCCAAGTGCCCAAAGTGCGGCAAGTCGGTGTACGCGGCCGAGGAGCGGGTCGCCGGAGGACTCAAGTGGCACAAGATGTGCTTCAAGTGCGGTACGAACTTGATTGATGATACACGGTAGCGGGTAGAGTAACATTGTGATTGTAGAGCTTGGTGTACGTACTGTACGGTGAGCCCATATACATATACATATCAGGACGTGCTTGGTCGCTCCGCTAACAAATATTTAAAAAAAAAGCGGCCAAGTGCGGGCGGCCTCGCCCATGAAGGGTTCCGCAGCAGCAAGTAACATAATATAAAAGTAATATACAAAGGAAAATGATATTAAATTATTTAAATGGAAAAGGCAAAAAATCTTTGCTCAAAATCATACAGTGCAAATCTCAGCTCTCATCATTCTATTCTTTTAGACGTTACAGAGTGCGGTTACACACATTTTACCACTTGGAAGTGTCTCTCGCGCAAACTCATTTCATTCAACTCAATATAATTTTTGAAGACCTATCCACATATATGAGCTCGATGAAAAAAAAATTTTGAGTTTCAGTTCGGTATGGGGAACCTCCAAAATTTATGTTTTTTTTATTTGTGTATAAATGTAATGGGGTTTACATAATACATCTACTTACCAAGTTTCAATAGTATAGTTGTTATAGTTTTCGAAAAAAGTGGCTGTGACATACACGGATAGACAGACCGACCGACAGATCTATAAGGGTTTC
This sequence comes from Leptidea sinapis, assembly GCF_905404315.1. Classification (NCBI taxonomy): domain Eukaryota; kingdom Metazoa; phylum Arthropoda; class Insecta; order Lepidoptera; family Pieridae; genus Leptidea; species Leptidea sinapis. The sequence continues at coordinate 13,349,484 of NC_066285.1, forward strand.
ATTTTTTTCCATTTGGCTACGGAACCCTAAAAACATAAAAGCGTACCACGCTTAGTATAGTTTTTTTAAAGTAAAACTAAATTAACAATATGACAGGTGTCTGACAAACTACGTCGACTAAACAAAAAAATTTGGGCTTTCTGTCAATACTAAATTAAATTAAAAAAATTAAATGCGTGAAACATTCTTAGAATGATAAATTTCATATGTGAATGATACTGAGTCATCACGCTCAGCTATATAACGTTTATATATATAATTATTTATTCACCTCACCTTGAAGAAGTTACCTTGTGTCGTGTGCTCTTAGCCGCGTATCGTTATTTGCTAACTGAGACGAACCCAATATAATATTTAAACCCCAAAAATACGATAATCTGCTGTTTACATCCAACGTCACAAAACTAGTTAACTAGTAGTTAACGTTACCAAATAATTACTTTTTTAAAACCAGATCCAATTATATAGAAATTAATTTATTACAAAACGTTAAAAAATTGTTTTTGGTTAAATAAATTAATACAGTATAGGTAATAGTAATAACAAGTTGCATTATAATACCAACATACTTTTAATATAAATATTTTTATTCAAGATTATCCAATTAAACTATTAATCAATTCAACTTCACATGAGCTAGGTACCAATTAAGAAAATAAAAAAGTGTGCGAATACATATGTGCACGCAAGAAGTTATACTTCTTTTGCGTAACAAAACAAATCCTTAAAATTATTTATTCGTCGTGCTATTCTACGTTTGTAGAAAGAACAATATTGTAAAAAGCTTGAAATAAATTATTGAATATTAACGAATACGGCTGTATTGGCTTGAACCCTTTGCCTGTCCTATAAATGGACGAAGAAACCAAAAAAAATATTTAATATCGCAAACGTCAGAAAATTTCTGAAAACTTTTATTTTTTGATGTCGCTGTGCGCGCGCAACGTAATAATCAATGAAGTTTATCTTCAATAACATCAAAAAGGTACAAACGTCACTATGTTTTGCTTTTATGTCAATGTAATGTTGCAGTTATAAACCTATTTAAATATCATGTAAATATTCTTATGTTGTATTTTGGTTTTGGTTTGGTCAGCTTGTTACCAATGCTCTAAAATCTAAATAAATAAAACAAACAATCTATGTAATTTGTCAGAAATGTGTCTAATTTCAATAATTGTTAATTCTCAATGTTTAAACGACGTATTTTAATAACCAACTTCACCCTGTTTTTTTTGTGTTACAGTGTTACAGTACACGCATCTTAAAATTTCACTCTTATAATTTTTTCATAACGCGCCTAAAGAAGTATATCTTCAAAAACGAGGGAAAGAAAGATTTGTAACATGAGGGCAGGTGCGTTCTACCTTAGCGTGGGTTTCTGGATGGTCAGGATCAAAAACTATTCAGGTTCAAATATTTCCCATAGAGATTTATTGAAAACGAGGTTTGTTCCAATAATGGCAGGAGACACTAGTAGATATCTTATTACACCACCATATTCCTCTCGTGTCAACGGAAGCCGGTCACCTGATGCCAGTTTATCAGTTTATAATCAATGGAAACATTATAATTAAATGTTAGCACGCCGCGGCCGTGTCAAAACAACAATTTGTACGCATTAGGTATAAACAATAATTCACAGATTGTAGCCGAGGCCACACAATGGTTTGATTGTTTGTTTGTTCACACTAATCTCAGACACAGCGGATTTGAACAAACAACGTGGTTTTGACTGATGCACGACATAATAATTGTCTCCCCATAAAATTTAGTTTTCATTCCAGATTGGATTTGGAATATTTTTAAGCAGACGCTAAGAAACTTAAAAAAAAATTATAATTTAAATAAAACAAAAAGATTAAAAAAGTGAATTAGGAGAAAAAAAAGCCCGCTGAGTTTCTTGCGCCCGTTCTTCTCAGTTCATGAGGCATACATACCTTTTCGAATGAATGGGAGAACGTTTTGACCTTCAATATTTCATGTTATCTATATTCTATTTTGTATAAAAATATTTGAATTTGAAAAACCAGCGATATCCACACGGAAAATGTTGCGGACGTCATATGAAGTCAAAGTGAAAAACTAATTAATTTATCTATCGAGATCAATGACGTTCTTATGTTATTGATCGAGTTCCATAAAATATGACGACACACGAATACCTATCAAAATTTTGAAGTTTTACAATCTCTCACTGTTTCGGAAAATTTAAGCTTAAATGAAAAGAATTGGTAAGAGACTCATTTAAATAATCAAATCGATAATGTACAATATATGTACCTAGTTACTGAAATATAATTACCAAAATACACCATAAAAATTGGGTAAGAATAGATACAGTCAAAAAAATTAACTCAAAAAGTTACTAGAGTTCCAAATAAAATATAATAAAATGCCTTGTAAAATATACTACAAGTTAAAAATTAGGGTTAAAAGTATTAGAGATCAAAAGCAACTTTTAGTGTTTTCGTGTGCAGTCAGATTATCACGGTACAGTACTAGTAACATCCAGTCAAGACTATCAAGATACAGTACTAGTAACATCCAGTCAAGACTATCAAGGTACAGTACAGTATTAGTAACATCCAGTCAAGACTATCAAGGTACAGTACAGTACTAGTAACATCCAGTCAAGACTCAAGGTACAGTATAGTACAAGTAACAACAGGGATCCTGTTGCTGTTTAAATGTTAGCCAGACGTTTTAGAATAGCTAACAGAAGAAGTAGTTTTAGAAGTAATCTGAAGACATTTCAGAAATTTGACCATTAGTGGTATTGTTAATTTGATCTCTCTGATGCTTTTCCAAGGATAAAACTCACAGAGGCGTCACTGAAACAGAACAACATTTATGAATAGATAGACGATAGGATCTTAAGTACCGTATCATAACCACACACCCTTCACTGCTAAAAAGTATTCAATATTTGCTTCATTGGATGTTTCCGCTAATCGTAATATGCTGTATCATGACTGAGTATTCTTCCACCTCAGGTCTCTGCCAGAAGTTGCTGGACTCCACCAACTGCACAGAACACGAAGGAGAACTATTCTGCAAAGTTTGCCACGCGCGTAAATTCGGACCTAAAGGATACGGTTTCGGCGGTGGTGCCGGATGCCTGTCAATGGACGCCGGCGACCACCTGAAGGGCGAGAACGCGTAAGTTGATAACTACTTAACACTCCCGCCGCCCGCGCACTGAGGGTCTTTCCTTATCTACACCGAGGTCGCTCGTCGACCGGCCTGCGGGCTCGTACGTAACAACATTAACTGCGTGTACATAGACTCATATATAAGTAGAGCGCGCTCGGCTGTACATTACTCCGCCTGACACGTGCATGACCAGTGTTCGTTTATGTCGCAACAGGAACTGAGCGCGAGCCCAGGCCAGCAGAGCACCCGGACCGCCGACACACATCTCGGCCAACCAGCGGCGCCTAGTCATCTCCATTCTGTACTTTAAAATTAGTTAGGTTATTATGGTTATCGCTTAATTTATTTTGTTAATCAGTCTATTTATTTACTATACTTTAAGTCAAAAAATTAATAAAATAGTCGACTACCACTTCCTGAGTATTGCTTGAACGGTTCGGGAGTGCGGCCGTCTCTGGCGTCGGCCCGACAGACTCGCAGGGCTGTCGCCAGGTCGGTGGCATTCCCGCCACCACCCACCCTCCCTAACGACCGGAGCGACCCCGACACAGCGGAGCATCGGTGAGATATCACATTTGTAGAGTCATCACGACATCGCAGCGTCCGTGACGCACCACTAGTGCATGTTAGATCACTCTTCTTGTAACCCTTTGCTATATACTGACACATTAACACCGACAATAACGCTTCTTTGTCTTCCAACTGATCCATGTAATAATGTGATGGGATAAGGAAAGTGCCCTCAATGTAATAGCCAGTAGTCGGTAGTGCGGTGGTCTACCCGGTCTACCGGGCCGGCGCGGAGCGGGCGGGAGCCCTGACCTTCTCCCATTACGGCGGAGGTGCGCCGCTGCTTCGTCCATATCATTGATATAATATAATTTGTGTAGTTAGTGGCTACCAGAGTGCTCTGGAGCCCGTTACCATCTTAACATATCTTCTACCATTATTGCTCGACAATTGTTATACCTTAATTTTTTTTTCACATATAAAAATATGTTTAGGGATGGAAAGAGAACCAATGGGGCTTGTTTGGAACCGCGGGTTATTGCAAAAGCACCCCCCGGACAAGGATGTCCGCGTTGTGGAGGATTTGTCTACGCTGCTGAGCAGATGCTTGCCCGTGGAAAGGTAATTTATATGTATGCTCACCTCACATTAATACAAATGGGTGCAAGCTACCACAAACTAACCTAGTCCAATATTATTTGTTCAACCCAATCAGCTTTGGTGTATTCTGTGCATCATTTATTTATAAGGTACACCTCCACATAGTTCAATTCATGCAACTTTCATTTAATCGTAGGCTTATCACATAAAGTGCTTCAATTGTTGTGCTTGCCACAAGATGCTTGACTCAATGATTCATTGTGACGGGCCAGATAAACAAATTTACTGCCGAGGTACCCATTTCAATTATTTCTGCGGATGTTTTTTCTATCCTTTAACTAAATGTTGAATTTAACTGCAAGTTTAAAAGTGTGTGCGTACTATATAAAGACCTATAATCTCACCTTCAGTTTCTTTAAGGACAAGTTTTCCGTCTCCTGCATGACTAACCGATTTATCCTCCTACTGTTTGTCCAGGCATGGCACAAGGAGTGCTTCAAGTGTGGAGATTGTGCCAAGCGGCTCGACTCTACAAACTGTTGCGAAGGGCCCGACAAAGACATTTACTGCAAAGGTTGGTGTTGGTTCCTTTGATGGTGATGTAATAACTATAACTGATTGAAATTTTTCAGACTAACAAGTTATAACAGTATTTCCATCACAATTGTCTGATAACGATGTCGATGTTTGACTCGGAACTGTATTGTTTGCATTCATTCTATCAATAACGTAACATAAAATATTTACCGTGGCTACTGAATTTAATGTTATTGTATTATTTTTTAGTTTGCTACGCTAAGAAGTTTGGTCCTAAAGGCTACGGTTATGGTAAAGGAGCTGGTGTTCTTCAAAGCGATGCCTACACTAACGGGTGAGACCTTATTTTAATTTCTATTTACATTTTTAATAACAAAATTGAACAAGAATGAAACTTTTCATAGGTTATGATCACTTATAATTACTTTTATAATCAAAAATTCGTTTCTTACCTATCGACCTACTTACTTTGAAATAGTTCTTAATGCGTTACGGCGTGGGTATCTAGTTACCAATGAGAAATTAAAATAACATCATTAAAATTTAAGTCCAGCGCAAAAAGAAAAACATTTTATGAAATATCTGGAGTAGCAACAGACTTATATCTAGAGTCTCTCGGGTTACATACAGGTTTAGGATATTTCCATCGCCTCACTTTCATAAAAACAGCTTACAATACAAACAAGAGATGGCACATTGCCAATTTGAAAATAGAACGCCCTGTCCGTTCTCGAACGATCTAATTTTAATACCGACGACGTGGTACGCGCTTACAACACATTAAGTACCTAATCCGAAGCAGATCCGACTCATTTATTTTAGTTTTTATTATCTTACGCACTGTCGTGTATCTGTGACATAAAGACTGCGTAACTCCGTGTAAGCTGAATGACGTTAATAACATGACGTGACATTCTTATGTATGACGTCGTATTAGAATTTACACTAGGTTTAACAATTTTATTCATATCGGTTTTATTAGATAGCTATTTATGGTATTAAGTACCTACCTCCTTAGTATTAAGTAATGCTATCTCGAAGATCGGAATGTTTTTTAAGGTTTTCGTCAAATCTCCACTAAATAATGTATCGAAACTAAAACAACTAGACCTATCCAGGTTATCCGAAACCAATTTAATGACTTACAAATGACTCTTATCGATAATCATGTTAGCTATATTATTGAAAGATATGACATAAACATAAATAATAAATTGGTTAGCATAGGTAAGTGGTAGCGGTTCATTTACTGTTGGCCGTAATAAGGGTGGTACCCTTGATATTGATATGATTTTCTTAAAACTTATTTCTTTAGAATACTTTTTGATGTCACAGCACTACCATCGCTTCGGAAAAAAAATAGAGCGCTGTGAAAACACTTCCAGTGTACCTAATATAAGCGGTCTTTGAAATAAAATACAATTTATAATATTGAAGGTCCTACTATGTCACCGCTACTGCTATAAGATAATCATAATTTAGTCCCAGACTGTCGGATCGCTTCGGAATTCCGCTGTTGAGTATTAGTCCGACTTACAGAGGAGCCTGGGTTAAATAAAACATTAAATTTATTTATATATCACGCCTGAACTGAGGCTGACACTTTAGTTTAAAAATGTAAATATATTTTGTACCGTAAGAAGTTTACTGATTCAGTAATAGGCAACTTCTTATTTCTAGTGTTGTAATAATAAAAGGAAATGTAAATCTTGAAAGTACCTGCATTCTGTACGTATATGGCCCCTGAAAGTGAAATAATAACTTTATTTAATTAGGCGTTACTTTGCGGAAATCCATAATTATCCAAATGTTTTGAGTTTTCTTTAGTGATAATTCCGAGAGTCTCGTGCCAGAGTTTGGCGAGTCAATATCTCCTGATGGAGGCGAAGGTGTAGAGGCGAAACACGTGTCGAATTAAAAGAGAAATATTGGCGGAATTAACACTAAAGAAAACTCAAAACATTTGGATAAATAAAAACTCACCAAATTGTCGCATAAGTTTAATCAAGAGCAATAGAGAGTTTAAACTCACATTCAAATGACTAATGAGTTGGATGTGTCACAGCGACTGCGCTCCCAGGACCACCGTGATAGACACGGCCGCCATCCAGGCCGCGCCCGGCAAGGGGTGCCCCAGGTGCGGCGGAGTGGTGTACGCAGCCGAGCAGGTGCTGGCCAAGGGACGCGAGTGGCACCGCAAGTGCTTCAAGTGCCGCGACTGTACCAAGACACTTGACTCGATCATCGCCTGCGATGGACCTGATTCGGAGGTCTACTGTAAGACTTGCTATGGAAAGAAATGGGGCCCACATGGATACGGATTTGCTTGCGGCTCCGGATTCCTTCAGACGGACGGTTTATCGTAAGTTACCTACTGCTACTCAAAGCTGAAATTTTTATTTTATTCCACGAATGCTGTCGAAATGATGCTTCCAGAAAACTTAATATTTAATTGAATAGTTTGACGCTAAATAATATAGTTAATATGTAGGCGTCTACTTCATCATCAGCCGGAAGACGTCCACTGCTGGACAAAGGCATCCCCCAAAGATTTCCACGACGATCGGTCCTGCGCTGCTCTCATCCAACGTAATCCGGCGATCTTGACCAGATCGTCGGTCCATGTTATGGGGGGCCTACCAACACTACGCCTTCCGGTACCTGGTCGCAACGCACATTTAAATCTTAACGTATATCTAATATTTGTTTCATTTATTGTTTTAGTGAGGATGAAATTTCCGCCAACCGTCCATTTTACAACCCGGACACCACATCAATCAAAGCTCCTAAAGGACAAGGTTGCCCTCGATGTGGCGGTATGGTGTTCGCTGCGGAACAACAACTCGCCAAAGGCACTGTTAGTACCATTTGTTTATATTAAGTTAAACTTACTATTTATATGGACATCAAATTAGTTAATGAAAAGTTCTCTAATACGTGTTATATAATATCTTAAACCAGTAAAACTCAAAGATGGAAGATTACTTACAAAAAATGATAATATAATAATTAGCTTATCCTTTTTATATTATCTAGTTAAAGTTCAAACTACTTTGCTTTTCTCATTCATAGAAGGGTTTATGAATAACTATTAATGATTAAAATAATACTATCACTTGATAATGAACTTATAATATCAACTAGGATGTAAATTATCTAGACAGATAAAAAAGCTAAGCTCTATAGTCCCTACCTATGTATTAAGCGGAGGAGCTACAAATTTTTATATAATATCATGTCTGTCTCCCTTTTGTAATACTTAAATCTGACATTTTGCTTTGTTACCGGAGAGCCCACATGGTTTGTTATAGTACCTATAGTAGATTATGAATATGTGTGGTTCTGCACAGGCCAACTTAAATTATATTAAGTAGGTTATGTTGTTATATTAATATGGTTTAAAAGATGGGCTGGGAGTTTCTTATCAGTTCTTCTCTCCATGTCTAAGCTACCTTTACATACTGATGAGCTTCATGATGTGTGTCACTTCACCAAGTGTTGTTGCAATATGTTATGTTCATGTTACTCCCTATGGTAAATAAATATATTATTAATATTGTCTATTCTACACCAACAAGTGTATGGACATGTGGCAATCCCAATCTAGATTTCAAACCTTAAAGAAACAGATGTCCACATACAGGCACTATATAAGCATGAATTTTGATAGCTATTGTCATTTTACAAATAACCTAGTTTCCTGTTTTAATTACAAATACATTGATCACAGATGTGGCACAAGAAATGCTTCAACTGTGCTGAATGCCATCGTCCACTTGACTCTATGCTGGCATGTGATGGGCCTGACAAGGAAATCCACTGCCGCGCTTGCTATGCTAAGCTCTTTGGACCAAGAGGCTTCGGCTATGGTCATGCTCCAACTCTTGTGTCCACCGATTCTGATCCCACCAGTACTTAGTAAGTATTATTACTGCATTCATACAAAAAAATTACAATCTAAACAAAAAATATAACTACAATCACAGTTTGTGCACTTGATCAAGAAAAAAGTAATTAATTTATTTTAGTGTATCTTAAAAATAAAACAAAAATGGTATATATATCTCTATTGAATTTCAATTAATTAATGTATTGATGTTGTTGAAGTACAAACCAAGAGGTCATAATGTTTTAATTAATAATTTGGCAATACATTTCAGCAAGCTTGCAAATAAAAGAGTCCTGTGTTGTGGTTTACAAATCCCCGTATACTTGAAGTCAAAATAATGATTCATTAATAATGATGTAATAGGCAGAGATGTAAGACCAGTTGTAATTTATTGATAAGTAACATAAAATAATTCACATAATATTGTTAAAATTTCCAGTCTTGAGCAGCTTCCATTTACTGGACCAAAAGCAGAAAAGGGTAAGGGTTGCCCACGCTGTGGCTTCCCGGTCTATGCTGCAGAACAGATGCACTCCAAAAATGGCACATGGCACAAGAGGTGCTTCTCATGTGCAGACTGCCACAGATCTCTTGTAAGTATAATACCAAATAAATAATTGATTTTACAAAAGTTGTGCTCCATATTATGTCAAATATTTTGAGAAAATAAAATACCATCATATGTATTATATAAGATTTGTCTTCAAGTAGCCTTTGTCTTCATCTTCCTCCTTCACTAGCCGGGCATTTAAAAATTCTTCAACGGAATCTGTGTTCCACTTCTCAATTGCAACAGTATCTCTGACTATACCATCCTTATCTAGCAACTTTATAATTGGATCTAATCCTCTAACATACTTAATCTGCAAATTTGGAAACTTGGCAGGTTTGTCACCTTTTACAAATGCTTGTATTTGAGGATAGGCCGGAAATTTACATGTACATACTTCAAGTATTGCGCGAGCGTACTTCTTTTCTTTGGCCACAGAATCATCATGATGACAACATTCCTTGCAGTGTTCTTGTAACTGCTCCAGATTAAAGTCCTTTAGTTTATCACAAGAGGAACATAAGAGATTAGCTTTTATGAATCCTAGTGATGCGCAGTCTTCTGTAGAAAATTCGGCAGTAACACTATAGAAATTAGTTAAAAGTATTGTTAATAAACATATTGTACTAAATGTTATCATTTTGAATAAATCTTTGCTAGATTTCAAAGTTACTAATTAATTTCGAGTTTCCAAAGCAAAGTATAAGTATTATTATCTGCCGATACCGATAACGATTGTACCTAGGCTTTAGGCTACAAAATACAAACCTATAAAAGCAACTTAAGTCTTAATTCATAAATTACATTGACATTACTGAGCTGATAAATTGATGACATATTTTTAGGAATTATGTCAAAGTGACATACATGTGATAGGCAGGAGAATACTTCTCCTTCTATTATGAATTGTTCAGACTTCAGAGGCTACCAATAAATCAGGAGTTGGCATTTGAAATTCGCATCTCGAGTTAAGGGTTCTTAAGTCCCAAAACTAATTTTCACCAACATCCGAGTGCTAGCGCAGAAATTACCCCGTCCTTCGTTAGAGTAAAAGTGTTCTGTGCCTGTCCTACTTCCTTTAAAATATGTTTCCTGTCTACTCCATTTGTAAATATTTAATGTACTTTATTTCAGGAATAATAAGATTAGGCTAAATAACATTCCTAAAAGTAATATATGTGGTAGTATAAATATTTTCCGTTAGGTATTTTCTATGAGTATTGCCGTTAAAACTTGAAAATTCATTGTTAATATACTCAATAATTGGTTAATCCATCCTCAACCTGGCATTGGCTAATGTGTGGTGGCTCTTCTGTAAAAGCAACAATAAGAAGAATAGAGTAGGAATTAGGAACCATATTTTATAGTCATGATATAAATATTCCAAACTTAAACCAATTAACAACTTTGTTAAAACGAACTTGAAAGTTAAGAAGATGTATATGACAGCAGTTTTAGCATTTTCATTACAAATTGTATTTTTGGATTACAGGATTCTACAAATTTAAACGATGGGCCCAACGGTGAAATTTACTGCCGTGGATGCTACGGAAAGAACTATGGTCCTAAAGGTGTAGGATTTGGTATGGGCGCAGGCACATTAACTATGGCGTGAGTGGGTTCTATAAAGCTGGACTTTATAGATTTAAGAGTGTATGCCGTATGGTAGCATGAAAGGAATTTAATCTATCATATTGCTACCTTAATCATACCATTCATTAAACTGGTTTTAATAGTGGTTGATAATTCTATGAGACTAATAAATAAATATAGATACACTTTATATTATTTATAGGTAATGTAAGAACAAATATTTTATGATAAGAAAATATAAATTAGGGTTACATTCCTTTCATTTGTACAAACTGTGTTGAATGTGTCTGGGCCCTTAGTTTATAGATTCAGTTTATAGATTACCTTTTCATATGCATTGTTTTTATTGTTAAGGAGGTATGTATAAATGATATTGTATAATATTAAATGAAGATAAAAAAAGAAAACAACAAAAAAACTTGGCATTGTGACTTATAATAAAAAGAAAAAGTAACTATCCTGTAAACGTAACAAAGATTGCATTAATTTTAAGTGCAGTCGTTTCGATCGACCAGACCTCACGTGCAGGTCTGACGTCATCATCAGATCACAGACAATATATTTTATTAGTATAGACACCAAAGATTTTTGTACATATTTAGTCATACATTTATTTATACAATATTATATCTTAAATAATATATCAGATATAAGCTGAGCTTACTATAATAAATTGCTTTGAGCTTTTAATAGCCTTAAATGGACACAAAAGATGTTAATGTATAAGGCAGCTTATTGCATTGCAACGCTATTATTGCATCATTTTTATTAAATAAAAACGTTTTTTAAAATGCTGTTTTTCTTTGTTTTATGTGACCAAGATGGCCTAATTAAGTGCCCAAATTCAAATATTTAGATACATATCTGCTTATAGTTTGGGGATGGTTGCAGGTACCTATTAAATAAAATTAAATATTTTTTAAATGTGGTAGACACATTTAAAAAAATATACCTATGCCTCGTATATTTTAGGATTGGGTGGCAGATTTTCTGAACTTCAGTCAAATAACTCTCTATAATATGAAATTGAACTAGCCGCTAGTAGTAAGGTACGTTAATGTAAAAACCTAGTTTTCATTTTCAAGTTTGTCACATGACAGATCAGCCTAGCCTACTACCTACGAAAAGATGATACTTATGAATACGAAGAGACAGCGTGACGGAAATCCTTATAATATGTATACCTTCCTATATACATCACAAAAACGGTGGTGCAAAGGTTCAGACAGATTCCCATTATACAAGGTGAAACTAAATGGGTATACTATGCTTTGAACCAGACATTCCTTAGGTTATCTCTAATGACTATGTGAAGTCAGAAATGAATTAGCATTATAATTTAATACAATATTTAAAGTGCTAAGTTTTCGCAAAAACTATGATTCCCTCAACCCTAATCAGCTATTTTTTTTGAACTCTCTTTGACCTTAAACAGATGAAAAAAGTAGATGTGACATAATATCAGATAATAGTAAAATGCCTACGATTCATTGCAGCTGTGAAGCAATTTGTGTTCTCATTTTGCCATGAAGACAAAGTTATTTTGTATGTGCATTTACTTTAGCTGACATTGAATACTTCTAAATTTGTATTTACTGTGGTTATGTATTACCCAATAAAGATTTTTTTTTAATTCTAATCTTATTATGAAACTATGTTATGTTAGTATTTACTCTGATTTCTGCGAGTGTTACAAATTTAAATAAAACACGTTTAAAAGTAAAAACTAGTGTAATTGTAACTGTGTTTTTACATTTTGTGTTTTTTTAAATATGTGAGGTTGAAAAGATCGGCCTGTCTGCGTTAATACTCTTTGAATTGTGCTTTGAAACACGATATTTACTGCTCTGTGTGTGTGTAAATGTCTATTCTAAAGGCACCCTACACACTGCACCATTTTTAATTCAAGATTTGTTTATTATGTTCGAAATTAAATGAGTTCACATTTTTGATAAGTTATTATGTAAGCACTTCAATGTAGAATTATTTAAAGTTTTCTTCAAGTTACATTGAAAATAATTCCAAATTTGTAATTGTAGATTATGGGTACCACAACGGCACCTTTTTCTGCCGTGAAGCAAAAATGTGTAAGCATTATTATGGTTTGGTCTGAATGGCACTGTAGCTGTTCTTATTACTGGGCAAATGAGTCTTGACATTTTAATTCAAAAATGTTTTATCCAATAAAGATAATTCTAATAGACTCCTTTAGAAATTGTTCTTCACGTTTTTTTTTGTCAAATATTGATATCTTTGACCATCCTCGTATTAATAATATGTACCTACTCCATTCCCGGACAGGGTTTGTACCCGGCCTGGGTATGGAATGGGGCAGTAATTTTTTCGTAGGATATTTCTCACTAGCAGCCCATAGTTCAGAAATCTAGATGCTCGCCCCCAATTACGTGGGAATTAAACATAGTGAAACGTGGGTGGAAAAAATACACCTCTAACCCTTCAGGAATACAGACGTCAAACTGTGTAATATTATGTAATTTCTTATTTTGTTTATTTGTTTCAATAACAGGAAGTAAAAAATGAATGAATAATAGCAAAGACACAAGCCACATTTCATGTAGTGTGCATACTCCTTAATCATAGATTATTGTTTTTGTTTAAGTCCATAGGTAGGTGACCTCATTCTGTTTATAAACAAAGGCCCCGCCTAAAACTGGCAGTCTCTTTAAATTTAGGGTTGTCTAAGAAAAGAAATTGTAAAATAATATTTTTATTTCGTAGGGAAGTCTTTTTCTTTTTTTTTTATTTATTTATTAAAACTTAAACATCACCATACTATTGCATATGACCCAAATAACGTACCATTGAAGGGATGTTATACCCTTTCTGGTTCACGTTGTATATCGTTGGAAAGGTCTTGATGAGAAAAACATAAAATCCTGGAGTTTGAATGAGTTACCCATAGTTACATTGAAAATGAGGTTTGTTCTAAGTTTTAACTACCATTGCATATACTTAACCAAGCAGGAGACACGCGAGGCACGAGCGGCGCGTCAGTCGTCACTAGTGGGACTATATTATTTCGTCATCGGCAAATCGTAGAAGGGCTTCCTAAAACCAAGTACGGCTATGTCACCTAGCCCTGCTTAAAATTCTCTTTATTCTCTTAAAATACTCTATTGAACCGCTTCACCGATTCGTAGTTAAGAAATATAACACCTATTAAATACTTGCTAGACAGAAATATTTATTTAAAACTAGGTGTCTAACTAAAACATTTCTTTTTGTTATGTAGGTACGTAGGTACATACTGAATCTTTTATTTTGACTAGGAGTACCAATGACGTTCTATACATATGGACATATCATTCGCAGTAGGCAGTGGAACGGCAAAAGTGTGCTCACAGACAATGTAAGCACATTTTTCTTAGTCGTGTGTCAATCACCAAGTCTATGTATGCTTTAAAAAAGTGTTCAAATAATACGTTATCGACGCTACGTTAATAAAAAGATGGTGTGACTTATCACCGGTATGTTTATTTTATATATATATATATATATATATATATATATATATATATATATATATAAGATGGATTGGCAAAAAACGTAAATAATTTAGTAAAACCAATATTTTTGAAAGGATGCGACAAGCACACAGTCAGAAATGAAAACTATAGAGTCGCTTTTTTTAAAGTCCCAGTGAACAATGATTGCCAGTATTGTATTTTGTGTACTTCCGTACATAAGTCATTGCCGGTGAATATGAAAGGCTTACAAGAACGTGACTAATTACAAACTAGTGTTATTTACACGGTATCACAGACGTATCGTAACCTAGTGATAGTTGACACTTATTTACACTACAATTCTGTATATTTATTTATATATATTGTCAATATATTTTATCAATTTAGTCAAATTGTCACACACAGTCCAATTAGCCACATTTATGACATTTATTTTTGACAAAAGATATTTTGGTGTCCGCTTACAAATGCTAAAAAGACCCTGGAAAAGAGGTCTAAATACCAAAGACAAAATTTAACAGATTAAATTTATTTCAGGGTACTTAACATTTTAATAACCAGTTTCCCGAATTATTTTATGTGAATAAACATATTATATTTGAGTGTTTCTCTCTCATACCTTAGCTTATTAGATCCGAATACATTTAGAGTGTTAAGGAGTAACAAATATATACACACAGAAACACTAAATAAACATACAAACTTTCGTCTTTCATAACTGCTACTCCACAGATGTCACCGTCCAAATCGGGTTCGAGCGTTCACATTGCTGCCTATTGAGCAATAATATTTTAAACAACTGGAGTAAACGCAGAAATGTATAGATATGGCAGTAGAAGCTTATTATGGTATCATTTGTGGTATGTTTTTGTATGACGTGAATTGTCTATGTGTATAGAACGTCATTGGAGAGAACAACATCTATGAATAATTTGAAATATAATTATCATAAGACAAGTCTGCACTAGATAAGCTGTACCACAGTAGACATATGTACCAGTACGGAAACTACCTGCAAACATTCGAAATGACACACTCACACAAACATGCGTATCGACAAGGCCCCTAAGCGCTTTTCGCGGTCAATACGAGTCGAGTGTCGCGTTATTTGTTTCCGCGATCTTTTTTTAAAAATAATAATAATAAATCTTTATTGAAGGTAACAAGCATACATAATTTAAATTATAACGTTCACAGCCGCATTAGTCTCTCGGACTGTGTCGCAGTTATCAGCGCCCAGTGTTTTTCCAAATTAAGTGTTAGGAGGTTAGTAGATAGCCAGCACATAACAACGCGATTCAGCTTTTGCACGAGCCACCTCCCAATTTCCTCCACAGATCAACAAAACAGTGTCATCAGCATATGTTTATGTTTCAGTGTCTGAAAATTTTAGTTGACATAGTCCTAGCACACTACCCTGTCGTACACCATAGGAGATCATGACTTCATTACTGATAGCCCCGTTTATAGTAACACTTTGGTGGCGATCGCTCAAGTAGCTCCGGAACAGCTCGAGTACTATTCCTCGTACACATAGGCCTTCAAGTTTGTCCAGTAAGGTAGGGACAGAGACAGTGTCAAAAGCTTTAGAAAGGTCTAAGAATATACCGATGATTTCTTCTTATCTTTCATGTTGTAAACAATTGATCTAGTCAATTCTAACACCGCATCTTCAGTGGACTTCCCTGATCTGAAGCCAAATTGATTACAAGCCATAATATCATTTGAATTCAGAAAGGACAGTAGTCTTTGATTATGATAGCACGCATATAGGTCTATAGTTAGTGACACTATTTTTATCACCACTTTTATAGATAGGATGTACTAAACCTTTCTTAAACACTTCAGGAAAGACGCCAGCTTGTATACACAGATTATAGACATATCAAAGGATAGGTATAAGCACAGACTGAGGCTTTCAGTAAATCAGTAGGAATACCATCCAAGCAACACTGTTTATTTTTAAACTATTAATGATTGTCTCAATTTCCTCATTGTTGGTTTCAAGCAAAACCATCGAGGATCGCTGATTTAGTTTCGGGACAGAGTTTTTTTAGAGGGTCTAATGACATTGTACTAGGCTGTGAAGTTATTTTTTTTTATGGAATAGCGAATAATAATAATAATAACAAACGAGCGTACGGGTCACCTGGTGTTAAGTGATCACCGCCGCCCACACTCTCCTGCAACACCAGAGGAATCACAAGAGCGTTGCCGGCCTTTAAGGAAGGTGTACGCGCTTTTCTTGAAGGTACCCATGTCGTATCGTCCCGGAAACACCGCACAAGGAAGCTCATTCCACAGCTTCGTGGTACGAGGAAGAAAGCTCCTTGAAAACCGCACTGTGTAGGACCGCCACACATCCAGATGGTGGGGATGATATCGTAACTTGTGGCGTGTCGTGCGAAGGTGAAATTCGGCGGCAGGAATCAGGTTGAACAGCTTTTCGGAACACTCCCCGTGGTAAATACGGTAGAAGACACACAATGAAGCGACGTCTCTACGCAATGCCAAGTGATCCAGCCGTTCACAGAGTACTGGATCCCCGACAATTCGAGCTGCTCTGCGTTGCACGCGGTCAAATGGATCGAGCTGATACTGGGGTGCGCCAGACCAGAGATGACAGCAATACTCCATGTGAGGCCGGACCTGCGCTTTGTAGAGCGCTAGAATGTGGGCCGGCTTGAAGTATTGCCGTGCTCTATTTATGACGCCCAGTTTCTTTGAAGTATGGCTTTGCCCTCCAGATGGCCACGGAATTGGCAATTGCTCGAGATTTCGAGACCCAGTATTCCGATACTAGGCGAGGCTTTAAGGGAAGTGTTCTCGAAGAGCGGTGATACGGCAAATGGGGTTTTTTTAGTGGTAAACGCGCAAACTTGTGTCTTCTGGGGGTTAAATTGGACAAGGTTCAACTTACCCCATTCCGCGACCATCTCGAGAGAGGGCTCGATAGAAGACACAAGTTTCTCCCGGCACTGGTCAACGTTTTCCCGAGAGAGACCTGCATGGCCCGCGTATACGGCATCACCAGTGCTGTCGTCTGCATAGCAATGCATGTTGGCGGTGTCCAACATATCATTGATATGCAGAAGAAACAGCGTGGGAGATAGCACATAGCCTTGGGGCACTCCAGCGTTCACGGGCTTGGGATTCGAGCAATAACCGTCGACAACGACCTGTATGCTGCGCCCAGTGAGGAAGCTGGAGGTCCACTTGTATAAGCTCTCGGGAAGCCCAAATGATGGAAGTTTTGCGAGGAGCGCCTTGTGCCATACACGATCAAAGGCCTTCGCTATATCCAGACCAACTGCCAGGCCTTCCCCCTTGCTTTCAATAGCCGCCGCCCATCTATGTGTTAGGTATACCAGAAGATTGCCAGTCGACCGACCATGGCGAAAGCCGTACTGCCGGTCGTTGATCAACTGGTGACCCTCAAGGTATACCAAGAGCTGGCGGTTAATTATGCTCTCCATGATTTTGGAGAGTAGGTAGGCCTGTAGTTTGCCGGATCCGAACTGTCTCCTTTTTTTGGGATCGGATGGACAAGGGCTGACTTCCATGAATCCGGGACTACGCCTTTTGAATAAGAGTGCCGGAATAAACGCGTTAGCACCGGCGTTAACTCAGGGGCACACGTTCTAAGCACGACTGGAGAAATGCCATCCGGCCCGCTCGACTTCCTGACGTCCAACGAAAACAGAGCTCGCCTAACAGTTTTCTGTCGGAACTGTACTTCAGGCATGGAGCTCTGACACCGCGGGATGGTCGGCGGTGTTTTTCCGTTGTCGTCAAGAGTCGAGTTGGAGGCAAAAAGAGTGCACAGGAGATCGGCTTTCTCTTTTGCCGTATGGGCCAGGGTGTCATTCCTCATGTGCAACGGCGGCATGGACGGCTGGTTGAAGTTACCAAGAGCAGCTTTCGACAACGACCAGAACTTGCGTGTTCCGGTCGAGTAACTGGAAAGCTGCTCGCCAATTTTGACGACGTGCTTCGATTTCGCACGGGCGATTTGCCGCTTAAAAAATCTGGAGGCACGGTTATATTTCCTCTTCAGAACTTTGCAGTTCGGATCCTTTGAGCCCAGCGCCGCAACCCAAGTTCGATACGCCTGTTTTTTGCAGTCAGGTGCTGCTTTAACTGACGCATCGAACCAGGGCTGTGATCTGCCACCGATCGGTACTAAAGCTCAAAATTGCCGAGACGGTGACAGCAGATATCCTCTCTAACGTACACACATACCCCGGCATGAGGCATGAAATTATGCTCAATTTTGTACCCGGGGTACGTTAAATATGACGTATCGCTAGGTCGAGATATCTGCGTCTCCGTAAGGAAACACAAGGCCGGCTGCGCCGTCTCAAGGTGGTGGTGGACGGCGTTTAAGTTGGAGTGAATTCCACGGATGTTACAAAAGTCCACATTAAGCGTGGAGCGGGGTGCCGTGGTGTTGCTGCCCTGTTTGTCTTGTGACATACGCGGTACTGTGCCCTCCCCAGAATACGAGGGGCAGCCCGAGCGCGAATGCTCGGGGAGGGATTCTCCGGCTCTACAAGAGCCGGTACCCTCCTGGGGTAATTTCTCTTTAAATACCGCTCTCATATTTTGTTGGGGGAGGGGGGAAGGACGGGGGGGGGGGGAATGGCCTCCGGTCCTCGACACTAACCTATGCGAAACATAGCGGCACTAGGCCGCTACTTCACGCCGGTATTCTGTGCGAGTGTGGTAAGTAACCCGGACGAGTCTGGCCCGATTGTGCTGACGTCATAAGACAGCAGCGTGACTCTCCCACTTTCAAAAAGCCCGTAGTCGCCTCTTACGACACCCTTGGACCTGGGACTACCCTATTCTTTTTACGCCCCGGGGCAGCACAGGGCATAATATACTACATAGTTATAATAATAATTATAATAAAAGCCTTTATTAACAATCTATAAATAAGTGCAGTTACATTTCTAATCTTAAATCTACTATTTTAATTTGATTATAGAAAATTACTTATGTGATAATTTACTATATTAGACACCGGTTTCTAGATTGTTTTGCTTTTCAGCATAGGCCTCCCCAAGTTTTCTCCACAAAGATCTATCTCTTGCTGTCCTCATCCAAGTCGGACCTGCCACCTTTAGAATATCATCTTCCCATCTTCGATGTTGTCTTCCTTTATTTCTGGTATTATATCTTGGACACCATTCTGTCACTTCTTTAGTCCATTTCTCAGTCTTACTTCGTATCATGTGTCCAGCCCATTTCCATTTCAGTTGTTGGACATGATATTTTATATCTATCACATTGGTTCGTTTTCTTATTGTTGCTAGCCTAATTTTATCTTTAAGTTTTATGTTAAGTAAACTTCATTCCATTCTGTGTTGGCAGGTTTCCAGCGCTTTGATATTTTTGTTTGTGCAACTCCAAGTCTGGCACCCGTAGGTCATACTGGGTATAACACAAGTATTAAATATTTTCTTTTTGCCTTCTATTGGTATATGCGGGTTTATCATGACATTTTTTAGGGCCCAATATCTCTTCCATCCTATAGTTATTCTATTGTTTATTTCTTTTGTAGTGAGGTCTGTAGGAGATATTATTTGGCCAAGGTATGCATATTTTTATTTTATTTATTCGGGTCAACAAACAGTAGCACGCAGTGCTTAGAAAAAAATCAGTAATAATATAATACAGTAATACTATACATGCTACCCACTACGTCAACCACATAATTATTGATTAATACTTAATTACAAAAGTTACATGTATGAATATAAGTGTAGATATAAAAAATATATTCGTTTAGTTTTATTGTTATTATTCTACAGGTTTAGTCTAATATAGTAATAATCTTCTTAAGATAATCCATGACCAGCTTTTTGAAAGAGCCCACACGAGTGGAAAAAATATCAATATTGCCAAAGCACGCATTATGTGAGTGTGTCATTCTCCATAGTGGTGAGCGCTCGCCAGAATTTGTACGACATTTTATAGTAGCAAAAAGTTAATGCGTTTGATTATTGCGTACATGACTTCTAACTGGTATTTTGTAACAGAGTTTACGAGTTAAAGGAATACAGTCGTATTTATTATGACACAGATCAAATAAGAGCATAGCTTCAAGTTGTTTGCGCCTTGACTGCAAGTCAAGTATACTATATTTTTCAAGAAGCTGGTCATAAGGAAGGTAGCTTCCCGTACATTTATAGTGCATCGTCCGTAAAAAATTTTTCTATACAGTTTCTATTCTCTTAACATATTTATTATAATGGGGATTCCAGATACAAACAGCATATTCGAGTTGTGAGCGAACCAGCGATTTATACAAATTTAGATATGTAGCAACTCTATTGAAATTAATACCGGTCCGCATTATAAATCCATATATTTTAAAAGCTTTATTTACAATGTTTTGTGTATGCGTGTCTAAATGTAACTTACTATCCAATGTTATTCCTAGATCTTTAATATTACTAACCTTGTCTAGACTCTCTCCATAAAGTGAATATGTACAGTTGCTAGCGGATCTCTTTTTAGTAAAAGTGATATGCTTACATTTACTTAAGCTTAGATTAAGTTTATTTTCTGTACAATATTTAGTAAATCTATTTAAATCATCCTGAAGATGGTAATGATTATCTTGTAATTCAATTGTTTTAAATATTTTAAGATCATCTGCATATAGTAGAAAATTACTATGTTTAAAGCATGTATGAATATCGTTGATGAATATGATAAATAAAAGAGGCCCAAGAATTGACCCTTGTGGAACTCCAGAACTAATCATTACCATTTTCGATTCATGGCCACTGATGATAACTCTTTGAGTACGATTTGAGATGTATAATTTAAACCATCGCCAAAGATCACCACGTATGCCGTTATATGCTAATTTTTCTAATAAGCGTCTATGGTCTACCCTATCAAAAGCTTTCTGAAAGTTTGTATAAATGCAGTCTGTTTGTCTATTGTTATCTAAATCTTCAAATAAGTGTGAAGCAAAAACAAGAAGATTAGTTACTGTTGAGCGTTTCTGCACGAATCCATGTTGTTGTGGAATTATAATCCTATGTATCAGTGGATAAATGGAATCGTGTACAAGCCGCTCAAAGAGCTTGGAAAGTACAGGCAAGATAGAGATTGGTCGGTAATTTTCTACGTTCTCTTTGGATCCTCCTCTTTGTACAGGCACTATGCGAGCCATTTTCCATTTCTCTGGAAATATGCCTTGTTTAAGACACATACTGAATAAAATATGCAGTGGTTTGTAAATGGTAGTAGAAGTGGCTTTGAAAAATATTGGAGGTATATCATCCAAACCAGAACCCTTCATTACATCCGACTTGTTTAGAGCCTTAATTACATTTTCAGTCGAGATAACAGTTTGACTGATAATGTCACACACTATTTCATACTTACCAGTGCATTCAATATGATCTATGTCAAAGTCATTGGTAAGAGTAGATGGTACAAAAACCGAGTAAAAAAACTCAGAAAATAAATTACATGCATCGATCGGAGTATTAGCTGTATTATTTTTGTAAAATACATTATAAGGAATGCGGGAATTGTTTTTTATATTAGAGAAGTATGTCCAAAAATATTGTGCATTGACTTTAATACTATCTTCTACTATGTTCATATATCCACTGTAACGACGTTTCGATATCTTTTTAAAACGACGTCTGAGTATACAGAATATCTCATAGTCTGACGTATTATTAAATTTATTTCCACTTTATCCAAGCACTTTTTTTATCTTTAAATATATGTATTAAGGATGAATTAAACCAAACTGGGAAGCTCTTTGCCTTTATAGTTTTAGATGGGATATACTTACGTATGAATCCATAGATTATTTCATAGAATAAACCGACAGCTTGATCAGCAGATTTGCCTTGAAAATATCTTTCCCAGTTGGTGTTAAGTATCTCTTCATTAATAATTGAATACTCAGCTTGTTTAAAACAGTAGTGTGTCTGTGTAGTTAAAGGGATATGTGGTCTATTAGCAAAGGGCAATAGTGCATAGAAAGGTGGATGATGACCATCAGGTGGCACCAAGGCAGTAAGTGCATTTAATAAAATACAACCATTGTTACTGGATAGGAATAGATCTAAAATATGATTATTATAATTTTTAAAACAATTATATTGTGATAGATTCAAGGTATACATAAATTGACAAAAATATTGACTCGTTAAACAATAACTATTACTTAATTGTGGTTCCATATTCGCACCGTGTCGAAACCAATTTATTGTCGGTATGTTATAGTCGCCAACAAGGTGTATATTATCGCTAAGTAACAAGATTTCTTGTAGGTAATTAAAATAAGATAGGTATATATCATGGGTCTGATTCGGCGGAATATAAGTTACACCAAATATGTGACGGCCAGCTGTAGTGCGTAACTCAACTAGTACGTAATCAACAATTGGTGGCATGGCAAGCATAGTGCCTGGCTGTGACATTGGCAGCGTAAGAAGCGTGGCAGCCAGCGAGCGACGCACCGCAATCATAACTCCACCGCCATCACGCCGCCCGGTCGCGGTTCGGTTCCTATCACACCGGTATACGTGATATCTCGAGTCAATGAGTTCATTGTCAAATATCTCATCAGTTAACCATGTTTCAGTCAGGAGTATTAGATCGTAGTCATGCATAAGTATATTCATATAAAGCGTATGGAGCTTAGTCCGTAATCCACGACAGTTCTGATAATACACTGAAAGAACTTTGTCCATAAAAATTATCTACTGTATACTAATAAATTAAAAATAATTAGAGTTTTAAATCGCATTATCATACTAGGTAATTTTATTATTTTTAGACACAGAGTGACACGCATATTAATTATGATTTCATGAGAACTACAATGACGTAATTGTTGATTAATAGTTAATCTTTTATAAGTAACATAATTGTAACTAAAAATAACATGGTTTATATTACGGAAAGTGACATGAGAATAAATTATATTGTAAGCTGAAAAATAAGAAAATAAACATGTTTTTACTAACATTATCATACAAAAAACGCAATACCAGCAGTAAAATATAAACACAGTGAGATAAATGTAACATGTACAAGTAATATGGTTTATTTTACAGAGAATGAGATGAGAATACATTATATTAGCAGAAAAATAAGAAAATAAACATGTTTTTAGCACAAAAAAGGCAATACAAAATAGAAACACAGTGAGATAAATGTAACATGTACAAGTAATATGGTTTATTTTGCAAAGAATGACACGAGAATACATTATATTAGCCAGAAAATAAGAAAATAAACATGTTTTTAGTAACATTATTATACAAAAAACGCAATACCAGCAGTAAAATAGAAACATAGGGTAATAAATATATTTACTGGTGACAATCGGTAATAACTGCAGCAAGTCAGGTATATAATATAGTATAGTAGGTATATAAAATAGGTATTTACGTTTATAATGCATACAAGACCAATAATAGGTAATCCTTATTATGTAGTAATTAAGGCCTGTGATCGCATGATGAGCGAGACAGAGTGCACAAAAAATGTATATGTATTTTATTTGATATCGATTAGTTTTCCATTCTGTCAGCGCCTCGATTTTTGAATTTAGTAAAATCTCCAGTGGATCGGATAGCAAATGATGGGGATGTGTCATTTTCTCGGACGAGAATAGTTGCATTTTTGACCCACACGTATTTATATTTGAGCCTCTTCGCCTCCCCACGGCACTCGCGAAAAAGTCGTTTATTCTTAAGAGTAAGATGCTCATTCATATAGATAATATGCGACTAACCTTGAATACCTATCTGTTCACTCCGTACTCCACGAGCCTTACGGAAAGCACTTAGAATGTTGTCACGCAGAATCCTAGTGGTGAATTTGACAATTATGTTCTTAGGCTGGCGATTGTTTTGTTGATTTGCATGTGGGACTCGATGAATCCAAATTACATCTTTGTTCGAGATTGTGTAGTTAATAGCCAAGCCTATGGCATCTTGTATTGAAAGTAGATTTTCATTCCGTTTGTCAGGTACGTTACATATCTCAATATTGCACTGCCTCGCCTGCTGCTCCAGGGAGTCGATTTTATGTTCCAGGGTAGAAACGAGATTAGCTGTTCCAAGCACACCCATCTTAAATTCCTCAAGTTCACGTACCTTTTTTTCAATGTGAGCGTGCTCCTCTGATTGAAATTGGGCCGATGATTGCAGTTCGGTCATATCCTTGGTTACACTGGCCAAACCACTTTTCAAGTTAGCTTGCTCGGTCCGCAGTGATTGCATTTCAAGCTGTACTTCAGATAAGTGCTTTATCTGTATATATTTTTGATATAGCCACTAATTCTATTTAGGCTGTCGTCGATTTCTTTACGCCATGTTTGTAGTATATTCTGTAGATCATTTGTAAAGCTACGCAATTCAAATTCTGGATGTGTCGCCTGGTGTTCGGAGAGTTTAGGTGACGTGTTCGTTTCCTCAGCGGACGGAATTAATGAATTACGTACCGGAGTGTTTTCACGGTTTCCTTTACGTCGCCGAGTTACATTGCAGCAGGAGGGACATTTCCAGGAGGCCAGATAGTCCTTACTAAGTGTCTTGTATTGTTGTGGGTTAATATTCAGACACTCAGAGTGATAGCCTAATTTACAGTAATAGCACTTCATAAGCAATTGTTCTGTCAAAGGATGTCCACAACCACCACTGCACTCCATATTTACAGACACTGATTTTAAGCCTCAATACACTAAACGAATTATTATGTACTTAATAATTAGAATAAAATTTTAAATTGGACACAAGTAAATAGGCCGTAATCACACGCAGTCGTAATAATAACTTTAACACGTCAGGTAACTTGCGCTGTGACACGTGGCGGTATGATGATAATAATTATTAACGTATTACACATGTAACCTGCGCGGCGGCGCGCGACGATATTCCTCTACATATTCCAATTCATTGGCATTATTAGGTTTAATAGGAACTTTAGTGTAATTAGTCATAACCTTTGTTTTCTCTGTATACATTGATAATCCAACCTGCTCACTTTCATGTACTAGTTGTTCTATCATGTTTTGTAGGGTTTTTGGGTCTTCGCTTATTAGTATTAGATCGTCGGCAAATCTAAGTTGGTTTAGTAATTTCCCATTAATATTTATCCCGTGTTTATACCAATCGAGCTGCCGAAATACGTGTTCTAGGGTTGCCGAGAAGAGTTTGGGTGATAGAGGGTCACCCTGTCGGACTCCTCTTCTAATGGGGAAGTAATATCCTAACTTCTCTGTCCGTACTTTAGCTTTCATATTCCCATATATGTTCCTTATTATACGAATGTATTTATTGTGGTCCCCGGTAAGTGATTCCCATATTTTCACGTGTTTAAGCGAGTCGAATGCTTTGTTGTAATCTATATATGCTAGGTAGTAATTTTTTCCGTATTCTTTGCATTTCTGAATTATTTGTTTTATGGTATGAATGTGATCGATAGTTGAGAAACCGCTTCTAAACCCTGCCTGTTCTTTTGGTTGGTTTTCGTCTAAAATTTTCGTTAATCGTTCTACTATTATTTTGGAGAATATTTTATATATGTTAGTGAGATAGGTCTATAGTTCGAAATATTATCCGTTTTACCTTTTTTATGGAGTAAGATTATTATTGACGTAGTCCATTGGTGGGGGGTTTATTCAGTACTTAAAATTTCATTGAATAATTCTGTAAGTGTTTCTAAAATAGTCAGATGTACCGATTAAAACTTCATTAGAAATGTTATCCTCACCTATGAAGTTATAATATATAATATAAGGTGCTAAATTCTTACCAACATTAGCAAAAAACTCATTCACAGCATTAATAATTGATGACAATAAACTTAGATAGTCGTGAAGAGTTTTCTGATAACCAATACATAGAATAACAGGAGCATGATCAGTTATAAGAGAATTTAGTACTAAAGTACTTAAACTTAAGCCTTTACACTGGTTTTTAGAAACACATGATCTAGGCAATTGTTGAGACGAGTAGGGAAGGAGTGCGCAGGCAACATGGCATGAGAAGGCGCAAGGTTAAGAAGTTTATCGGAGTTGGGATCAGAGTTTTAGGTGATATATTAATGTTATGATCACCAATAATGGATACAGTTTTAAAATCTTGTAATGTATAGAGTGCTTGATCGAGAGTTGCAATAAAATTATCGACGTTTCTATAAGAAGGCGAACGATATAAAGCAAGAATAGCAAGGTCGTTACCACTCTTTATAACTAGGCAGTTACAATCAGAGGGGGGTTCTTCAATAATAAAATTTAGATTTTCATTAATATATACAACGATACCATCATTTTGACTATTGTGTTTAGATAAATAAGCTAAGTACCCTTTAAGAGTAGGAATATAAGGACTTTTACTGAGCCAACATTCTGACAAAATCAATATGTCAAGATCTATGTTTATTCTATTTAAAAGAAGTTCTAAGCTGCTAAAGTTAACATCATTCCCAATGCTTCTAATGTTCATATGAAAGATATTCAATGACTGTCGTACGTTGGTAAGGTACCTACCGCAGTCTTCCGGGGCACATTCTGATGCACTTGAGACTGTAATGTCTTCAATTTCATTTATAATTTCCACATTGTTGTCCATTATTTACCCACAATCAAATAAAATTAAGATTTTGCAAAAAAAAAGTTCAAAATATTGTTTAACCTTACAGGGTACAACATATTAAAGAAATATAGTCGAGTTGTACAGCGATACCTGAATAAACGAGTATATAATAAGTAAAATATATGAAAGTTTGTATGTGTGACAGTGCGAGTATGTGTAGTTACATATTTCGCGTATTTTTTTTAAAAATGCCGTATTGCGTGGTATACGGCTGTTTGAACTCTGCTCCATCAAAACTCCGGTTTTCGTTTTTTAAACTATAAAGTAGTATAGTATATAAGAATGATTTATTATTATAATTATGTAGTAGGTATTCGAATTATAAGTCCGTGAGACCGATTATAATAAATTCGTGAACATAATTCACAATGTTAAACAAAGATGGCGACTGTAGGTACTATTTTCTATCAATTTTATTTATGAGTGTGGTTTAGTTTTCGAGGATGTTTTTTATATATTTATTTATTTTGGACAAAAATAGTTACCTACATGTGATTTGTCATGGTTTGTCGTGGGTGTAAATACCAGCTAGTGCTGTCAAAATGTAAATCCAAGTTGGAATGAAATTCGAAATTATCAACTTTTGATGTGAAACATCTATAGCCGCACGTAAAACCGATTACTGGCGTGGCGACGCGTCGCCTTGTCACAGTAATACCGTCCTCAGAGGCAACATCGAATATAACTACCGAAGTCACTGATTAAACGAATGAAGTAGTCACGATTTGAAATAAATTCGTAAATTTTTGTATTTAATGAAAATAAATGTTTATTCAATAAATAGTCATCGTTATCTGGAAAAAAATCGTAATATTTTATTTTAACATTATGACATATTTAGTTCCTATCACAATATGTTCTTTTCTGCATATTACTTTTACAAAATAATGTCGATGTTTCACATCTGCCAGGCGTCCCGTGACGACTCACATTTATTTTTATCATGGGTGTTGTTTTCATGATTCTCGAGTGTGTTGAAGCTGATAATGCTGGACTTTTGAAATAAAATCGTGTGTTCACCGACACCCGAAAATGATACCCATATTGAATGCCCCGTCTAGACAAGTTCGTGGGGTGACTGCAGGGAAGTTTCTTATGACTGTGGACTGAACATCAGCGGACAAAGTTTAAAAACACATATTTTTCGAAGTTTCCCGTCAATATTTCACCGAAAATTAAAAAAAAATCCAAAAAAAAAATATTTCCAAGAAATTATTCAATAAAATGTTGTTTAAAAATATTACATTACAGTCATCATGTAGACTATAATATTGCATTAGACACTGTATAGCCATCATACATACACTATACATAAAAATCTTACGCTTTTTACTTTTTTACGCTCGGCTACGCTCTATAAGGAACTACGTTCCAATATTACAGACGAATTGAGAACCTCCTAATTTTTAAAGTCGGTTAGAAAAATAACCTGACAACGCTATTACTTCAATGACGTGTAGGCACGTGTAGGTTAGTATTTTATCAACAAGGCTTAGTTTCCGTTCTGATACATATATCTACTGTGGCTGTACCCTATAACATAAAGTACGGCAATATTTGAAATAAGAACACAATTAGGTATATCATTCAAGACAATTTTATTATGAAAATAAAATGCTAACACAATTCAAATACATCTAATTTCATAAAATAAAAAGTAAGTATATTATAATTAGGTACTTAGGTATTCATAATTATTGCAGTTATAATAATATTAACAAGTGTGTCATTTCTTCAATTGAAAATTGTAGCGGTCCATAAAGTATCTATTACGTATTTCGTAGAACAATATTATGTTGTAATTTTCAGTGTTTGAATAATTAAAACATTCAAAAATATTGCTGTTATCCTACACCACAAGTTGTCATAATTATATAACAATTGAATATAGACACACAAGTAAAGGCGGAATGTATTGTCAGGATGTTGCACCCCATCGATGGCACATGCAATATTTATATCTTTGACTATATGAGTGTAACTCGGCTGCCAAATTAAATTTGCATTAAATCTTTAAAGATTGTAATTTACATGTAATTTTTATTTTATAGCACACAAAAAAAATGTTTCACACACAGTACAATCTAGTAATACCTATAACTATGCTTCAGTAGTCGGGGTGAAGCTTGGTTTTGTTCAAACTTGGTTGTAGTGTACTGAGAGCTCCGCTTTGACAGACATACCATTCTAAATGATGCAGTTTTCCGATAATTTTATTGGTTAAAGTGACCAACGTTATATTATATTAATGTGCTTCACCTTTCACTCGGCGCTTGGCTGTTTCCAGTGTTGTACTGTTTCTACTATTAAACTAGATAATATTATGTTGTACACAAACTGCCTTCATCTATGATCATATAAATATCAAAACCAAAATATTGTGTCATTATAAGCGGACTCTACACCACACAGTTTACAAAACAGAGATACAATAACATATTATTGCATTCTTATTCATTACAGCTAAACTTAAGAATACCTTAAAGTGATTAAAAATTATATTCCTTAGAGTATTTAACCAAAGAGAGATACAACGC
Organism: Leptidea sinapis; assembly: GCF_905404315.1. NCBI lineage: Eukaryota > Metazoa > Arthropoda > Insecta > Lepidoptera > Pieridae > Leptidea > Leptidea sinapis. Next base: position 13,378,994 of record NC_066285.1, read on the forward strand.
CATATGTAAGGACAGAACCACAAAATATGTGACTACAGATGATTGAGGTGGAACATACTAAGAATAACAGTAGACAATAGGGACTCGTTATAGTAAATGGTTAATAAAGCAGATAAAAAATTCAACTGGTTAAATACTCTGAATATTTTTAAAAGACAAATCATGCACATAATTTCTAAGTTTCAATTTTCAAACTGGATTTTTCAACTAAATTCTATCAATCACTGCACTTTAACATTATGTTATGTTTTCTCATGCAACAACACCACAGCATTATTATATAACAATAACACTAACAATAAATAACAATATGTCGTGATCACATCACTCGCTATATTAAAAAAACAATAACAATATACTTCCGGCAATGTAACATGTAAATTAATCAAAATTGTTATACAAAATTAATCACTAAACTAATTAAGAAGTCACTAAAACAGTTATTGCGCATTAGATATTATAATGATGTCTAGCGCCCTCTAAATGCTATTTCTAATACAAGCTGTGTTATTAATGACCATTCAATGACTTGTCTGAGATATCCATACTCCATGTGATAACAAGTCTACTAACTTTCATAAAAAGTTAATTAAAGGGGTCCAGCCCCCCCAAAACGTATTTTGTTTCAAAAGTGATGACAAATGATTCACATTTTTTTTTTATTTTATTATCCCACAAGTGATTTTAATGATTCTATCTTCAAAAATATATAAACCATTGTATTTTTATTAAAAGTATTCAATGGGATAACAAATATATTATACTTGATTTGTTACTACCATACTTCACAGTTATTTATGTTTCTTAGTCGCCACGAACCGGGGCCCTCTTGGTTTCTTCTCCTTGTTCGATGTACTCGGTTCTTCAAAACCATACTTAGCCCTCAGCCGTTCACGAATAAACAGTCCTTTAATGAGACGTTTCCAATTGCCGTAAACTCTGGCATCTATTTTCTCTCTTTCCTTCCTTTCGAGCTCTTCTTGGTCCTAAATTTAAAATCACGATATTATTGTTTTTTCATTGAGAATTTCTTATTCTTATAAATTATTTTTATTTTGGAACAAGCTAAAAAAAAAATCAAGATGATATTTGTAAAAGATGAGACGGACATTAGACAGGCCGGCTGTCTGATAGATCAAGGTCTTGTTGCTTAAGATGATGAACAAGGTGACGACAATCTTTTAGTGGAAGAAGATAAAATTAATTAAAATCAATGTTCAATAGTTTCTTGCGCGAATGAGTACTGAGATGAAACAATACAACACCATCTAGTGAAATTTTTGAAGAAACTCACAAAATTAAATGAAATTCTAGAAATTTCTTTGAGAAAACTCGTTATTCCATTTTTTGCAACCCTTTTTCACCCTCTTAGGTGATGAAAAAAAAATTTTTCAGAAATTTTGTTAAGTGCACACCTACGTCGCTGAATACTATGAATATTTGTACACAATTTAGTGGTTCTCATCCCTTTCCAAGTGTGCGTTGATCGATCAGTTAGTAATTTGTTTCATTTATAATATATATGTATTACATATAATATAGATAAGTATGTCATTATATCAAAAAATGTCGCAACATTGTGATTGTTAATATAATGATAAATTAAGTATTTCCTATTTACAAATGTAAGTAGTTTATTTGTTATCAATAATTTTATAAGAACATGTCCACTTGATACCTGATGGTAGCCCCGCCCCCCGCCCGGTGCCAGCTTCTATCACTCTTCAAAGTATTTGAATCTTACACCTCTTACAATGAAATGGACAGACTATAAAAATATTTCATTTAAAACTATATTTTTGTTTAAGTACAGATACTCAGGAAAATTTGTACGACCTAAAACGTGCTTGTCTACTGGCCACCGCCACACTACGCTAGTCCCACCACTGTCCTCAACCCATATCCCGTTCAACTGAGAGTCCCGCCAGCCGACCTGGACACCTGTGATGTAGTATCATAATAATTACTTTAATCCAAGCCTCCGTGATAACTTCCTCGTACTCCTTGCACACAACGAAGCCCTCAAACACCGGGTGTGTATAGCCGCCATTGAAATCGAATCCGGTCATGGCGGGAGCGCAGTCAATGCTGAGTTTCTTCGCAATTCGATTTAATCCTGGCACTAAAATCATTATTTTAAATTTACTAACAATATCGATTACGATTCGGGCGCAACAACTTGAGACCCGCCGGTGACTTCCCACAACAGCCACCTGCTTCACCCAGCGGTAAGTGATCAATGACGGCCACCTCTCTTGTAATACAAATGACACGCTTTTTAGCATTTATCAAGTGGTAGCGAAATTGTATCGCCACACATCCAGTGCCCTGTGATGAACATTGTACAAATGCGATATATTCGATGTGAGATAGATACATTCCTAATGTTGTCACGTAGGTAATGTGTTAAGTTTTTATTAATATCAAAAAAAAAAAAAAATCTGAGTCATTTTCTGAGAAAGTATTACGAAAACCAACAATATGCAATGTATATTAATTAGTGCGTGTCTATATTTTTAAGTATATGTGATCAAGTTTTTATTAATATATAAATAATTAATAATATACAAACATTAAAAATACTGGAGTATTTTCTGAGGAAAAAATACAAAAACAACAATATTATGTAATTGTGAACAAGAGACAACAAGTACTAAACAAGAAACAAAAGACATATCGGATTTCCATTTGTGTAACTGATTTCTTGAAGTTGTAAGAAACTCACATTTAATATGTACTGTTCCCTTTGGTAACATACAGTCCTTGAACAGTTCCACATTTCCATAAGCATTCCGAGGAACCACCCCGTTTTCAGCCGTAGGTGGTTCATAGTCCTGTACTTGCCACGGTCCAAACACTTCCAGAGGCTTATCGGTTATCATCTTGTTTGAAAGCTAATAAATAATTACTTCATTAAATAATGGAAACAAGAGAAAAGTAAAATATACACAGGCTTAATATTAATTTAAGAACAAACTTATAATATTATATTTTTCCTTAATAAATGTAGTGCTTGTATCAAATCAGAAAGACTACAACAACCAACTAGCATTTTGGAACATTCTACAATTTTTTTTTCTTGTATTTATAATTGTAGAATATGAATTATTAAGTGTAATTAGCAATTAATTAATTGCTAATTATAATTAATTAATACCAACCAACACAATTAATAATTTAATTAATTAATTATGTTGGTCCGTTTTGTTATTGAACTAAACTAAATATTGTGGCAGACAAAAATCATGGAGCTGTCTTACCATTAGGGCGTAAATCATAAAAATTCATACCTTATCCCACTTAGCTCTCGCCTTCACAATTTTGTACGGTTTTTCCCCCAAGCGGACGACCTTGGCCTCCTTCATCCACGTGTCCCTGGAGCGACACACGTGCACACACTCGCGCCCGTACACGGGCTCACCTCGCACGAAGCCAAGCACGGCCGCGTCCGCCGGGTACAGAGCTTCAAACTTGAGCAGGTGGCGCTTGAGGGCGTACAGCGGGTGGTTCTTGTATCTACAAGCACGAGATCAAGTGACGTACCACTGTACATACACATCACTCAATGTCACGAAATATATTCAAAGAGCACCTACAGACCTCCTTGATTGGTTGCGTTCATGTTATATCAGGTGGGAATATCAATTTAATATAATAATAATAATAAATCTTTATTTGTTGCAAAAAAAATACAAATTTACTTAAAATTACCCTCAACCCCCAAATTAGGACAGCCTGTGACATGGGGGTCAGTCTCTTCCCAGTTGTGCAATGTAAAATGTCAAAATAACAAACCATCAACACATTTTAAGGTGACTAAAAACTATTTTATATATAATTTAGGGTGTGTGTTGTGTGTGTGTGATTATATGTTTAGCTTTTTTTTTATCAAATGCTATACCTAATATAAATAGTAGTTAACGAATAACATTCTCAGTAGCTTCGTAATTTAGGTCGACAACATCAGGTCTCGGGTTCAAGTCTTTTTGTGTAATTAATCCCAGAAATGAGGGTTATCACTTTAAAAATAATAAATCGTTTAGATTTGAAATCAAGTCAATTTCCTAATATGCAATTATTGGGGTTGAGCAGGTTATCAACTATAAAGTAGAGCCTGTAGATGGAGCCACAACCTGAGAGTTGAACAAGACATACCAAAATTTACGACCCATGCGTACTCGAACGGTTGGCTCAGTTGGAAAGAGCGCTCGGAGTGAACCCGAGAATTCGCGGGTTCGAGTCCGGCATCGTTCATAAATTTTGGTAACAAATTTAAGTAGTATAATTAATCCCTGAAGTGAAGGTTATCAATATTAAAATAACAATTTGATTTAACCAATACTACATTACTTTAAGACAAAAGCACCCTACACAATATAGGAATCTGTTATATAATTAGCATAAAAAATACTTGCCAATTTAAAAGTCACTAAGATTCTTGCACTAAAGCTCTATTTTTCTATTTATCTCTCATACCTTTTCACTCACAATGAACCCTTCAAGAGTAGTGGTAAGAAGAAAATTTTAGATAAAAAATTTGAGTTTTGACATAAGACTTACTCTGCAATACTTTTGGGGAGTGGAGCTTCAAGTTGCATTCTGTCCAAGCGTTCATCTTCCTCTCTGTCTCTTGCGGTTTTAGGTCCAAGCCACGGTCTGATAGCCACATCCCACCAGCTCATATCCACCCGTTGCTTCCTTGTTACAGTATTCCAATGTGGGACATACCTTCTGGTTAAATCTTTCAAGTAATTATTGTTATCCCATCCAAGCACATAGTTAACAGGATGAGTGGCTTTATTCTGTGGATGTAAGTATATTATATAATAAAACAGTAAAATCCGAGAAAAAAAAGAAATGCCGCAGTCAAATAATATTATGATATACTTACATATATTTCATTGGTGCTATGAACTTTTCCTCTAATGACATCAACTGCAATCCATTCCTCCAGTTCTTCAACAAACACTTCACACCAAACATCTATTTTATTTAGAGGTAGGTCATTATCATCTGTGGATAGCACCCGTCGATCTATTTTACGACTTGGGCCAGGCTTAGGGCTAATTTTGGATGGCTTGAAGTCATCATCACTGTTAGATTTTCTTGATTTTGGTGACTCCACTGGAAGGTAATCACTATCATCATCTGATTCTTTCGTAACTTTCCCTGAAATGTGAGAATGAGAACCTAAACTCAGAACATTTTACAATTTAGCTATAAGGCAGTAGTCTATCTAATTAAAAACAAGTGAATTATATTTTTTTCAGAGCACCATTTGTTTCCGAAGCGGTAGTATCTAGTGACTAAAAATGACATCAAAAAGAACTCTAAAGGAATAAATTTTGAGAAAATAAATGCCTGCAAGGCCTCTTTTTATGCCTTTAGATTTCATTGCATTCATCATTTATTTTAATAACTTTTATTGGATTATCAGACACACAACCCACAATTCAATTATCATCCCCACCATCTGGATGTGCCGTGTTCTCCGCAGTGCCAATTTTTAGAAACTTCCTACCACATACTACCAAACTTGAAATGATCAATCTTAAACAGTGTTCCCAGGACAATACAATATGGGAACCTTCAAAAACAGTGTAGCAGGTAGGTGACCTGGCAGGGAATATTGCTGTGATTCCTTTGGTGTTGCATGAGAGTGATCAACTTGTGATCACTAACATCAGGTGAGTGTAATAATTAATTATTATAGTGTAATGATTATTTCAGTGAGTCACTGACCACTGACCACTCACATGGGTCACCTAGTATCATTTATATAAAATATAATTATAATTTACCTTTAACAATTCCTTTTTTTGATTTTTCTTTGGCTTCTCTCACACTTTTTTTTATGATATGAATTAAGTCAGTAGTTACATCAGTTTTTGAATTTGATGGTGATTTTTTTATATCTCTATCGCTTATTCTGAGACTGTCTTCAGATTTAATCCTTTTCATTGGACGTTTCATCTTCACAGGACTCTGTTTATTGTTTACTGTATCAAAAAATTCACTAGTTGTTGGTTTTACTCTTGTAGTTCTTTTACCTTGACCTTGTTTTATTTCCGTGCTTGTACTTGAATCGGTACTTCGTGTTCTTCTTTTACGAATTTGCGGTTCCGTTGTTTTCTTGTCTTCTTTAAAATATTTGCTTGAAACATTATTTTCGTTTGTAATTACAATTTTTGGAATTTCTGCAGAATTTGCAGTGCTTTTTCTTAATTTTGAAACTTGCTTATTTCTGACATTTTGAATTTTTTGTTCGCTATTTTCTTTTTGTTCATTATCTATCTTATTTTTTAAGGATAACGACTTTTGTTGTTTTTGAGGTTCTTCAGTAGGACCAAGTTTCTTCCTACACATTCTGCTTGGCCTCTGGTTTTTCACTTGAATGTTAAAATCAGATTTATTGTCAATATCAGGATTAACATTCTTTTTAGGCCTTTTAGGTGGAGATACATCCTCATTTTCACTTTTGTTACCATTAAGGTGCTTCTGAGCTTGTTTTGCTGGCGCACTTCTTGTTCTTCTAGTTCTTTCTGATCCAAGATCATCATTACCATCTAGCTGAGCAATATTTTTATCATCAATGTCCTTCGTTATTTCTTTAGTTTTATTTTTATTACTTTGTTTAGACTTTTCTTCTCCTCCATCTTCTTTAACTTTTGTAGATAATGAACAAAGCTCAGAAGAAGGTGGCCTTAGAGGCACAGTTATAAAATTAAACATAACACGGCATTGTAATCCTAGAGCTCTTAACATTGACACGAAAACAAAAACTATGTATTTTTTTGTAGTAAATACTTTCTTTTTAATTTGTTCAGGTAAAATAACAGTTAAGGGGGGCGCTTTTGGGCGAAATTTATTCTCATGTTTATCTTGTTTCAATGTGATTTTATTATGATACCATGAAGTTATTTGTTCCACATATTTCATGTCAACTCTTTCACCAGGATAGCAGTCTTGAGAAGCTACTAGGGACAAAGCAGTCGATAGAATGGACTGGTCATTCAAAACCTTGCTAACATAATTACCATGACCAAGCCAAATCAAAACATGAACTTTGTGCATGTAAACTTGTTGTTCTTTTTTAGCCCGGTTGAGTTTCCTTTTCATCATCATTTCTACATCAATTTTTTTGCTTTTTCTACAAACTGCTCCCGGAATACCTACAACCAACTGTAATCCATGTTGAGGTATACTTGATTTCTTTTCTGAAATATATAAAATGATAATTATTACACCACACAATTTTTTATTTTTTAAATATTTCGTCTAGATCTATATCTATACTAAATATTAAGTATTAATTTTATAGAGGTACATGTATTGCCTATTACAGTTATATTAAGTTTGACAGATTAAAATTATCACAATGAATTATCATTTAATTGATTTTCAGGAAATCTATAAATTATTTCTTAAATGTCTTTAATACTTTCTGAAGCCATATTTTATGCATGAAAGGTACAATAGAAAAACAGCTTGTAGCTCGTTTTGAATGTTATTATAACGTTTACAATATTAAAATGATTGGAGTTTTAAAAAACTTTAGTGTTAAAAAAAACCAAAATCTGGCACGAGACTCGTGCCAGATTTTGGCGAGACAGCACGTCCTGAGGATGCCTCGTGTAGAGTCGAAACACGTGTCGAATTGTTTAAAGACAAATATTGACGGAACTAACACTAAAGAACACTCCAATCATTTTAATGATTATAGATTTGCGCAAAGTAACGCCTATTTCAATAAAAAAAAAACGTTTACAAAAGTCTTGAATTTTGACTAAGCTATTGTTCACGATAGATCTTGGATGAACATTATGATAGACATTAAAAAATTAGGTAAGGATACCAAAAATGGTTTTATTTTTAAATTAACCCCTGACGTTAATAAGTGTTCGGCATCTGTTGTTCATACTCCATATTCACATCTTCAGTGGGGGTTTAAGTCATAAGTTCTCTTCAGATGAACAAGAAGTTGCTCTTCCGTTACCAGGTTTGGAGAAACAGTTGCTAAGACTCTTGTCTTGCTCAGGTTCATTTCCAGATCTACTTTTCGGCTTCTGTGTACAAGGATCTGATGGATTGACTGTGGATCATGGATTTTCTTCCAATATAACCAGATCATCAGCGAATCTTAGGTGGTGCAGAAGCAATCCATTTATATTTAGTCCTAGGTGGTCCATTCTAATTTCCTGAACATTTGCTCTAGTACTGCCGAGAATAACTTTGGTGAGAGAGCCTCACTCCCCTGTTGATCAGAAAAGTATCTCCCAGTGATTCCAATTTGATATGGTTGCTTTACTCTCGCTATAAATATTTCTTATTATGTTTATGTAAGCATTTTGCGATACAAATTCGTGTTTGAGGCGTTCAAACGCTTTGGAGTAATCTATAAAAGGCTAGATAGATGGGTTTGTTGAATTCATTGTATTTTTGAATTAACTGTTTGTTGGTGTGTATGTGTTTGTTAGAGTACCTCCTTTGATGATCAAAACGGGAGGTACTTTGGAGGAGGGTGGTTTCCTAGGGTTTTAATTCTTCTATTTTTCCTGTCTTTCCTCATGTTTGCTTGTTTAGGCTCGAGATTACTTTCAGATTTTCCTTACTGTTCTTTTTTGATATTAAAATCATTCTACCTTCAGTTAGTTTTAAGAGTTTCCTGACTTATATAGGATTTCTTTATTGATAGTGTTTTGATTTGTTCTGTCAGATTCTTATTGGAAGAAACAACTTCCATTAGTTCTTCTGAAGAATAGTTTAGGACCCTCTTATTGATAAAAAAAATTCTCTAACTCTTCTTACAATTTGACTATTTATTTTATATATAATATTTACTTTTTTTTTCTTAAGAGTAATGAAAAGCTCACATTCATTTTTCAGAAAAGGGCAATTCATAGCCAAGCTTTCTTATCATTTCAATAATACTTTAAATTGTAATAAGATTTTTCTACGAATATTCATTTGATGAACTAACTTATTGAGAACATTTCCATTATGGTTTCAGCTGACCTGCAGGCCTGTCTCAATCTCCGTTTAGGTATCGAAAACGTTTATATCCAGCAGGAAATCACGACTGCTCACATGTGAGTAGTGAACACACAAGCTTTGTTCATCACCTACTTTACCAATCCGAATGATATTAAAATATTTAAAAAACATGTTAAAAAAAACCAAATCTAATTCGCAACATAGTTCTGTGCCAGCTCTTATGTACCTACCTACTTATTCAAATAGTTCCTACCTTTTGAAGGATGAAATTAAGTATGTTGAGTATGTTGTGATTTTCCAACACATACATTACTATATCTGCAATTAATATAGGTTTGACAATATAAGAATATTGATTTAAAGTTACGATCATTTACTTTTTTATACACATATAATTCTACCAAGAACTGAGCAATTTTTATCCGACTTCAAAAAAGGAGAAGGTTCTCAATTCGTCGCAATTTTTTATTATGTTTGTTACCTCAGAACTTTCGACTGGGAAAACAGATTTTGATAATTCTTTTTTTAATTGAATGCTGGTACTTCAACAGCAATTTGGTCCAGATCTGACAATGGTAACCATGAGAAATAAAAATGTATGAAAAACTCAATATCGCGCCAACGATAATTCGATAATTCTTTTTTATTGGAAGTATATCGTATACTTCAAACGTAGTTTTGTGAGAGTTTGGATACTCTTTGGAAACTTCAATTCCTAGAAGCCTAAAGAAGTTTCACTTCAAAAATGATCCGAAATTGTTTCGCTGCACCTTCGAGAACATCGGATACGATAACCATATTGTTTAAAGCATAATAGTGTGCGGCGGCCATTTTGGATTTAAAAAATTATCCCAAATTCGTTCTCTGCACCCTCGAGAACCACGGATACGATATCCATATTGTTGAAACCATAATTTTGCGCGGTGGCCATCTTGGATTTCAAAAACGATCCTAAATTCGTTCTCTGCACCCTCGAGACCCTCGGATTCTATATACATATTGTTGAAACCATAATTTTGCGCGGTGGCCATCTTGGATTTCAAAAACGATCCTAAATTCGTTCTCTGCATCCTCGAGACCCTCGGATTCGATATCCATATTGTTGAAATTATAAAATTAAGGTTGCAGCCACCTTGGATTCCAAAAATGATACCACATTCGTTCTCTGCACCCGCAAGAACCTCGGATACGATATTCATAATTTTACGCGGCGGCCATCTTGGATTAAACAACAACTGCGTTTACTGAACAAGACGTTATGTGACAGAATCGCCATCTAATGTTTTAATATTTAACGACTAAGCGAATACATCAACCAGTAGCATGGTTTTTTCCCCACTCTCCCTTAGTCTCTCAATTTTTCTCACTAGCCCTCTCCGACCTCGCGCTCCATGGCACTGTGCGTGATGCAACATTCGCTCTATCTCACTCTCTCTCTCTCGATCTTTCTCACTCGCTTGCACCCTACTTTCGCTCAATGGCTATGTGCTTCAAAAGGGCAAACATAGCATGTTTGCCCATGCCCCTAAAGAAGTTTCACTTCAAATTTTAGAAAATCACTATCACCAATATCTAAAACTCTCATTTTTATGATTATTTTTGTATGGATTCAATTAAGAGTCACATGATAGAAAGAGAAGCAACTTTTAGGTGAATATAAATGTAGGTCATTAGTGCTGTGCAATATGAATCACACCCAATTGTATCGCAAGAGTCCCTATTTCTTTAATTGATTTTGCAAGAGTGGGCCTTCTGTACTTGTACTATTATATTCTATGGTTTTAGGAAGCTTATTATAAAATTTATTGCAATTGTCGATAGATTTCATGATCAGCATAGACACTTCTCACAGAGTACAGGTCTAATAATACTTACCATCAACTTCTTCCCAGTCTTCCATTTCAGAATCACTATCAGCTCTATTTTGCAGTTTAAGTGTAGTAGGAGATACTACTTCTCCTAATGCAAGTAAATCAGTAACATTAGATTCTTTATTGTCATTTCTTAATTTGTAATTTTCAATTGATGTCTTAGCCTCTTCAACTTTATTTTTATGTTGTTCTAGCTCTAAAAATGCTTTTTTTGCTATCTCTTCACTGCTAGAAGGTTTGTCATTATTAGACCAAACCTAAAATATAGGTAATAAAATAAAATATAAATGAGAGACTTATTTGATAAGACACGATTTGTAAATGTGAACATAACAATACTTACATCTCTATACTCAACCTTTGGACATTCATCCTTCACAGTTTCCTCAGTGGTTTCCATAAAAGCTGGTTTGTTAAAAACTTTTTTTTGTGATTTTTTTGGCATAGTTTCTTCATCATCACTGCTATCTAAAAATGTATATGAAGTAAATTTATGAAATTCAACAATGTATTCTTCCAGAAAGTGAAATAAAAATCTTCATAGAGGGGATTGAACCAGGAGTTTATTACTTGAAAGTAACACACACCACATAAATGTAATGCTGAGAAGTACAGACAGCATGTGTCAATCTAGAATGTTATTCTTCCCATTACTTGAATTTGAAATACTTATTAAAACTCAACAGGCAGCACATTACATTCAGTATAATGGGTGAGGGTAATCACCGTACATCATGTGAGCCCTATGCTTGAGTAGGTTTAAAAGTTCACACTGTGAAGTTAATAACATACTTTATGAGTGCAATTTTTTTACGCTTTAGCATATTTTTAAATAAACAACATACCACTTTCTGAAAGGTTAAGACTTGGTAACAATTTATCAGCGTCAGTCAGGTCTTTTATAGTAAATTCAGGTTTATCTTGAACTTCTTCATTCTCACTATATTGCTGGCATTGTTTGTTTATTTTGTTAATAATAGTTTTAGTGAAGGACTTATTTTGTTTTTTAATAGGCCGGCTTTGAGGTTTACGTTTGGGTTTTGATTTAAACTCGTCGCTGGATCCTGCAGAAATAAAGGATTCCTCTTCGTCTTCAGAACTTGGTGGTGCAGATATCACAGCATCAGAACCGGAGTCACTGAAATCGCCTACATCCGAATTATTCTCATTTTCATCTTTATAGACTGGCTTGGTAGTTCTTTTTCTGGTTGAACGCATTGTATTGAAGTAAAATATATTTAAAAATGAAGCAGAACCAAATCACCAAAATATGTTTTTAAACTACATTTAGAAAACGCCAATGCTGAATAGGATAACCATTTTAATAGAACTATGATTATTATGGTAGTCTAGTAATAAGTTTCACGTAGCTTTTTTTGTGATTTTACTACAATTTCATAATATTTATTTGACATAATACATTAGCCGGGCCCGGACCGCGATGTAGTTACAAACAGAAGTTTTTTTTTTATGACCTGGTAACTAAGACCTTTAGGTTAAGTGTTTTATTACTATTATTTTTAAATACTATGGAAAAACTATAGAAATGGACGGGCGATTGACAAATTAAATTCAATATTTTATTAATTTGAATTAAAATGTGCTCAAATGAAACGTAACGTATTCGATTTAACGCATTTTTGCATGTGAGAATGACACGGCGTATTATTTATAAACTGTCAACTGCAACAAGATGACGAACAGTACACAGGTAATTGATTGATTTATTGACAATCGAACCCAAAGAGAATTTAAACACTACGTTCAAACGAACCGCCGAACATACCAAGCCATTGTGGTATGGTTTACATCGTTATTACACTTAGTATCTTCTGTGATTTATCTAAGGCTTTTCATTGTGTTCAACATTCAACGCTGGTTAGGAAGCACTATGGCATAAAAGGAACTTTGCTCAATCTTCTGACTTCATACTAAACAATAGAATTCAGAAGGTTGACGTGAATGGCAGGAGATCTCCTGGGACTCCTCTCAGTATGGTGGTACCCCACAAGGGTCTATTCTTGGATCGTTCCTCTTCCTTATCTATTTAAATGATCTTCCTAATCTTATAGAGAAAAAACATAAGGTTGCATTGTTTGCAGACGACACTTCACTGATTTTCAAAGTGAAAATAAACCAAGCTATGCATGACGAAGTTAACGATATTCTATTTGACATCGTGTACTGGTTTAGCGCTAATAACCTATTGTTACCTAACCTATTGTGAGGCGACTCAGGTCTTTAAGGAAGTGGGAGAGTCACGCTGCCGTCTTATGACATCAGCACAATCGAGCCTGACTCGTCCGGGTTAATTACCGCACTCGCACAGAATACCGGCGTGAAGTAGCGGCCTAGTGCCGCTATGTTTCGCATAGGTTAGTGTCAAGGACCGGAGGCCATCCCTTCCCCCCCCTCCCCCAACAAAATATGAGAGCGGTCTTGAAAAAGAAATTACCCCAGGAGGGTACCGGCTCTACCAGAGCCCGAGAATCCCTCCCCGAGCACTCTGGCTCGGGCTGCCCTTCGTATTCTGGGAAGGGCACAGAACCGCGCATGACCGAGGACAAACGAGGCAGTAACACCACCGCACCCCGCTCCACGCTCACCGTGGACTTTTGCAATATCAGGTGATTTCACTCCAATTTAAACGCCGTCAGTGTGGCAGATCACAGCCCTGGTTCGATGCGTCAGTTTAAGCAGCAAAAAACAGGCGTTTCGAACTTGGGTTGCGGCGCTGGGCACAAAGGATCCGAACTGCAAAGTTCTCAAGAGGAAATATAACCATGCCTCCAGATTTTTAAGCGGCAAATCGCCCGTGCGAAATCGAAGCACGTCGTCAAAATCGGCGAACAGCTACCCAAGCTACCCGACCGGAACACGCAAGTTCTGGTCGTTGTCGAAAGCTGCTCTTGGTAACTTCAACCAGCCGTCCCTGCCGCCATTGCACATGAGGAATGACACCCTGGCCCATACGGCAAAAGAGAAAGCCGATCTATTGTGAGCTCTTATCGCCTCCGACTCGACTCTAGACGACAACGGAAAAACACCGCCGACCATCCCGCGGTGTTCTGACACCGCTCTATGGCCGAAGTATAGTTCTGACAGAAAACTGTTCGGCGAGCTCTGTTTTGGTTGGACGTCAGGAAGTCGAGCATGCCGGATGACATTTCTCCAATCGTGCTTAGAACGTGTGCCCCTGAGTTGACGCCGGTGCTAACGCGTTTATTCCGGTACTCTTATTCCAAAGGCGTAGTCCCTGACTCATGGAAGTCAGCCCTTGTCCATCCGATCCAAAAAAAAGGAGACAGTTTGGATCCGGCAAACTACAGGCCTATTGATATTACCTCATAATGAGAGCATAATCAGCCGCCAGCTCTTGGTATATCCACTGGCTAGAAGGTCACCAATTGATCAACGACCGACAGGACGGCTTTCACCATGGGCGGTCGGCAGGAGATCTTCTGGTATACCTAACATATAGATGGGCGGCGGCTATTGAAAGCAAGGGGGAAGGCTTGGCAGTTAGCAGGATATGGCGAAGGCCTTTGATCGTGAATGGCACTGGGCGCTCCTCTCAAAACTTCCATCATTTGGGCTTCCCGAGAGAATGTGCAAATGGACCTCCAGCTTCCTCACTGGGCGCAGCATACAGGTCGTTGTCGACGGATATTGCTCGAATCAGAAGCCGTGAATGCTGGAGTGTCCCAAGGCTGTGTGCTATCTCCCACGCTGTTTCTTCTGCATATCAATGATATGTTAGACACCTCCAACATACATTGCTATGCAGACGACAGCACTGGTGATGCCGTATACTCGGGCCATGCAGGTCTCTCTCGGGAAATCGTCGACCAGTGCCGGGAGGAACTTGTGTCTTCTATCGAGTCCTCTCTCGAGAAGGTCGCGAAATGGGGTTAATTGGACCCATTCCAGAAAACTCACTTTGCGCGTTTACCACTAAAAAACCCCAATTGTCGTATCACCGCTCTTCGACAACACTTCCCTTAAAGCCTCGCCTAGTATCGGAATACTGGGTCTCGAAATCTCGAGCGATTGCCAATTTCGTGGCCATCTGGAGGGCAAAGCCAAATTGGCTTCGATGAAGCTGGGCGTCATCAATAGAGCACGGCAATACTTTAAGCCAGCCCACATTCTAGCGCTCTACAAAGCACAGGTCCGGCCACACATGGAGTATTGCTGTCATCTCTGGTCTGGCGCACCCCAGTATCAGCTCGATCCATTTGACCACGTGCAACGCAGAGCAGCTCGAATTCTCGAGGACCCAGTGCTCTGCGAACGGCTGGATCTCTTGGCGTTGCGTAGAGACGTCGCTTCATTGTGTCTTCTACCGCATTTATCACGGGGAGTGTTCCGAAGGGCTGTTTAACCTGATTCCTGCCGCCGAATTCCACCTTCGCACGACACGCCACAAGTAAGGATATCATCCAAGAAATAAACATTTTGACTGTTGCTTCTCAATAAATTTTCGATAATGTTTTGTATGTTCA
This sequence comes from Leptidea sinapis, assembly GCF_905404315.1. Taxonomy (NCBI): domain Eukaryota; kingdom Metazoa; phylum Arthropoda; class Insecta; order Lepidoptera; family Pieridae; genus Leptidea; species Leptidea sinapis. The sequence goes on from NC_066285.1 coordinate 13,394,364, forward strand.
TAAGCATATTGAAGAATTTTCTAGAAACTGTGACATTCATAATGTTAACACGAGGAACAAACATAAACTTGTTATGCCTACTACTCGGTTGGGTCGAGTTAGTAAGTCTTTTGTTGTGCGATGTATATGCTTCTACAATATGATCCCAGGAAATGTACAAAACAAATGTATTACGAAATTTAAAAGAATTGTTAAAAAACGTTTGTGTGGGAAAGGTTATTATAGCATAAACGATTTTCTCAATGACACCACGGACTGGGAATAAAACGAACACCCTCAGGCTCTTTAATTATAAATGTTTATTGTACGATATTACATTGTAATCCATATTTTATATAAAAAAAATGCCCGCTGAGTTTCTTGCGCCCATTCTTCTCAGGTCTGAGGCAGTCTCTTTTGAATGGGTGGTAGATTTTGATGTTCAATAAGTGATTTTAAATCCTATTTTGAATAAAAATATTTGAATTTGAATCCCCACCATCTGGGTGTGTGCCGGTCCTCCACAGTGCTGTTCTCAAGGAGTTTTCTTCCTCGTACTACAACGCTGTGGAATGAGCTTCCTTGTGCGGTGTTTCCGGGACGATACGACATGGGTACAAAGGATAAGGTATAAAAGCGCGTACACCTTCCTTAAAGGCCGGCAACGCTATTGTGATTCCTCTGGTGTTGCAAGAGAATGTGGGCGGCGGTGATCACTTAACACCAGGTGACCCGTAGGCTAGTTTATCCTCCTATTCCATAAAAAAAGAAATGCCATCCGGCCCGCTCGACTTCCTGACGTCCAACGAAAACAGAGCTCGCCGAACAGTTTTCTGTCTGAACTGCAGTTCAGGCATGGAGCTCTGACACCGCGGGATGGTAGGCGGTGTATTTCCGTTGTCGTCGAGAGTCGAGTTGGAGGCAAAAAGAGTGCACAGGAGATCGGCTTTCTCTTTTGCCGTATGGGCCAGGGTGTCATTCCTCATGTGCAACGGCGGCATGGACGGCTGGTTGAAGTTACCAAGAGCAGCTTTCGACAACGACCAGAACTTGTGTGTTCCGGTCGGGTAACTGGAAAGCTGTTCGCGCAGTTATTAAGTGAACACTATGATTTTTGCCATTAGTGAGTTCTTGCAGTAAACCGACGTTATACTAAGTGTTCACTGTACTCATACCAGAATACCAATTTTTAGGGTTCCGTACCCAAAGAGTGCAGGATATTATACCAGTCCTTCTATCGCTATCTGTTCGTCTGTCCGTCTGTCACCACGCTGTATCTCATGTTCAGTGAGATAGTTAAAATTTTCATAACTTTTTTTAAAGTGATGATATTGTGTTTCTGTTGCCGCTATTACAACAAAAATGATTTTTATAGATAATATTTTATAGATGGTAGAATGGTAGCGAACCCTTCGTGCGTGAATCCGGCACGCATTTGGCCTTTTCTCATTGTTCCGGCTAATCTTCGAAGCTGAATGCTGGACCATTCTTTCTTTTTTTTTCACTCTCACCGTCACGTAGCTCATAATATATTGTAAGGAAAAAAATATCATTATGTTCTTGAAAATTAATTCTCATAAAAAAATGAACATCTTACTATATATAAATCTCGTGTCACAATGTTTGTCCTCAATGGACTCCTAAACTAATGAACGGATTTCAATGGGGATTACTTCATGGAGTGCAGTTTAGTCCAACTTAAGAGATAGTATAGTTTTTATTTCGATTTGGGACTCATAATTATTTTTATTTCCAATATTTGTTTTGTTTGGACATATTTTCTGTGAGAGTATTTTTGACGCGCGGTTTGACAGTTCTGCTGTGAAACAATTTCATTATAACAACAAGGAGCATATTATTATGTTACAATGAAAAATTATTGACAAATTCATCAAAAACGGTATTTTATTTATTATGTACAGAACGTCTGTCTGGTCAGCTAGTAATTTTTATATTTTTTAGAAGATATATAATTACAAGATATGTTATATCATAAAGCATGCCTACCCTACATCAACTAACATAAATAACTTCAACTGTTTGCTGCCTTATTGTTAACTTTAATTACGTTTTGAATTAATTTTGTAATTAAAACGGAAGCTACAGTGGGGTGTGAAGTTTAAGTGGCTGGAAACGGATCGACCCGAGGGTGAGGGGGGAGGGGGGGGGGGGGGGTTAAGGCTTTTAGATGCAATCTCTGAGTAGATTAATTAATTCTTAGGTGCCAGTTATTATCTGTTATCATTATGATATAAGTACAGCAGTCAGCATCAATATTTTTGTGGTTCTCAGGAACTAGTCAAGTGTTTTGTCGATCAAAACAAGTGACTTACGATATGTGTTTTACTCTTCTTTCTTGTTTTCGTTTTCAAATTCGTATCGGAATAAGTCGATTCCACAAAATGGATGTCTTAGGTATTTCATTCAGACATTCATATTTATAACATTCCTGATAAATTTATAAAATATTCTTTCCACCCGGAATCTATAAATGACTACCCAAGTTCGAAGACCATCTATATTTTGTATATTTTATACGTCAGCCCTGTTTGTTGCCTAGGTACTACTTGTTATTGTCATGAACCATCAACACTTCCAAGTATTAAAATCGGCCGAGTGATGTCAGAAACGTATTCTGAATGCTTTCCCAAACAACACTGTTAGTGCTACATAATGTATGAAGCACTCCATTTGCTTATCCGCTCAAAAGTTCGCGGCTCGTTAAGTGCCTAACATACATAACGTTTTTATATTGATTTTGAGTGAAGCCTTATTGGAAAATACTTAAGGGGTACTATATATTACACTTAACGTCAGCAAACATAAATAATCAATGTTGTTATTAAGCAGTATATGTATATTTCATTAAATAATTCCATTTCCAGAGGAGCAGGGGAAGCGTTTGAGTGTACTCTGACTTGAAAATCCCCAAGTAGTATCGATTCGAATATACTGGAGGGAAAAAGATTCTTGCAAATCATGCGATTATTAGTTTTGTTCTGTTCATTACCACGAGGTTGATTGGTCGATAACTAGCATTAATAATAATAATAATTAAAATTGAACAGCGGGTGATGAAGAGCACTTTGGTTACATAAAATAGGCGTCTAACTATCCAGCAAAGGGTTGCTAATATTTCCTCGTCTAGATGTGGTTCATGTTATTAATGATATTAATTATCATTTAATAAGAATCTTTATCTAATGAGTTAACTTCAAGAACCAATTACCGTAACGGTCATGTAGTGCGAATTTTTTATTTTATTATAGTACAAAATGATTTAAAATAACAAACAGAAAATGTGTATATAAAAAAGTAGTTATTGATATAAAAATGTGTAGGTAACTATTGTACATAGCATAATATTTACATTAAAAATATATCTTATTACAACTAATCAGCGACGTCAATTTTATAGATTTTCTTAAGTCTAAATATGTCTATTTAACAACACTTATTACCACTGAGGTCATTGTATGTTTGGTTCATACGATCAAGAGGGTTATTATGTGCTACGTTGTTGTTAGAGCGAGGTATTGAACGCTGGCTCGCGAGTGGCTTGCTTGCGATTTATGAATTTAATATCTTTTAACAAATCATCACTGAATTCTTCATGTATAATGCTTTGTAGTGTATCATATAATGTATATAGCCTTATATGTAGTGAAATAATTAAAATGATTACATTAATTTAAGTTTCAACGTTATTCAGAGGTAAATGACAATCTTCATATCTAGATATTTTAGTTTACTTTCAAATTATTAGCATAAGCTATACATAGTAATACTATATACATATCTATATTTTTTATGTACGTGCACAATGTTGTCATTATATATATACATAAGAATAATAATTTTTATACATAATGTTGTCATAATATATATATATATATATATATCACACACAACTTCAAAAACACTTTGAAAGATGACGTTCGCCATCAGTTCAGCCCAATACACAGAGTAGAATATAATCATACAGGCCATATTACTTTTGTATTATAATTCTCCGACATATATATACATTTTTCATTTAAAAATATTAAAATTTTCATGTTCGTGGTACTCGCCGTTTCATGACCCGGCTGATAATTCTTTTAATATATATATATATACTGCTCAACTTTTCATGGGGACATTCATTATTCCGGCATCATGTTACTGAACTTCCGATATATAAATTTATGCTTCATATTAAGAAAATTTTAATGAAGAAAGCGTATTATAAAGTTCAGGAATATATTATTATAGACGATAAAAATGTATGGATAATATGAAAACTCTAAAGAGAGGATAAAACTTGTTGAGTTTCTCGCCAGTTCTTCTCAGAACCTGGTAGTCTCATAAGCCGATGGTATCAAAATTACTTTCATAAGTGTAAAAATTGTACCTAAATGAAAGAAAAAAATGCATTTTATTTCATTAGATTAGATTTAGATTTGACAGAATCAATTCACTAAAAGTTACGTTGTCAGAAAAGAAGTCGATTGATAATCTACCGTTTAATTATAATATTACGAACGAAATTATAATATCACGGCTTTGATAATATACTATAGTATATTGTTGTAAATACTAATGACATATACAACAATTGCAATCAGAACTTAAATGAAAGTTTTTTACTCACTTTGTGAGTTTTTCAAGTTTGAATAAACTTAATCGACGATGTGTCATTACTGATATCCTTAGCGAAAATTTATAAAAAAAAAAACAGATGCCCGCTGATTCTTTTGAGCTCGTTCCTCTCATATAGAGGCATGAGGCATATCATGACAGACATGATCAATTTTGCTTCCTAAAAACTCTTCAAAATATTTATAAGATACAAATAATATGTGCAGTTTCCTTACTACTAAAGCAGGAAAGGTTTATCAGTATTTTCATACATCTTACTCCAACCGACATTCGCGGTATTTCCATTAAACACAAAGTGATCATCTCGTTATGTATCAACTGGTGTACATTACGGGAATGGAAAAGTTAAAAAGCTAAATGTATCTCGCTCGGCTGGAAGTGTCAAACAAAAGTTCGGGTAAAATTTTAAGAGCTCCATTGCCAAACATTGAGATTCATTTACATTACAGCTTAGTTATAAACTCACGTGGATTTTATTTAAATCAAACTCATTCCGTACCATTAAAATATTTAAATCACACGTCATTGTAGCCTACAGTACCTCTACAATGGAACTCTTTGACTTCGTTGTCCAACTGTCTGTCTGACTGTTTGAAACGGCATTCATTTTCTAGAAAAGCCAATGCCGAAGTTACTGCAAGTTTATAGTATAGTGCGAATATATGCGCTGTTCAGAAATAACGATGGTGGTATCGGACCGTCAGCCGTGAATTGCATCTTTCGAGGCCTTGTTTCTAAAATGTGTTGTAGACATATTATTTCTTCTTTTTTGTAAAGTATATCCATCCATCCATCCAACTCAGTTGGGTTTCGATTGCAACGGTAGTTGCGAAGCTATAGTCCACGTACTGGACGTAAATCAGAAATTACCTTATTGATTACTTATTAAACCATACAAATTATTGTTCAAAACTCATTATTTGGTATTCTGTAGGCTGTCAGCAAGGTCACCTCCTGTTCCAAAAATATATACCCTCGCTATACATTCTGCTAAAATAAAATCAATAGTACATTATTGCAAAGGCCGGTAAGTAGGCAATTGCAGGTCGAGTATGAGTTTGAAGGTTGACTTCACTAAATACGAGACAGGCAATTGCCATTTCCCGCCGAGGCATATATAGTGCTTTTCTCAAAAGAATGAAACGAAACAAGGGAAAATGAAAGAAAGGGAAATAAAACACACTTTTTATATATAATTTAAATTAAAAGTAGTTTAATTCCCATAATATTTCAAGTTTATGCCGTTTTTAACATGAACTGTACATTTCAGCATGGAATAAATTGCCCATAATGTTTTTAGCTTTTTAGTTTAAGAAATTATCAAAATACGCGAAAAGAGAAAATGTTCACTTTTTTCTCGTTTTACCAACTCATAAAATTTCCATATACTTTCAAGTATTTTTCTTTCGCTGGAAGCAGCTTTTCCATTGCCAATTTGTCTTCTGATCTTAAATCTGGTGGAGCACAATCAATCTCCATTTCACTCTCTGAACCGTTGAAACTCATTTTAATTATTATTAAATTTATATTTATTAAGTACGTATGTAAATAACAAATCAAGTCGAATTTTCAGCTTTGCCGCATTTTTTTTATAATCACTGCCGACAGGCAAACGCAAAGAGACTAAGGCACAGTAGACGTACATATGTCTACTGTGACTAAGGTATGCCAAGAATGACAAAAGAGATCCGATCAAAGAGTATTTAATAACCCCGGCACGCCGTTTCTTGCAACATTGCAGGAGCGTTGTAATGTTCCAAATTCAAAAAACGCTCCTGCAATGGATTTGATTTTCTTTGTCCGAAAATACGATACTTTGCGTGTTCTTTCTTCGAAAATAATGACAATATTTCCATGCATGTTTGAGAAAAATTTAATACTGGTATTTCTCAATGTTCTGGCCCCCAATATTATTAAAGTTTTGGATACGATTTTCAATAAGAATTTAAGAACTAAAAATTTAAGAGAGAAGAAATTAAGAGTGCTCGTATTTACATGGAGTAACGTGTTTTAATACTTGAAGAATTTTTAAACGTAAATAATTATACTAACGCATCGTATTTATGTTTTTTAATTCTAAAAAATGTATTTGATTTTAAAGGATGTGCACATAAATAAATAAAAAATTCAAAAAAGTCAGTTTTCAGTAAATTTACACTTCTTAACCTCTATTTAGGTGGTAGTTTTGTTTAGTTTATTCTGTGTTATGTATATCTCTCTTACATAATATAATTTTATGTGTATCCTACGTTATACATACTTAATTTTTACTTAATCTACCGGAACCCCAGAATGGGTGAAGGCCTCCCCTAGTGATGCCCATTTGATTCTGTCTTCAGCTACTTCTCTCCAGTTTAGACCAGCTATTACTTTAATATATTTTTCCCATCTTGTATAATAGGTCTACCTCTTGTTCTTTTGCCTAGTGGGCCGTTCTAGAATGTTACTTTTTTGGTCCATATCTTTGATCTGATAGCCGCGCAACTTGTCCTGCCCACTTCCGTTTCAATTTTTGTGCAATTACTTTTAAAAATATCCTTGATACTCAGTATTTGTTCCATCTTAATTTTATTCTTTGTTCTATTTCTATGTTTTATTTTTCTTGTCGAAAATTTTAATTGTTGCCCCATAGTCATATTTGTCAACGTACCTATTCTAATGGTTTTCTTCGACTATTGACTATTAATGGTCTTTTCAAGCTATTAGTCATTGTCTGGGTCTTTGTAATATTTATTTGTAGTCCCCCTTTTACACTAGCTAGGTATAGTACAGTTTCTACCAAGTTCTGTAGTTGGGGAGATGACTCGGATAGCAGTACTAGGTCGTCCGTGAATCTCAGGTGGCTTAAGTAGGTATCATTTATCCAGCTTGCTTATAGTAGAAGAGCTGGCACCAATTTTTGGGTAGGTATTTGAGGCAAGCTGAAAACTTGGTCTATACCTCTCCGCGGCGGAAGGACACCGACTCCAAAAATTACAATAATCGTAACTAGAATTAGAGTAACTAATTAGATTGTATACAAATACGCAATTATTTTTATACTTTTTAGTGCATATTATATCTATTGTTTTAGAATAGTGTTTTTGAACTCGCTTGTTCTTTTGATAAATTTTATTTTATTTTATGATTTTTAGTGAATTTGAAGTACCTACACTAACTAAAAATTTGTCTAAATATGTGTAGATATACAAAATTTTTCAATGCAGCAATGAACGTAAGTGCTTTGCTCTTTGATTACAGACAGTTAGAAATTCTGCCACATATTACACCCTTACTGTAAAACGTTACGGAGTCCCATTGATCATCATGTTCGACTACGAACATTACTTGACCATAACTATGTTATGGTAGATGACTTAAATATCCGGATATCATAAAAAATATTTGGCCGAGTATCGTTAATTTGCTCCTAAGAATTGAAGAGTTCCGTTACTTTGTTATGGATTCCGTCAGAACCTAACCAAACTCTCACCAAACTATCTTTGAAGTATATCCTTTCCATTAAAAAGAATCATCAAAATCGGTAGGCGCGATATTGAGTTATTCGTAAATTTATCATCCAGTTTAATTTAAGACTTTTATGGTTTTCTCATGGATGCCATTGTCAGATCTGGACCAAGTGCACAATACAATGGGAACACACGGGAAGCACCAGCTTTCAAATAAAAAAGAATTATCAAAATCGGTTCACCCAGTCGAAAGTTTTGAGGTAACAAACATAAAAAAAGACCATACCGACGAATTGAGAACCTAATCCTTTTTTGAAGTCGGTTAAAAATAATTATACGAATAATCTGCACTTAAACAGTTAAACAGTAAACAGTATACAGCCTTTTCTTCTCAATATGCATAGACAAAATATAAATGCATAAAATACTCATAAAAGAAAAAACTTGTTTTAGTACATTTGTAAATGAAATGTTTTCAACAGATACCTTTACTAGTCAAGCTGATAATTAATGACAGAGGTGGCGTAACTGTTGTATTGAAAGAAATATAAAATATTATTATAAAAATTGATATGGGACATAATATAATGTGAATAATATGCATATTTGCATTATACCAGATGTAGCCATTACTTAAATTTTGTTTTGTCTGAAATTTCATTCTCCCTCAATTTAGAAACGATGAGGCCGATTTTGTGGAGGTTGCTATTGATAGACAGATCATCATAAAAGAAGTCACTTGAACTTAGCGTCGCGAAAAATTAAAACGATTATTAACTCTATAGTTAATATTTGAACTGTATTTTGTCAAATGTTTACTTATCAATCTTTCTTTAATGAGATGTTTGTTAAATTATTATTATAAAGTATCTCTAGAGTCATTTGTCATTACTTTCACACGCCCACATTCGCCTGCAACTACCGAGGTATCACAGGAACGTTGCCGCACTTTTTTTAAGGCTACTTTTTTTAAATTTATCATTCATAAGCAATACGTAAAACGTGCATATATTTAGTAGTAGAAGATAAGAATCATACGCTTGTGATTGTGTGAGTATCAAAACGAGTCGTTCAAAGTATAAAGCACAGGCGTCTTTACATAAAGTAAAGTAAGTTGAATTTCGAGAAGAGTTGTAAGGCTTTGGCTTCGAGATAGTGCTTTTAGGCCCTAACCCCGGGGGTGATGCAGTGGGTCCGCGGAGCTTCTTAAAATGTTTTCACTCATGTATATCTGGGAATACATTACCCGTCCTCCGAGTACTCCACGAGCTCACGCTTATTTTTAACACAAAATTGAAGTGACGTAAAGCTTTCAGTCAGTTCTCGAGTGTATAACTTAAATTCTGTTTTCTTTCAATCTTAAATATCTGATCTACGTATTCAGGAACCTTTTTGTATACGTAAAATATTTTACGACGTAATCGTAAACCGTCGCGTCGTCTTTTGTTACTCAGCATGTTAGGAATTATTATTACAATATTATGTTTGTCATGGTTTATGGTTTTCTTTTTTGTTGCGGAACTGTATATAGTTCATATTTTTTTAAAGGAAGTCCTAGTTACTGCCATTGAGAATAGCTTAAGCAAACAAACTAGACCAACTTTAAAAAATTGGTTTAACTATTGTTTAAATAAAAAATGTTGGGAGATTTTCTTGCACCGCTTCTTCTCTCTCAGAGCAGCATTAGTTTCCAAAACGGTAGTAGTGTCTAGTATATTAGAAATGACATCAAAAAGAATTCTAAGGGAATCAATTTTGAGAAAATAAATGCCTTCTATGTTGCTTTTATGCCTTTTTAATAATCGTGACTGTATAAGACGACTATGAACAAACATTTAATCATATTAATAGATTTATAATATTGTTTTCTAGATGAAATGTGGTGTGATTCATCTGTGCTAGAAGTAATATAACATCATAATACCGTGCTTAATGCACTTTTCACTTTAGACTTTCATTAACCGAGCGGGCCCGATATTATTTCGCCGATCGTCCTTCAGATCTTTTGTACCGGGCATTACCTAACCGTCTTTCCTTTCATTGGAACATTGGAGTGCCCCAAGGCTGGCGCTCTATCTCCTAAACTGTTTTTCTGCATATCAATGGTATGTTGGACGCCTCCAATACACATTGCTATGCAGATGAATTACTGGAGATGCTGTATACACGGGGCACGCAGGTCTCTCTCGGGAAATCGTTGACTAGTGCCGGAAAGATTTGTGGGGTTCATGGAGAGTCTCCCTTTGTCTTATTTGTATGGATGTTGGTAGAAGACACACAATGGTGGTTGGTGATTCACCTTATGACTTACCTGTTGGTTCAATTTCCTGCCCCCAAGTTGGTCCGACACATTCATAAGGTATGTATAGTAAAATATGAAATATGCTGCTTGCTTGAGTTGTTCTAATAGGTTCTATATTGTATTATATAAAAACGTGTGCGTCTCGGGACGCCGGACAGAAGTGAACTTAAACTAATCTAAGTTGAACATAAGCTTAGTATATTATTTAAATTTCATAAATATCAATATGACCACGGACCACCTCCAGAAAGGAGCATACTATATGCTCCTGTGCTCGACATCATTCGAGAATACTGCTGGAGGTAAAAATAAAACGCGAGACGCCTATTGATTTATTCAAAATATCGCGCACACCTTCCCAATCGGTCGGCAACTCTCCTGTGATTCCTCATTCTCGCTCTTTTAAATCTAAACAATTTGTTATTGTTAAAGTGATATCCCTCACTTTTAGGATTAATTAAATTAATCCTGATTCAGATTCCAAAAATTACAATAATCGTAACTAGAATTAGATTAATTAATTAGATTGTACAAAAATACGCAATAATTTTTATAGTTTTTAATGCATATTATATCTATTGTTTTAAAATAGTGTTTTTGAAGCCGGTTGTTTTTTTGTTAAAAATATTTTTATTAATCCCAGAAGTGAGTGATATATCACTACAAAAATACCAAATTGTTAAATTGTTAAGGTTGGAAAAAGTGACATCTCAAGTCAATTTCCTAATATTCAAATATTGGGGTTGAGCAGGTTATCAACTGTAAAGTAGATCCTGTAGATGAAGCCACAATCTGAGAATTGAACAAAGCATACCGTCATTTACGAACCATACGTCACTCAAACGGTTGGCTCAGTGGAAGAGGGCTCGGACGGAACCCGAGAGGTCGCGGGTTCGAGTCCCACATCGTTCATAAATTTTGGTTACAAATTTAACTTCCCTTTCATTAAAAATTTAATTAAATTTCAGTGGCTGAGCGTTATTGGAGAACATTTAGGCCGATATAGCAATTTAACTGATAAAGGTGATCAGGATTGTAACGAGTCATTGAAAACTTGCAAGAGGTGCACTGAGACCTGGAACATAATATAATATATGAGTCTATCATGGTACCATCTGGAGCCTGTAGTCCTGACGCCGAACAATATCAAGAAAGAATTTGTCAACTGACAATCAAATATAGATAACTACATAATATTAACGACAATATTATTTGTGAGAAGACTCTTATAGTTCAAAGTGAGCACATTATTTAGAGTGCTGAGAGCCTGTTTGACCGTATTCATTCAGTATTCATTACATTGACCACTTCAGTAAATTACTCTAATTACAATCGGTCTTACCGGTTCAAATTACGTACTCTAAAATACATTAGCGGCTGACAGCTACAGACTGTCTGACTGTCTATCCGTGGCGAGTGGAGGCGCCGCGGGACTCCTGCTGTCATGAGATTTAATAACACTAGTTCAACAAGGAATTAATGAAATAATTATAAAATAAGTGCTAATGATTCTATTAAGAGAAAAGACAACTTTTTGAAGTGAAAACTTCTTTAGCGACGTTCAACTCTTTTCTTGGGATGGGTATAAAATGTTAAACTCGCGTCAAGACACGTGGCCTGATCGAAAATTCGTAAGATAGTCGTTGAAATTATGGATGAAAGTTTTTTGAGAGATAAAGTTTACAATGTAAAATAAATTGTCATTTTTGTGTACGATAGCACAATAAATAAATATTGTATTTAACCACATGAGTGCTAGTAGTACTTTTATACTGATAAATAAAGCAATTCGTGTCAAATTATTCCCTAACCATTCAAATATATTCAAAAATGTCCAACGATAATGTTCAAGTTTTCACTTCTGCCAGCAGGCCCGGATTGCAATCCGTAATTATTTTATGGTAGAGGAGGACAAACGAGCGTTCTGTTCACCCAATGTTAAGTGATCACCACCACTCACATTCTCTTGCAATACCAGAGGAATCCCAGGAGCGTTGCCAGCGTTTTAAAAAAGCCGTTCCAGCCGTTCACAGAGCACAATCCCGAAAATCCGAGCTGCTCACTCAATCACGCGCTCAAATGGTTCGAGCCGATACTGGGGTGCGCAAGACCAGAGATGACATCAATACTCTATAATATGTGGCCGGACCTGCACTAGAGCGCTACAATGTGGGCTTGCTTGAAGTATTGCTGTACTGTATCGATAACGCCCAGCTTCTTCGGAGCCAATTATTTGGCTATGCCTTCTAGATGAGACGCTCGACACTTCGAGACCCAGTATTTCGATACTAGAGGAGGCTTTGTCGAAGAGCGGTAATGGAATTAATTTTTTTGTGTATGTGTAAACGTGCAAACTTGAGTCTTTTGGGGGTTAAATTGGACAAAGTTTATTTTACCCCATTCCGCAAACTTCCCAAGGGAGCACTCGATAGGAGACACAAGTTTCTTCCGGCACTGGTCGTCAATAGAAACTTGCACGGCCCGAGTATACGGAATGCATGTTAATGGCGTCCACCATAATATCATTGATATGGAGTAGAAACAGTGAAGGAGATAGCATACAATGTTGTTTCATTAAAAGACGTCCCAATCCAAACAGCCGTCTAGAGACGCCCGGAAGCTTTTTAAGATTTACCATTGGTTACAAATTATAGAATACAATGAGATCGATATACTAAACAAGTTCAATTTAAGTAGTTAACATATTGTAAGTTTATAACATTTAGTTTTTATTTCCCGTTGCTTTTTAGTTTGCTACCAATAAAAAGTTTTTCTTTATTTAAGTATGTAGGATATAGCTAGATGAATCTTATACATATAAATTCGTATTATAAATTATAATAATATTTGTATAGTTATTTACTGCTTTATTCCGAACATGAAATATCACGCCACCCGATGACGTCACCCAGCTGAGCCTATAAATAGCATGAACATGCAGACGAAGGCTCAGTTCATTTCAGACCGCCGCCGGCGACACAGGTGTGCTGCGTTACGTATATACAATACTTATATACTGTTATATTGTGTGCGTGCTAACTACTATACGTTTGGAACCGTGGTGGATAACCGAGAGGGATAAGCACTACAAAGTATATCTAAATATTTAACGTGACATCACCAAATGGCCAAAAATTAGACCAGCATTGGTATTCAAACCAGCAAACATGCTGAGTCGGGACCATTTTTGAAATGTATATATAATATGTCATTTATTTATTTAAGCAAACTTTACAGCATTTCTATTCTACAAATTAACACTATAAAGTTATAAACTATAGACACGGTACCACTAAGTTAAATTCAAGGGCAAAGTTTAGTAACCGGTGACCGTTTACATTACGTTTCCCATAGCAATATGGGCCCATTATTTCTATAAATTTCTCTGTTTGTACGCCTAATTGACTGTTATATTCTCGTATTACTATTATATTATTGTGATCCATATAATAATATATATAATACTAACGTACACAAATAAAATTTGAAAAACAAAATTTTATGAACGATGCGGGACTCGAACCCACGACCTCCGGCGTTCCGTGCCGGTGCTCTAACCAACTGAGCTAACCGTTCGAGTAACGCCTCGTTATAAAATCTTGTTTGCTTTGTTCAACTCTCAGGTTGTGTAACGTAGTTCATAAGAAATATTGTTGTTTACTAAATAAATAAATATTCTGCAGAGTGTTTATTAGTAATTCATAGAAGTATTATTTTTCTTTATAATCTGTATTTTCATGAGGGCAGTAAACTTGTATTATTGTCCAGGTATTTCTGTAACCTGGAAGCTTTTTTTAAAACCACATAATCTGTCAGAGAAACCTATAAACTCTTCGATCATGTTTTTTAGTAGGAGATTTAGATGCAATTAAACCCTAGGATATGTTGTGCCCCCTGCTTGTAGCGTACGTAACGTCGTAACCTACCCTCGACATAGGAAGCTATGTCTAAAAAACAAAAAAAAACAATTTTGTTCTATACAAATAGAAAAAGTATTAAATTATTAAAATATAATTAACTAAAAGCTAATCTCCATCCTAAAAAGATATGCTAGTTTTGTGTTGTATTAGTAATATGTTGAATAACAATAGCATACAGTGGGTATCTTGTTAACTGGTTAGAGGCAGTCGAGTGGTGTCATCTCGGGACGTTCCAATTACGGGCAAGGGTGAGGAACTAGTGAGGGGGCCGGAGGGGTGGGGGGTGTGAATGATCCATTTCGAAAACTAATTTAGAGTTGGCAACTAAACAAAGAGCACTCCTCGCAGATAATAATTAACGCTTGCGGTGAAGTTGAAGTAAGTCGGTGTCGGTTAAACCTCGCCAGTCGCCACACCGCCGCGCCGCGCTGACTTAGCTAATTAATTTTTAAGGGATCGCATGAAAATGAATGATTTTGAATTTCTCCTTAAGTTATGGTCATCAAATTTTTGCTGTTAGTTGATTATTATCGTATCTCCTCGAATATAAACCCTGTTGTTAATAAATCCTAAAATCCCAGCTAAGCCATAATTGAAATATTGTGTGAGAATTTAATTAAAGTTATAACATATTAGTAACTAGCTAATTTGAGATGATTTGGCAGTGTCGCGTCATTCTGGTAATTCATTATTTCGGAGTTGGCAGTTTGTTAGGTTTGTTGACAGACAAACTAACCGAACGGAGAACGGAGTAGGAGGTAAGTCGGCGTCAATGTTCAAGTTGGTTAAAGCCATGAAGCAGGAGAGTAGTGTTGCCCCGTCTTGCCAATGTGACTCGCTCGGTCACACATATAGGAAAATATTAATAATCAAATAAATACATATTATAATACCTTAAATATGAAAATAACTGTTTATCTAAGACGAAAATAATATAACCTATATGAACCTCATACTTAGACGACTTCAAATGTTGCGCAAATAACTCGAAAAACAATATAGGAACATAAAGATAAAATAATAAAATCCAGTAAAGCATCTCAACAAGTCGTCACATTTAGCATAGCTTTATAAATAACAAAGTTGACGTGAGTGTAATGGTCATTAGCTTTGTTTTCCCCGATACAAGCGCGAGAGTAAAGGCTCGCTGAGAGATCTCGTAATGTTAAAGTGAATGTCTCTGTCTGTAAGTGTTTACTCTAGCGCCCGGCCCTTGTCCAGATAAAAGCTTCTCCATTGCACGAAAAAGCACTCACTCCAAATATTGATTTGTTACTTTGCTGTTACTAAAATAGGATACAAATGTAGGTGGGTTTATTTCATTGACGATGTCGTGCTGTTGAATTGTTCGTGTTGAGATAAGTTATATGGTATAGTCCCCACTATATTAAACATAATATAGTGGGGACAGACATTCACGGAAGATTATGAGACTCAATCGATGGTTGACTGAACAAATTTATTTTTACTTTGAACACATAAAAATCCGCGAGCTCAGCAGCAACATTCAATAGTGCTGCTTGCTAGGGTAAAAATAATTCTATTCAAATTTCAAATTCAAATTCAAATATTTTTCTTCAAAATAGGATTCAAAATCACTAATTGAACGTCAGAAACTACCACCCATTCAAAAAAGACTGCCTCAATGTCTGTCCAATAAAACTGTATGTACGTAGGTCACACTAAATGTGTTGCGTAACTTAAAAACACAACATATTATAACCAAAATATTATGTTTATTGCTTTTCAAAATATTCTCCTTTACATTTTAAACATTATTTCATGCGATCGAACCGTTTGTAAAACAGGAGGACCACAGATATGGAGGCATGTTTTCTACGTGCTGATTGAACTCTATCATTGCCTCTTCGGAATTTGTAAAAGTGAAACCTCTCATCAAATCTTTGATTTTGGGGAAAATACGGAAATCACAGGGTGCTAGGTCAGGGCTATGTGCAGGGTGGGTGACGAGCTGTACTTTTTCGGAAGCTACAAATGACTTAGTTTTGTTGGTCGTGTGTGAAGAAGCGTTGTTATGTAGGAGAACGCGGCTTTTTGGTCGTCTTTCGTGAACTTTTTTTTAACACCCTGGGTAAACAAATGGTAGAATACCACTCGGCATTAACACTCTTTTGATCTTCAAGTGGAATTGTGCAGATGGGACCCGTAGCTGAGAAAAAAAAGATCGCATTTTTTTACCAACGTTTCTCGCCTGCCTCACTTTTGTTGTCCTGTTCTCATTTTCAAACACCCATTCACAAGATTGCTGTTTTTTTTCGGGTTCAAAACAATAAATCCACGTTTCGTCTCCTGTGATCCGTGGTCGTACTTTATTAGCATCTGCATTAGCAAGAGTCAATTCTAGAAAAATTAGAAAGTAGTTATCTACCCAAGGAGAAGAAGACTACTAAAGTTAATTTGAAGCCAACAATAGATACCAGTAAGCAAGTAGCTGTGCAAAAGTCGAACGATAGAACTCAAAATAGTTTTAAGAATAAGGACAAGGTGGTTAAAAAGGCCACTGTAACGCCTGGCAGATTACCACAGCAAAAATCCTCTCCATTGCCTAAGGTTCGCCTTGAATCCGATCACGGCAATGAAGATAAAAATGAATGGACGGAAATTACACTTAAACAACGTCCATGCGGTTCGCTGCAAAGTGTACTGCGAGGAACCGCCGCGCCAGGGGCAACATCGTTGCGTGCTGCTGAGAAGTGGCGCTATTTACACCTCTACTACGTACAAGTAGGCACAACAGCTGAACAGGTGCGGGCCCATTTGACATCAATATGTGGAGGCGATTTTTGTTCAGTAGATGAGTTAAAGCCTCGAGGTCACTACGCTTCTTTCAAACTTGGAGTTCCGGCTACATTGGCTGAAAGGGTCCTATGCAGCGACAATTGGGCCGAAGATATATGCGTCAAACCATGGCGCCATAACTTTCGTGCCAAAGAGGGCTTCGTAAACGCGTTCAACGGTACAAGGTTATAAACACATATTACCAAAATGTTCGTGGCTTGCGCTCAAAAACTAATATTTTTCATAATAATGTGACACAGTGTAATTTTGACATGATAGCTTTGACAGAAACCTTTTTGACTAATTCCGTATCCAATGGCGAGCTTTTTCCTGCTGGTTACCTCGTAGTCCGAAAGGACCGCGCGGGTGATGTAGGTTGGGGCGGGGTTTTGCTAGCGGTGCGGGATTGTTACTCTATTCGTGTTGTTAACGACATTGATGGTCTTACAGATGACAAAGAACTCTTAATCGCAATTATTAATTGGAAAAAGTAACTTTTTTATGTTGTGTTGTGTATTTGCCGCCAAATTACAGTGATGAACAATATTTAAATGTATTGTCTTGTATGGAAAATGCAGTTAGTGCACATTCTGACTTAAACATTATTATACTGGGCGATTTCAATCTAAATTCTTGTAACGTTAATGTTAAAACACAATTTTCAATGTTTTGTGAGTTTTGTTGCCTTAAACAAGGCAATAATGTATTGAATAGCTGTGGTAGCATACTTGACTTAGTACTGAGTGATCTTGATGCCGATCAGGTTATCGTGTCTGAATGTCTGGACCCGTTCGTTTCAATCGACCATTACTTTGGAAGTCAGGCTAAGTATCAATCATGGTGCTGTGCCACCATCAGTGACAAGCCCCGACATCGCGGCCGTTTACATTTAACGATTTAAATTGGCGTAAAACGGACTATACGGCATTATACTCTGCTCTTTGCAACTTAAATTGGAATGATTTGTTTAAAATTACCGACATTGATACAGCCGTTGATAATTTTTACTCTACTTTGTTGAATTGTATTACGGGGATTGTTCCAATGAAGAATCCATCCCCCATCAATAGTAAGTATAGATATCCTAAGTAGTATACAGGTGATATAATTACTAACCTTAAACGTAAGTACCATCACCTAAAACTGTTTAAATCGTACGGTAAGGTATACAATAGGGAATTATATAAATACTATAGATGGTACGTTAAGATTTTAATAGACGACGGACAAGGATTGTATATCTGTTTTCAGTCACCCGCTCTTGTACCTCTACAATCTTTCATTAAAACAATCCAAATATCCTGATTGCTGGAAGATATCAAGAGTGACGCCGGTTCCAAAGAGCAAACCAACAGAAGATGTTGCATCATATAGACTGATAGCAGTGTTATCAGTTTCAGCAAAAATTTTTGAAATTATTCTTAACAATAAAATTATCAGCCAGGTTGGTAGGGAACTTAGCATTGCTCAGCATCGGTTTCGGAAAGCTTGGTCAACGAGTACAAATCTCACCGCACTAGTAGACTATGTTTATGCGGAAATGGATGCGGGTCGACAAGTAGATGTTGCCTATTTTGACTTTCGAAAAGCTTTCGATCTTCTTGACAATGACATCTTACTACGTAAACTAGCTGTGATGGGGTTTACTGACAACCTACTCAGATTATTTGCATCATATCTTAGCAATAGGCGGCAATTTGTAAAGGTGAATGGATACGATTCTGAATATTTTTACACGAGGTCTGGCGTAAGTCAGGGAAGTACCCTTGGACCAACGTTATTTTTAATAATGATAAATGACCTTCCGGAAACGGTCCAAACCTCCAAGTGCTTATTGTTTGCTGACGACCTGAAACTATTTCAGAGTATTGCAGATAACAGTGATACCAAAGCTCTACAAGCGGATATCGATGCCGTATAGAGATACGGAATGGAGCCAGGCTAATCGCCTCCCTTTCAACTCTGATAAGTGTAAGGTTTTAACATTTTCAAGGAAACGACTGCCGATCACCATAGCTTATAATATATTTGACGCCCCTATGGAAAGAGTTTATGACATTTGCGATCTAGGACTGACATTAGATAATAAATTAAATTTTCATCTGTATATTATAACGACCTGTAAAACAGTGAATAGAGTACTAGGATGCATTATTAGGAATGCTTCTCAATTTAGCAATATCAAGGTAGCGAAGGTATTATATAATGCTACGTGCGGAGCAAACTTGAGTATTGCGCTACTATCTGGGATCCCTATGAGGATAAATACACCCTCATGATTGAGAAAACGCAGCGTAAATTTGCCCGCTGGCTCTATAAGAGGACCTTTGGATATTACCCATATTTATACCCTTCCTTATTTGTGTATGGGATGGTAGAGCTTGAGAGGCTTTCGTTCAGGGGAAAGATGCTGTTAGTGGTGCATTATCTCTCCATAATACGAAATAAATTAGAGTGTCCGCAAATCCTTGCTCAAGTTGGTTTATTGGTACCAAATCGTATCTCCCGTGATACGGCGGGGGCGATGGCTCCGCGGCGTCGGCCGCGTCTACTGGAGCAGCCCGTCACGCGCACGGTCGCACCCGACATACGGAGAACGCTCCTACTATTCGAGCATTACGTCTGATCGGCGACTTGCTCACTCAGTGTGACATTGATTTATTTGCGGACAAATTTCAAACGATTGTTAATGACATGCATATTATGTTAGATAGTACTTGAATTATATATTAATAACTTTTTTATTTAATTTAATTATTGACTTAAAACTTTGGACTTATTTTATTTGATTATTTGGCGCTATGGACATTATTTGATTTTATATAACTTGACATTTTTTGTATTATTTTATCATTATTTTTTTTATCTTTAATTTAAAATCTAATTTTATTATATTAATTGTATTTTTGGGACTAGCTTGTAAACGCTTTGGGTAAAACTGTAAGTTTACAGGTTTATATAATAAATAAATAAATCTGTGAGCACCATTCCACACGAGCCCGCTTCTGCTCAGCTGTCAGCTTATGAGGGATCCAACGACAACAAAGTTTCCGAACTTTCAATTCTTCCTGTAAAATTTTCTGAATTTAGCTCATACCAATCCCCAATAGGCCTCGAATTGTCTCATAGCGGGTTTTCTTCAATTAGCCGCTTAACAGTAGCCACATTATATTCGTTGACGGCAGTTGAAAGCCGCCCTTCACGAAATTCGCCATGTAAAGAAACCAGACCTCTCTCAAATTCAGCAAACCATCGCCTCACGGTGCTCAAGCAAGGTGCTTCTCCCCAAAAGCATTTTCAAGACGAGCGACACAGTTTTGCAGAGAGAGAGAATTTTTAAAATCATAAAAAATAATCACTCTAAAATGTTTTCGACTTAATTCCATTTTCGTTGCGTACGTAGAAGTTTGATGTGTGATAAAAAACAATTGACAAATGATTTCCCGACAATTGTTTTTTTTTTACTAAGACGGTTGCAACGTTTCAAAAAATATAACATTCGATATTCAAATAGTTCCGATTAGCTAGAAGTGGAAAACTTTTAGTGTGCCCCATATAATTATATCCAGTTATTGTAAACTGCTGATGGTCCGATGTCTAGTATTGAATTAATGGTTCCTAATGTACTTGAATGTCTTTGCTGGCGGGGCCATCTTGGGCCGGTTCTCCCGTTTCTTGAAATATTATCTACGACGGGGTCGTTGGCTGTGACTTAAAAGAGGAGGAGGTTCTCGATTCGATTTGTATTTTTTATGATTACGCTCAGATTTATGATTTTGGGATTCTACTTTACTTTGATGCAGATTGTTTGCCATTTGGTCCCATAAAAATTTGACATAGTTCTGTCCAGTATTTTTCATTTTATGAATATTTTTTTTACGTGGACGATGTTATTATACTTTGTATATCACTTTTATAGGGGTTTTAATTTAGGTTGATTATATATTGTTTTTACTTCGTATCCCGATAAGTCCATCTTAGGTTATATATTATATCATCTTATTTTAGGCTGTCTATCATTCATACCTAACAAACATTCTTTATGATATTTCATTGTCTTACAAGAACGTAAAATAGAGATTCGAATAGCAATTTTTCGGTTTCGAATCCATTTTCCGTTCCTGTTTCTTGATAACCACATTGTACGCATCATTTTTCGTAGATCTACCCATATCTACTTAAAATTACCATGTAATATGTGACAGTAAAAAGCAACGAAATGTTTTAATATACTTGATGTTAACTAGAAAAATCCCATGTAGTTTACAGAACAACCTATAACACACACTAAAAGTAAATAAGAAAAAAAATACGTTTAAAAAACCGACTTAAAAATCTAAAAAGTATATAATACCTTAATAAAGATATTATTTTATACACCTTTTGCTGCAAAATTGTATACCTTTAGATATTAATAAAATACTATTATTTGTATGTGCTACCTATTGTCATTGATATATTTGAAGTCGGTGCCAAGCCAAATGTAAATGTAGGAACCTAAACTCGCCACGCTTGAATTTGAGCTTTTTTCTAGAACATAACAACCCAAGCGGGCAGACGTCGTTGATAATTACAGTATTTAAGCTGTTTATAATTTTTATTTTTATTTGTTTAGGGCTTAGCACCTACTTCAACCCTTGAAAAGGAACCCTTTCAAAGGGAATTCAAACTGTAAAGGTTGATGCAGCCTCTATGTGGTAGTTTTTGTTTACTATAGTATTTTTCTCTTTTTATTCTGTTATTTAGGTGAATTCAAATACGATTCAAAAGCACCGCTATTTGTATATTTGAATAGAGGTTACTTATTTTAGTTTGAGAAGTGTCCTCACCACAACGCGACGATAGAAAATATAACAATACTAGTTGCCTAATACATTTTATTAAAGTATTCCCTTCAATATTGCCAAATATATATTAAAAATCAAAATATTTACCATGAATGCAAGTGAATTAAAAACGGTAATATGAAATTCAAATTAAATTAATCCATATTGATAATTCACATACTTAGGTCAATAAAAAATCACAGAATATCCAATGAATACATTTTACTATTATATGCTGGAAGATAGGCTTGAATTGAAGAATAAATCCTTGTATTAATAATCCTATCATAACCAGTGGGAGGCTTTGCACAGGATGCCGTGAAGCAGTAATGTTTAAGCATTATTGTTTCGGTCTAAAGGGCGCCGAGCTAGTGAAATTGACGAGCTTGAGCTGACGAGCGCAATTATTGTAGTGCCGCTCAGACTTTTTGGATTTTTCGAGAATCCTGAGCGGCACTGCATTGTAATTGACAGGGCGTATCAATTACCATTAGATGAACGTCCTGCTTGTCTCGTCCCTCAATGTCATAAAAAAAACTCTCTTGCATATAATTATAAATAACTTACATTAAAATATTTATGTTACTTCTGCGTTCTCTTAATTAGCACTTAATTTAAACTACCCCTGTAAATTATAAATATCACATCAATTATTTTTATGATTCGGTATCATACTACTTTAATTTAATTCAAATAATATTCACAGACAAAATGTTTGCAATCAAAATGAAAATGTAGGGGTGTGTGACTTCTATGTTCTACAATGTAACTTAGTTTCTTTTCACCTTAAACATGAGTGAGAGTAGCCCGCAAACAATACTACCTTGTGTTTGTTTTGATAAGATTCAGTAGATTATTATTGCAAATAAGGAAGAAGTGCGGTTCAAGAATAGACCCTTGCGGTACCTCTTAAACTTATGGTAGTATTTAGTTTAATCTTTTTATCACGAGTTTTATAATTTATCAAACTTGTATTGCATAAATGAAATGAGTTTTTAACGAGATTTTGTGAACGCTGATTCATTAAACTATGCAAACAAGAATTGAATGTGTTGTCCATTAAAAACTTTATACGATCTGTGGGACAATGTCTCTAAATTTAAGGCTTAACGTCCAGTTGACGATGGAATGTTGCTACAAACTCACTATATTTACATTGATGAAGGACCCCCGAATGGTCCCAAACTAGTCAGTACCCACACCGACGATGAATGAGTAAAGCTGATTTCAATAAATAAAACTTAATTTAACCTTGTCACGTTTTTAATAAGATTAACGTAAGGTAAGTAATTAAATTATTATGAATTAATTTCAAATTGTTAGGGTTTATACTTATTTTAAATGAAATGAAATTACTTATAATTACTTATTAAGTTTCAAGCGCCCTTTATCGTTTCCGTGTTGAGTGTTGCCAGCAATCATGCAATATTCTTGTTTGTGTTTTATGTAATTATCGTTTTAATTATCTCTGTTATTTTGACTTTAATTGTTGCGTTAAACATAAATTGGCACTTAGAGCCAGCCATTGCACAAAGGCCGTATTTAAATTATGTCTGACGTGACCTACAGTTGCAAAGTGCTCTAGATCAAGTAAAATGATCTGAAGGGTTAAGGAGCCCCGGTCGATCAAACTAAACAAATGAAATTATATTATTGCTGCTAAAATATATTTCAGTCAAATCTTCTTTGAACTAAGTTGGGAATACAAAGTTATTTAGATAACTATACTAAAGAAGCGCAACAGGTGAGTGTCTTCACTGAGCACAACGAGCGACGTCTCTACGTCATGCCATGGGATCGAGTGGTCGGCAGACTACTGGATTGTCGACTGTTCGAGTACTAAACATGGAAATGGTTTGATCTGATACCAGATTGTAGATAGGTAGGTGGGAGCGATACTCCATACGTGGCTACCTTCGCCTCAGAGAGCGCTACGAGGTGGATCGAGGTATTTCCTCGTTATATTGTTGACCTCTAGTTTTTTCAACTTTTTCAGGCGCATTTTGCTTTGTGGGTATTTAATAAAATTCACCTGTCATGCCTTGTCTATGTAACGCACGTCCGGGTAAAGTGGCTATATTTATATGATAATATACTTTTTTATTTGTTATTTATCAAATAATAAGCCAACGTTATATACAATAACACTCCTTATTCTACACACTTTTAAATATATTATATTATTGATATTGATCACCTCACTTACAGGCTAACCCAACATCCATAATAAACTGAAAAACATTACGATACCTTTTTCAAACTTACATTACTAGAAAATATTATGATAACTAAATAGTAATAAACAATTAACATAAAATATGAACTATTAAATACATAATATATCAATGTGAGAATAAAAATAAAATAAAACAAGAAAACAAATCATGCAATAAAATATATAAAAAATAAAAGAGGCATTATTTTAATGGTTAAATGTTATTTATTACTTTATTCACCTCGCCTCGATCAAGTTTTCACTTGTGTCGACACCGTTTTTTATATATTAGTTGATATGCTGAATGTTTGCGAAATAAGGATTGCTAATACAGTTGAGTACATCACATTAAACTATTTATTAAAGAGCGCACTAGTAAGTGGCTACAATAAAGGGTTCGGTACATTAAGCTTCCGCCATCGCGCCGTTAGCGAGATAACGAGAGTCCGCCCGCGCCCGCACCCGCACCGCACATAATTTAAGCCGTGCGGCTCCGCGCTCGTTAAAAACTTATAAAGACGCACATTGTTAGCGCGGCCAATGTTCAGGGATATCATAAATACACTTTTGTCTTTATTGCGATATTTAACACTCAAAGGGTGGAGTAATTCAGTATTGTACAAAATGGGACAAGCAAATGTATTTTATGATAAATATTTCAAGAATATGAACCGTCAAACTAATTTAATAATGTGTTTCTTTATATTCCTGCTTCCATAATATGACGACTACGATCTTACTATGATTTGAAGGACAGGCGAGCGGACACTTGATGGAAAATAATCACCAAACGTCGCCAAAATTTGCAAATGAAAATTGTTTTATTAGATGTACCAATAATAACTCAACATAACATTAACAGCTGTTGATTTGCACTAAAAGTAAAAGTGAAGAATAAATAAGTACCAAGTTAACTATTAAACAATCTAACACAAACTATTACCTGAACGTGTCGTGAAATATGTCAATATCATGATCTCGATATTGTTTCCAGAATAAATATTTAAAAATATCTTATTAATCGGATATCTTGGTAAATATCTTGGGTTGGAGAATTTGAAATAAGGTATTAAATTAGTTTCTAAGGGTTTTTTATATAAGAGAGGCGGGCAAGAGGTTCACGCAGTGGCGGATTTATAGAACAATAAAATTCCAACTTTATAATTTGTGCTCCATCATCCTCGTTACATCAACTTTTCCCATATAGTTATTATTATTGAGAACTATGGTACCGTGTTAGATCCTTGATTATTTTTACAGCAAAGAATTATCAAAAAACATTATTTAAGGAAAAAATATCTCAATCATATACCACTTTTAAAGTAAGATGAGGTATGTCTTAAAACTATACAATACTCACATAATATGAATTAAGCTTACGTAAAAAACATACATTTGGCGAACGTTGATTAACATTTATTATTACACTCACAGTTTAAAAACATTACAATAAATATATCTTTTCATAATTATTTGTTAGCATTATGATGTAAGTTAAATTATAAAAGCATTACAATACTTTTTTGCGAGACTTTGAATTCGCAAAATCATTTATTATATCGTCGTACGAAATCTTGTTCATTAGCTCTGACTCTATGCACAAAAGAGCTAAAGCGTTTAGCTTTTCTTGACTTATAGACTGATGCCTTTGAAAATGATAAAAAGCGAAACAAAATAATAGAAGGATGAAACCCATTGGAAAAGGACGAGAATATAACAAAAAATAAGGGAAAAATAAATTACGGGCGATCTGAGGTCGGGAAGTGGAAAAGGGGGGGTGTTTTAGGGTAAAAAACAGTTTATCTCGATTTCCGGCAAAACTACAAGTCCTATGGCAAAAAGTTAATCAGCAAAGTTGTAGGTAATAAAGAGATCTACAACTTTTGTAATTACACTTTTTTCACATAACCTCAAAATTTAGGTGAAAAATTCAAAAAACCAAGTCTTTGGTTTTTTATTTATCTTTTTCAAAAAAATTTTTTTTTCTACGAAATTTACCTTATTATGTCCCAAATACACTGTAATTTATTTGATTTAAAATATTAATTTTTCGCCTTATTTTAACTTTATATCAAAACAGCACCCTAATTTTCAATCGAAAATTCTGACGTCAAAATATCAGCTTTTTTCAAAAAGTTGGGGGCTTTTTATTCGCTGAAATATCTACTTTCTGACGGTGTAAAAAAAATATAAATTACATTTGTAAATGTTCGGAAAATTTAAGTCCAACAAAAGGCATTTCATAAAGAATTCATACCTGTTGTTTCGTAGCAGCAAAAATATGGATTTTTTACTGTCAAGTCACAGTCGTTCAACTATCAGTTATTCGATTAATATGATCTCTATAAGATATTGAACTAGTTTTTTATTTAATAAAAATTGGTCTTTTAAGTCAGTATTTTTACGCATAAAAAAATTACTTTCTGAAATTGAATTTGACAAGTTGCAAACTTGCTGCAGCAATCATGATACTATATCAAGACGAACTATAAGAAGACCATCGATATTATATCAAGATTGAATTGGGTAAGCAGATCTCGTAATTATTAGGTACACGGAGAAAAAAATTATAGCAGTTATCAATGAAGAATATATGTAAAAAATTACTTTTCTAAAAGTTCATAATCATTAATGTATAATTAGTAAAGCGTTTAGGAATTGTTCATGTAGAGATGATGTTACAATTAGCACTGTATATGAGAATATTTTTTTGTTAAATATTTTAATTTCTCTCCAATTTTCGAAACTCGTATTATGTGTGTATAATATTTTTTTAATTATATTTGTAAACCGAAATAAAAAATTTAAGAACTAAATTTGCCGCCCTAGGCTCCAGCCTACTCAGCCTGCTGGTAAATCCGCCACTGGGTTCACGTGATAGGGAGAGGTGAGGCAACCGCCCATGGACATCCGCAACAACAGGTGTCAAGAGATACGTTGCGGGCTTTTATGGTGGGAGTATGCACTTTTCTTGAGTCGTAATGGTTCGGGAAAATAGCTACCGATAATAATTGATTCCACAAAGTCGGTACGAGGCAAGAATTTTTTTGAAAAACGTGGTTGTGGACGCCAGTGTGGCCAGACGTTAACGTGATACGGGTGTCATTTAGTATTTAACGTAATGTAAGATATTAACCCAAACAGCTCCTTTGAGCACGTAGGACTCTTACGACGCTGAACTTAAATAAAAGGTTACGAAAAGTACCTATTTGTCGATGTTTTTAGAAATCCAGAAATTACATAATTATTAGTCCCGTGTCCCGCTATACAATTATGGTATGGAGTCCGTAATAAGTCTGTTTTATTTTGATTTTGACGGTATTCATTGGAGGAAGTTTAGTTTTAATAATAAGGGAGATGCATAATTATTTTGGTTATTTTATGATAAGAAATGACGAGGTGGATTTTTTTCGAACAGGTGACCTAATCGGCAAGCTGCTCAGGATTCTTGATTGAACCCAAAATTGTGAGCGACATCACAATAACGCTCGTCACTTTATGACGTATTAAGATGTTATGGCTCATTTGTCAAACCGAAACACTTTATTATAGTATTTTCTTTGATTAACGCAAGTGTTACACATTTAAATAAAATACTTTATAAAGAATTAAAACGCGTGTAATTGTAACTGTTTTTGCATTAGATTTTAGCTTTGTCGGTCTGTGTTACTTTTTCCCGGTTAAGCCGCTGAATCGGTTGAGATGAAATTTTATATTATAGAGATAGTTTAACGTTCGAACATGTACACCTTCTTTTTACACTAGAAGCTCTTGAGCGGGTGAAAATTTATACGGAAAAGACATTTTAAAGAAAATGGGTATAAAATTATTATGATTTCTCTCATATAGTGGGGAGTCAAAGGTTTTTTCTGCATTTTGAGCAATCAAGTAAAAAATCATGTAGAGGTTTTTATGTGTATCATGATGTAATCTGAGAAAACGATTTAAATATAATAAGTTATCAAAGGTATCCGATACGAAAATTGAACGCAGACGAAGTCACGGGTCATGCTAATAATAATTTAAACAATCTAAAACAAACTTTTGCGTTTCTTTGTCCAGTAAAGGTAGATCGTTCATGATCAGTATTGTCAAAACATTATTATTGTGCATGTTATAACGCGGGTCGATGGTAAGCTCTTCAGTCGGGACCAGTCGTTCATACGAACCAACAGCGATCCTCCATTTATTAGACACGAGAATGTAATTATGGGCGGAACAGTCCGCGGGCGGGCGGCCGCCGCTACAATTAACGCTTTTACGTAACCCTACATTGATACACGCTTTGAATTGTAATTAAAGTGATGTATCATCAGTATTAATATATATATAGACATATATTCAATAATCTTCAATGTTTGTAATGTACAAAAATATAAACCAGGAAATATTGATTTAAAGCTCAAATTTTGTGACCTTTATAAAATAATATAACTTTTGAGTTAGAGTTGAAGGCTTAGCCTTTGCGCCGTTGTTCTAGCTTTAGTTATATTGAGTGACTTATGAAAATAAAGTCGGGTCTATCAATCTATTAAATTGCAATAAACTATAACCCATAGAACTGTGAACAATTTCTAATAGAAGTGTCACCTGGCGGACGGTCGCTCGTATTAATATAATTGAGATATACAGACGGGGGGAAGCTCACTGGTACACGACACACGGTACACGGTACACGGCACTGCTGACAGTCCAACCAAATTAATACACGTGCACTGCGGCTTTATTAAAAAACACTCATTAAAGTGGAGAAAAGTAGGTAAAGTCGCCTGCGGGGACAGGCTCGCTAATTGCGCCGCCTTTATTGCTTAAATAAAGTTTTAGTGGAACACAAGTTTTAATTAAAAATGTGAGAATAGTTTTTAATAAAGGACGGTCTCGAGCGCGTATATTGCGAAACTTTAAGCGATACGCTTAGCTTACAGGAAGTCCGCAGTCGGCCATATTGCATCTTGCTATCTCACGGTGGAGTGAGGACTCGCAGGTCGGCCACTTCTGGAAGCTGTTCTGGATGTCGATTTGATTTCGCTCGTGGGATTGCACTCTCATAGTCATTTGAGACTTTGATGATATGATTACATTCTAGTAATTGTCAGAAAGTTCAGATGTGTATAAAGAAAAAAGGTATAAATATATAATACAAAGCGGTTCGTCCGTCCACCCGTTTCGCTGGGCGAATTTTAAAACGAAGGAACATTGGAATTCGAAAAATAATTATCAAGCCATAAGCATCTAGGATAAATTGCGCATCGAATGGTGGTAGTTTCATGTCGATACGATCAGTGGTATAGGCGTGATTGAGCCTCAAACAATGACTATTTTCATAATATATATAAGAGACCGAAAATGGTTAAGGGCATACGAAAATTCATCTTGAATAATCTGTCTAAAGGTTATTTATATAATCGTCTAAGATGTAGCCCAAGAAGGACAGCTTTTGACATTAAAATATCCCCGATGATCGAATTTAAAATATCTCATTGATACTGATGTCTCTAATATAGGGTATCAATCACAAACAAGCAAGCTAGGTGATCAAATAATAATATGCCAGTTGTTTCTCAACTCCATTTAATATACAAGGCTGCCTGTGGCCATATTGCTTCAATAGTCTAGTTTTTTTAACCGTCGCGGACGACAAACATCAATATGAAGTGACAAATGGCGCGGGTAACAGGAGAAAACTAATAATGGTTGTGATTTACGCCCGCCCTTGTTATTACGACTCATGTGAAATGTAATTTCGGCATGCTAGTGTACACACACACACACACGTAACAAATGGACGAGTGTGCAATAGGTTTAATAAAGGAAGGACGAGAAGTAAATCCTTCAATTTCGCCGGCACAGCGGCATATTCTCGTTAACTGTGGCAATAAGTTAAACTGGCGCACACCCGCATGCCCCCTCGCGCTTCAGGAAATTAAAAAAGGTCTTGCACTACTTTGAAACGCGGCCGCGGGCTCAAGTCGTCACGTACACATACTTTCTGGTGATTAACCTGCGCGTTGCTTTAGCGGGGAAGTGGTTTGGTTGAGCTAATTATATATATTATTGACGAATCGAGGGAGACACATTCATTTTTGTTTCTTATTTTCTTTTTTTGTTATAAATAAATTATACCAATAAACCTTTCAAATATACTTAGTCGTTTTGGTTTTGCTGGGTTTTTACCACTGCAGGGTTAAGAAACTTGACGCTGACTATTACATAATATAGTAGAAAGATAGGTATTGTTATTAGCACAATATTCGGTTGTTTCATACGAATTGAGCCTTTCCGTCAGTATGTTGCAATCTGCCTGTGTCGAATGATATGTTGCATTTGTTAGGGTTTGTTCATAACGTAATCCCTTTCATTTAGTACTTATATTGAAAAGGTTGATATAATTTTGATATCCGGCATTTTGTGATGGCAACCATCTTTGTATCAGGAGTATATTGCTGCATTTACTTTGTAATCAGTACTAAAGGTCTATTTTACTAACAGTTCAGTACAAATAAATTAACAGAAACAAGGTAAAATCAATAACTACAGTTGACACAACTAATGAAGGTAATTATATCTGATTAACAACGTGTTCATAGTCCTACTCTCACCTATCTACCAACGAGCTGTGCGTTATTTTTAGTTCATATTTTATATTTTTATATATTCGTATTATTAATATAACTCATTTACGACAAGTAATTGGTTCCGGGAAAAAGATTCGAAATAAACAAGTAATTAAGATTATTACAAAATTAGTTGTCATTAATGACATACTTATTTACTAATTGGTTGCAAGACATATTATGTCGTTTTAATTGAAGCTGTAAGCTGACATTCTCTTATATTATTACTATCGAGACTGGTTCATAGAAATAACGATCTGGATTATAATCTCTATTGTTAAGGGAATTAGTTAATTATAGCGAGCTGTGGTAAACAACACTGAAAGGCACTTCATTAATTAATTCCATTTGTAACTTCATTATTGTGCTAATTAGGTTAAATTTAAATCAAAGCGCTTCATTATCATAACTATTATTATATCACCTTTTGAATTGTTTTAGCCGGGTTCATTAAAGCAGGATCAGTTTCCTAGTTTATTGCGACCGTTCTTCTCAAGTCTCCGGTATATAATTTAGAATAGATGATACTTAGTGTCTTTCAATAAGTGGTATGAAAATCCACACAATGTACAAAAATATTAACTTGAGTAGATTTTCATAAGTGCATGGAGTACTAAGTACCGATTGACATATTATACGAAAACAACCCAGTAATGACCTCGATTGCGTACTTCAGAAGTGGATCCACGGTGATAAGAATTATGCTATATTGCCCCAGAACGTAACGATCACCCGGCATAGGAGGAAGGTCCTCTTATAGGGCCAGTAAAAAACAAGATCAGCGTTCTACACACAATAGTACTCGAGTACCAAACATCTGGTAATTTTTTTTTAAAATTTGACTGGAGTTTTAAATACAGTTTGTTGCGCCCTTTCTTCTCAGGTCTGAGGCATAGTTTTTGTAATGGGTGGTAGTTTTTGACTTTCAATAAGCGATATTATATCCTATTTTGAATAAAAATATTTAAATTTGAATTATAATTGATAATTTATCTAAACCTTTGACTGGTTTGTCTACATTGACGGGGAAAAACCAAGTAAATGCAGCGTGTGGTAAAGATATGTGTTGTGTGGAATGTCGTGTTCGTCAATTTGCAACAACTTTCTACATACATACATATCATACAGTATGTATTTAAAATGGCGGTAAGGTGATATAGACAGGTACATTTAATTCTATTAGTTTGAGACTATGTAACAGATGGTTTGGGATTACACATGTGGTGGAAAGCGTGGTGTAGCTGCTTCATCCTTCAGTTCAGTGTATATATTGATTTTTTCAGAAATTGTTTTTTGTAAGCTATGAGTGTTGGGAGCAACAATATCTATCAGATAGGTTATTTTATTTTTCTTGGAGCCAATAGTTAGACTTATCCGGGCTATAAAATATGGAGTCCCCAATGCATAGGTGGTTAGGGTGACAGACTGAGAAACTTCCGCACGATGCGTGCCGTCTCCAAAACAAATAAAGATTTCTGTATCTTAATACAGTTATGTAGCGAAAGCCTCTTATGATAACGGTCAAGGCTCTTTGCAATAAGAACGTTTATGGAAATGACTATTGGGGCAATTGTCATTGAATCAACATCCTACATGTCAGTAACGTCGTGTGCTAGGTCTGAGTACTTCAATAATTTGTCTATCTCAGCTTTCACGAGGTTATCATCACACGGAACTGTGATATCAACAATAAATGCCCAACGCTTTATCTGTTCTACTAACATAATATCAGGCTTATTAGCAATGACAGTTCTGTCCGTGATGATAGATCGGTCCCAGTAGAGCTTGGCTCGGCTGTTTTCCAGAACTGGTTCCTGATTATACCTGTAATATGAGACTTCAAAATGCACAAGATTATACTTATATCACACTAAAAGTTTTGCGTAACTTAAAAAAATAACATATCCTAACCAAAATATTATGTTTATTGCTTTTTAAAATACTCTCTTTCACATTTAAAAAAAAATTGCCTGTTCGGAATTGGTAAAAGTGAAACCTCTCTTCAAATCTTTGATTTTGGGGAAAATACAGAAATTACAGGGTGCTAGGTCGGGGTATGTGCATCTAATCTTCAAGTGAAATTGTGCAGATGTGACCCGTAGCTGAGTGTAACATGATCGCATTTTTTTACCAACGTTTTTCGCCTGCCTCACTTTTATTGGCCTGTTGTCATTTTCAAACACCCATTCACAAGATTGCTCTTTTTTCGGGTTCAAAACAATAAATCCACGTTTCATCTCCTGTGACAATGTCCATGAGAATGTCCATGGTCGTACTTCATTAGCACCTGCACCATTCTACGCGAGCCCTCTTCTGCTCCGCTGTCAGTGCATGAGGGATCCAACGACAACAATGTTTCCGAACTTTGATTTTTCGTGTAATATTTTCTGAATTTGGCTCATAACAATACCCAATAGTCCTCGAATTGTCTCATATGTAATCCGCGAGTTTTCTTCAATTAGCCGCTTCACAGTAGCCACTTTATTTCCGTTGACGGCGGTTGAAGGCCGCCCTTCACGAAACTCGTCATGTAAGGAAACCCGACCTCTCTCAAAATCAGCAAACCATCGCCTCACGGTGCTCAAGCAAGGTGCTTCTCTCCCATAAGCATTTTGAAGACGATCGGCACAGTCTTGCGGAGAGAGAGAACTTTTAAAGTCATAAAAAATCATCGCTCTAATATCTTTTCGACTTAATTCCATTTTCGTTGCGTACGTATAACTTTGATCTTGAAAAACAAATGACAAATGATTGCCCACCAATTGTGTATTTTTATCATTAAGAAGGTTGCAACGTTACAAAAAATATAACATTCGAAATTCAAACAGTTCCGATTAGCTAGAAGTGAAAAACTTTTAGTGTGTCTGGCGTAAGACGAGAACAACCGGAAATAATATTATGTCTGATGGACTCATCAGGATTATGGCAGACCGTGTGACCGGCATATTATGTTTACTGTGCCATCCTTCATGATGTATTTCCGGTTATGTTATACGTCTTGATAACTTTATCAGTAATAGCACGGGCAAATCCTTCAGTTTCCCCAAAGAGGTCACCAAATCGTAGCCAAGTCACAGACAAAATTGAGTCGCCTGTTATGACACCCCTGGGACTCCTCTATTATTTTTATGCCCCGGGCAAAAGGCAAATTCACAGGGCAAATTATATTTTTCAATGCCCAGTACCTTACCCAAGTGTTCCCTATTCTAGTGTTAATTTGACGGTTTTTTGCAAAATTGCAAGGTTTTTTTCATTAGCTTAAATAAATTGTCCTAGGTAAGTATTCCTGGACTTACTTAATGGGATTTCCATTTTTCAATAATGGTTCAGATTCACTGTTTGGCATGACTTTTGTGTGTTTTCAGTGAGTGTGTATGTTTCAGTGAATCTTATCCTTAGGCTCTGGCCCTTATGGACATTGCCAATAATTATTTAAAGTTGGAACGTATTATGAAAGTTGTAGGAAGGATGCTTTTATTTTTGGTGATATATGTTTATATATGATTTGTTTTCCTCGCCGGTTATCAGAATACCTGAGTTTTTTTTAATTGGAAATTGACAATGATGGCTCTAGTTATTAAAGTCTCCATATTTGTTTTATACATTTTCTAACATGGTGGTGACTCTTTACTTTGGAGTATTTTTGGAATATTCTAGTTGTTATCTCTTTCTTTTGTTGTATTTTGAAGGATATTTTATTATAATCTCATCTTTGTTTAAAATAGCATTTTTCCATTTTGGCGTTCTTATACCAGTTTTGGGAACAACTTCTTTTGAAAAATCTTCCTTGATATAAACATATTATCCGAATTTATTTCTGCTTCTTAAGATTAAAATTCTATCACATCATTGAATAATTGACTATTATTGAGCCCATTTCAGCTGCACTTTTACAGTTTAAAATTTTTAGCAGTTTTTTATTTTTCGTATCATTTTTATCCTATGTAATATTGTATAATATGTATTGTATTTTGTTCTTTAATTTACTCTAGTAATTAATTTATTGTTATCTGATTGTTTATCCATACTTTGATATTCACAAAATAGTAACACTTTTTGTTATGCCAAAATAAATAAAATTCGTTCTTTAAATGTCCGTCTTGTATTATATCTTTTATTCAACTAATATTCATCAAGATTGTTCAATTCGTACTGGATTTATTAAGAGTATATTATTTAGTAGAAAGAAAGTATAAATACAAAAAAAAAATGCCTTGTGTCGATGAAAAAAAATAAAAAATTACAAAATATAACAAAACACTGTCATTCTGATCCTGACTTATAAATTTAAGATTGAAAGGTAAATCGTGCTGAAGCTAGTATTAGTAGAGGCAATATTGTGTCGCGAACAAAGACTACCTTCGTAGTACATACGTACCCCCAAGCAGACTGCACTCCCAATTAGATGTTCGATGAAAGTGTAATCAGAGGATGGCCGGATCCGGGACGTAATTAAACGGAGCAGGCGAAGAGTGATTTATTAATAGAAAAGCTGGAGCCGTAATGAAATACTGAGCGTACAATAGCAGAGGGCCCGGCGCCCGGCGGTGGAAATTAAATTCTTAGCCGCGCAATACAGGAGATACTTCACCGTCTTGTGCCACTTTCTGGTTACAGACAGTCATTCATCTTTTGTAAAACTCCCGGTTGTGACCGTAGCAAACAGATCAGTTTAAACGTTATCACTTGACCTGACCATAAAACACACGCACGGGTAACAAAACACGCTTCACCTTCTTTGATCACAGACTGACTGCTTAAAAATGTATACCTCTCACCTATTTACAGTTTGTCTCCACTCTCCAGCGGTTATTCCACAAGGGAACGTATGAGCATAAATTTGTAGACGTGGAATGTAAAGGAGATTGCTTTTTTACGGGAGGGTGAGGAGGGAGGGGAAATTGAATTTAGATCACGACTTGATAAAATAGTGGTGTCACTAACAGTTTTATTACATACTGCTCTTATAACAAAGTAGATCACTTTTTAGCTCTCAATAATACTCTAGCTGATTTATTGGAGTAGCAATCAAATAGGATCTAATTGAGTCCAAGAATCTATCATCTAAATTTAAACGCCTTTGAGGCAGTTTTGTAATACTTCCTTCTATAGGATTAATGAGATTAGTTTGACTGCACACAATTATATAGAGCTAATGTGGATCTTAGTGATGTGAAAGGTCTAGCTGTCTGTTCTAAAGACGGATCAGGAATGTAGATAAAATTGACGGGACCAAGAGTAACAAGAAGTTATTACGAAATGGTTGATATGAGATCGACCGTGGCTAAATAAAGGTCTGTTATATCAGCCTGGTCTCTGAGGACATAAACACATAATAGGACATTAACATACACTTGTATCTCTATACAAGTGTATGTTTATGTACATGTAGGTAAGAATAAAACCAAAATCAAATAATATCATTCAATTACGTTCATAAGTAAACTTAAATTGACAATTTGCTTAATACTACACTGAACTTTTTTATTTTACATCGTTATTAAGAGCTTTGCTCTTTAAATGCCCATATCATTAATTTTATAATACAAGAGTACATAATAATATTATCATTTAAGTAAACTAAGAATTACATTTAGGTACATAAAATAAAGGATAAACTATAGCAAGGAACTCAGAGTAGTGTGGCTCATATTGTTAAGTTAAAGAAGTTTGTTTATGAATCAATAATTGATATAAACGGAATCTGAGAAGGCATTGTTAGAGTACTTTTAAATGAAAGCATGTTCCGACCCCCCGCTTATATTAGCGTGTTGTTCCCGTGTTCCCGGTCCACCCCGCTGCCCGCCCTCTCCTGTGCACTGGGCGCTCACATTCATCGCTACTCCGCGCGCCAACGCTCTCTACCGACTCTACTCTACTCTAGCTCATTCCGGAGTCGATCGTCACTGTGACAGCACGTGTCTCTCAGCACACAGTGACTCACAAACTTTTTCGACGTGCCGTATTTTACTCGTAAATCGAATAAATAAATCTTAAAACAATTGAATTATAACGCTCAGTGGCTTCTTTAGACGTTTTAGTGTAAATTAAACTGTACGTTGTAGTGTAATAATAGTGATTTATGTTAAGGTGTTTTGGATTTTTTATTTACGTATCGTCAGTCATTAGAAAACTACAAGAATCCAGGTGAAATTGTCGAAGGTAAGCTTCTAATGCATATTTTATAGAGATGACGTTTTTAAAAAATGACGTGTTCAATAGTGTTTCTGCCTGTTTTAGTGAAATTTAAAGTCATTTCAACAGACTTAACACATATAACACTAGACACAAATAAACAATATATTAGTCAAAACGCACACGAATGTCTTGTTATATAAAGTACAATAATTATAAATAATTACAAGTTCCTCGAACAGCTGTTGTCTGTCAAACACTCAACACGCACTTGTCTCCATGCTTTCTTGTGAGTAGGTACAGTTTATGTTCACTTACATGGACTTAAATTTTGTTTCATTCAAAGTTTTTGTTATTTCGCAAATGGGCAAGCATATTACTAATAGTTTGTAATTCAGAAATACATAAATGTATGACATTAATTATTGGAGACTAATATAATTTAAGTTTCCTCATGAGTAAGTACCGTGCGCATGTAAAGCTCACATGACAATAAATTTTACAACTTGACAAAATAAAAGGAAAAACAGGACAACCCAATTGACAACTCCCTTTATTAGGAGTCGGTTAAAATATAGAAATAGGTTTGTATAATATATGTGGAGTGTCTTCATGAAAGAGTAATGTATGCTTGTTTGTAGAGGATTAAGACGACGTCGTATGCGAGCTCATGTGTTCATGTATAATGTGATGGTGTCGCCCAGCCACGGGCCGCGACTCTCTTGTTTTAATGATTGTGCCTTAATTAAGACTCGCTGCCACATCCCACCAGACCACCAGGGAGGGTTCTTCTCCTCATTACACACACATAGTGTAACACAACGTGCTTTTATCATAATATGTATACATATTATAAAACTTATGTGTCTGTATAAATAAGTATATATTATCAAAACAAAGGCAAAGTTCTGAATGTTATATGATGCTTATATTATAGAAAACAAAATGTGGGCACGCTGAGCACTTTATTGTGTGGGTATTGAATGAGACACGGTCAACTGTATAACGATCTGGAAAAGTTGGTTCGAGTCTACTAAAGGATTGCGATAAGTCAGCAAAATTTACCGGAGAATCACATACATTGTAATTTTCAAGATACTATGATATATTTATATAAAACATATTTGTACTTCGTATTATTACGTTATCAAGATCAAGTTCACTTCCATCCGGACCATTTCTGGCTGTCTGTCTGTCTGTCTGTCTGTTTGTTCTATCTCAGAAGCGAAGGCTGGAGCGGTCCTGACAGGAGTCTACTTGATCAGTGGAGCGATGAGAGGAGCAGGTCAAGAGTAGTAACGAACAGAAAGCTTATGTTAAGGAATACCGACGTGTGGAGGAAGCCGCGCGGCGGAATTAGCGAGTGATTAACGTTAATGTGAGAGAAATGAGTAGCTCTTGATTATTTAAATTGATATAATTTTTTAAACAACTACCCTGCGTAATAAATAGTTAACACCAATTAACTTTTGAGATTTACATTAATGAATTATGATCGACGAATAGTACAGCGAAAAGGATATTATTATTATTAGCATAATTGTGTTGATTCTGATAATTAACATAATAATGAATACAATATTGTATCTATAATTAATTGCAATATGTTTCGAGTTATGCAATTTAATGAAATCTTATTATTTTGGTGTGATCGATTAAAATTTTCTACTACAACGATTAACATAGCAATATAGAAATACTTTATTATCAATTAAACTAAATATAATTGAGAATGCGCTGTGTCTGTACAATGGAGGGTGAGGTAATTACAAGATCCAATTTAGAATTGCCGACTCTACACTTTGCTGTTAGTTTGAAACAAAAGCTTAATTAATTAACTCGAGAACAATTAAGTTCAGTGCCATAATACTCTCAACAATTACGAGGAATTCGGTGTATTTTGAATCCGTCCGCGTCGGCAAATGGCGACGAGTCTCGAATCGGATCCTATCCGACACTAATACACACACATATACATTTATTAAACAGTGAACGCAAACAGACGGCTAATTGGTAGATGTTATAATTAATTAGAAGCTTTACACTTAACTCGACATGTTTCATTTATACGTATTACAATTACGAAAATAAAATAATATGTATTATATGTAATTAAATTATTATCTACTTAAATTAAATAAAATTCTTATCAACATTTCAAATGGTTATATTTATTTTGTAATTTATACGGCTAATGAACATAATACTAAATTAATACGTGTTCATTATTATTGTTCACCGGAGAAAAGTAATTAGTGCTTGCACTTAAGTTTCGCCATATCGCCAATTATTAACCGCCGTTAGTTTGTGATATAGCTGATGGAGCCGGAACTAACGACGCAGTTTAAAATGTAACAACATGCAGATCTTTCCAATTAAGAGAAGCGACATTGTAAGCGAGGCGCGGACAGCGTGGCGTCCGTATCACACTACTGCGGGTGAGGACGCGGGCTGTGGACAAGCTACAAGCGACAGCGGCCCGCGAAGAGAACGGACACGCCGCGACTCGTTAGTGGGATTGTTTGTTAGCCGATGTATGTAAAATGTGTTTATTTGCACGTACGCTCCGGGCTAAAAAAATATATGAAAAGACCCTTTTAAGACTTTTAATGATTTCCCGGCAAAGGGAAATTGGGTTAGTTATTTTCCCCGGGGTTGCCCCTCGTTAAGTTTTAATGGGGTAGCTAGCTACGACGTAATCAAACGTGCTTATTTAAGTTAACGACGTTTACAGGTTCGTACACTTTGTGGTCAATAGACGCGACTTAACAGAGCGTTCCCGTGGAAGTCTTTGTTGTTGTTAACTGGTTCATTCATTAAATAATAATAATTGTGTATCTTCTTATAACTTTACCTTAATCATAATTTATAATTCGTAAACATAACGTTAAGTCTTAAATGATTAGGTTTGTTCCTTCTAATATTATATAATGAGCCTGGAGTCCCGAGCCAGCTGTTACTTAAAGGAGTCTGTTCCTATATATCTGGATGTACCTATATATCTGGATGTACCTATATATCTGGATGTACCTATATATCTGGATGTTCCTATATATCTGGATGTACCTATATATCTGGATGTTCCTATATATCTGGATGTACCTATATATCTGGATGTACCTATATATCTGGATGTTCCTATATATCTGGATGTACCTATATATCTGGATGTTCCTATATATCTGGATGTAGGCACAAATACTAATTAATCTTGAGTAAAACGTCGACGCTTGCTTGTTTTTGCAAGAAACTCAGCTCATTAGAGCAACGAAGCATGTTGATTACATTCTGCAGCGCTTATTAGCGCAAACTCTCATTAGGGACCACTATTGTTGTAATTAAACAACGAGTGGCGGCGGCTGGCGGCGGGTGGCGACGCCGCCATGGACGCGAGCTTGCCTCCAGCCCGCCGCGATAACGCTCAACCACATTAATTGTATCGTGAGTGGCGATCAATTGTTAAAATTTAATGAACAGCTCAATTACTGCGAGGAATATTGCAAGTGGGTGCTCGTGGTTACTACCTTGTCTCTATTGTTGTGGTGCGTTGTAAGAAGTGGAGGTGTTTGGAGTGGAGTGGGTCACACAATTACGGGAAGCCACTCAGTGTTGTCGACGACACCTTCGTGATGCCGGCGCGCCTCTAATTGGACCAGTGAGCTCCGCTACCCCCAACACTTATAATTGGCTCGCCCGGGCCCGACAGCTAACAAGAGAGCTTTTCTTTAAAATGTTTATTCGCTGTCATTGTTTATAATGGGGTTCAGAAATGTGGAGTCATCAGGCGCACTCTTAATAATAATATTATTCATAGTCTGTGGTGGTTGGTTGTCACCACGTTCTCTGCTCCCTCCAGAACCTCGGCAGTAACAAACAGATTGTTGAAATCATAGTTTTGCACAGCGAACACTTGGATTTCAAAAACAATACAAAAAAATAAAGAAAAATGTTCTCTATATCCTTTTCTGCACCCGTCAGGTATACTTGAATGATAAATTTCATGATGATCGGTTGTCAAAGTCAAAGTGAAATAAACTTTATTCAAATAGGCTCAAACAAAGCGGTTTTGATACGTCGATTTAAAAATATTTAATTAAAATAACTGAATCTGAAATAATATATTCGGAAAAAATAGAGCTCGTGAAATAATATAAAGAAACTCAACGGCCACTCTTTCAAGTTACATAAAGTATTTTACAATAGCTGTAATATTCGTGAATAAATAATTTATAAGGTGGTGCTCGTTAAATCGTTTTATATATGAAATATTTCATAAAAAGTAATAAACAGCTGACGTATTCCAGTATATAAAGGAGAACTTCAAAAGGAACTTTAACATCAAGAAGGAAAAACACAAATTAAACCGCTTAGGAAAACCTTGGCTTAGGAAACTCTTGATCTGGGAACAAACCGACACCTGTACTATGTTCCCTTAAGCGAATGGAAGAAGAACGAAATTACTAAAAACAAATTGCATAAAATTAAAAAAAATATACCAATCAGAAGGCTCTACGTCATTTATTACAATATCGCTATAATGTACCCCTGACATTACAATGTCACTAAAACTAGTCCGTTAAATTGTAAAAAATGAAGTCGATTGACAATCTACCGTTAAATTATAATATCAAGAGGCTTTGACAATATAGCTGCGACATAATATATTATATTCTATTTGATACAATCCTCTCATTCCCATTCAAAGTTCAATTTGATATCTTCAAACCTGTAGTCACTGTAACTCGATAGTATCATAGGACCACTAAAGGTAGTCTTATGTTTTGAGTGACAAATCTAATTTTATTCTCGACTGGCCGCGCGCCGGTTGCCGCCCTCCTTGCCCCGATCAGACCTTATCCAAATTGGATCTTGAATAATAAAGAATCGGGGCGATTGGATTTTATTCCTTAAATTCAATTAGCACGCGAGGGTCGTATGTGACTGCAGACGAAAGATAGAGGCACATTATCGTATTAAAAGGGATCTGGGGTTTCATATAGAAGGGCGAATAGCCCTACGGTTATGACGCTCGGAGTTATTGTAATCTACTTACGGGTTACCTACTCGAGTCCGTTACGCTAATTCAGGTTAATAATGTGACTCACATTGTCTGCAGTTGTAATTTATATAATTATTAGTATGGTATATGACATTTCTTTAAGTATCGCTTAATATTTGTCTATTTCTTATGATGTTGTCTCCAAATCTGGATTTTTTGGATGTATGAGTGTGATTTTTTACTATTTAATTAAAAGTATTGCAAAAGTCAAAACAAGTTTAAAAAGAAATCTCGACAGTAATAAACATCAAAGTGATCCGTTGTCGCGACGTCTAGTACTACCTTGGTACAGTTACATAAGGTCGTATGCGACTATGACGTCATGCTCGCAGCATAGCAAAAATTAATTTTTCTGAATTTGAAACGTCGGCCGCGGCCGCAATGTTGTGATGCCCAGGAACGATAGAAAGATCATGAATTGAATTGAAGTGACGCGGCAGTCTTCTAATATCAATTTATATACAAACATAATGTAACAGTAATTTATGCTGCAATAGAGGATTGAAAATATTCAAAGTATTTTATTAAACCAATCCCAACCATATTCTTATTAAAATTATCAAAAACTACCTTTAACTTTAATGCAAGCCTTTATCTGTTTCACCACGATTCTTTATATTAGCAAAATGTCTCTGTTGGTAATTCAGTCATTGCTTTTTCTAGACATCTCTTTAGTGACTTGATGTCTTCGTGTAATTTGTGTAGCTGGCCATGTCTTCTAAAACCGATCATAACTTGTAATCAAACGTCTCCGCCAAACTTGAAAGTCCACGTTGCATTTTTATAACGTGTTTTTGCTAAGAGGTCTTCCAACACGATCCTGATTCATTTGACTAACTTCCTTCCTAATTCACTCGTTTTTCACAAAAATGAATCTTATTTATTTTTATATGAACCCGATATAGTCTTAATTCGTTCGATAACTTCTGTCTGTTGAAAAATTCGAAACTTCGCTATCCGTCGAATTTCTCTTATCTAGTTGTTTAACTGAGGATTGAAAAATCGGCCCTCAGTGACTTAGTGACAGTTTTCCGACCACTTGCGAAGCTTCTTAGGAACTCATTTCTCTCTCTAAGATTACGTGCCCTTTAATTGTGCAAATTATTTTATAAAATAATATAATATAATTATAAGTTTGGTTTAAAATATTAGCTTTAAATAGCCTTGCTCGTTTATTGTATTCATTTGAAAATAGATTTTTTACTACTTCAAAAAACTGCTGCAATTAATTGCAAACATTATATTAAATTAATTTTAATAACTACTAACAAATATTGTGTTAACAGACACTGAAACAATTCTGAGGGGTCCATTTTTCTGTCTCCTTATCCAAAGGACCACAGGGCAACCTGTTACCAAGAGTCCGCTGCCCGTCCGTCTGAGTGTCAGTCTGTGTTTCGTAGACCGCTATTGTAAGAAGATCGCTGACGGAGTGTGTTGACGACATAACAACAAAAAAAAACGAAATAATGAACTCTCAAATGACGAAGTAACTTAAAAGTGTTCCTCTCAACAGAGGTCCTTATAAGTTCATATTGTTATATAATCGTTCATGGAATTGAATCGAGAAAGCTATTTAACTTAACAACTACAAATTTATAAAAACCACACCCATCCCTAGTTAAATTACAACCACTGTTTAAAGTATGATTCAGTCTTATCTTAATTAAGATAAGCTATTAAGATTATATGTTGAATTTTAATAGGAATACTCTGTTTTCATTTTAATTGAATTGCGATATTAATATTAATGGAGATACAAAATGCAGTTCTATAATCTTGAATACATTATAGTAGGTAGGTAGAGGTATCTACCTACACATGACACTGGTGACGTGTGTGTATAATGTAATATGCATTTTTAATACCCCTTGCAATATCAAGAGGAAAATATATGAAAGTATTAGTTTATCTCAGATTATCATTTGTTAGATAAAGATAAATTATTTGACAACTATGTATAATTAACTTGTTTATGGTTATTGGATTTCAATACCTAAAGGTACTTACAGAAATATAATTCATGATCAAATTATCATTGAGGAAACTGACTGTAAATATTTTGCTATTCA
Source organism: Leptidea sinapis (assembly GCF_905404315.1). Taxonomy (NCBI): domain Eukaryota; kingdom Metazoa; phylum Arthropoda; class Insecta; order Lepidoptera; family Pieridae; genus Leptidea; species Leptidea sinapis. Next base: position 13,438,375 of record NC_066285.1, read on the forward strand.
ATTGAAAAGTGACAGCTTATCTATTATTATTAATTTTGAATCGAACTCAATTGATTTTGTATTATTTCTGGTTGCCTTCGTTCACCCATAACGTGATTCTGTTAGTTTCCACCGAGCTGGTGCGGCGCCAGTAGCGACCCAGCTTACGTTCCGTTGTCTGCGGACTCTATGATCGACGCTCTGTTTGTATACATGTGTTAAATGTAAAAGAAAATATCCATCAAAGTTATCTGTCATTGTAGACACTCACGGATGAGGCTATAAAGTAAATAACTTCCATAACAAATTATCATAGTAGAGTAGAACGGACACATGGCGCGCTATCTTTATTAAATGAACACACGCGTCCACCTCCGCCATTACGTTTGTATAAATATAATAAACTGCCATATTATCGCTTCTGCGTTTGACGTAAACATCGAAATCTACTTTAACTAATGGAAACGATTTAATGAAATATGTGCGGCCGCGCCAATGGCGTCCAAGTGTCGTGAAGCTCTCTACAGTGTACCGATATTATTAACCACACGATACAAATAATATGCATCTTTGTGCATCACTAGTTTTGTAGTTATATTTTTATCAATTCTAATGACAGCATTCAGTTTCCACCACTGACTTTTCCAATAAATTAGTCTTAACCATAGCTATATAAATGGCTGCAGTTTTTGAACATCAAAGCATATTTAGTAATAATAATCTCTACTTGTACCCGGGTCCCGGTCACAAGTCCACGCTGCGTAATATACAAACATATCTATATTCCTACATGTCATGCAATTACTACTAAAGTATACAATACCATGCGGCATATTTTAATTAAAGTGTTTTAAGCCGTACTCAATCACGCATAATATATTGACGTTATACTTGATTGGCGCGCCACATTGATCCAATTTAAGTTATAATTAAAATAGTATGTAACAGAAGTATTTAAATTGGTACTAATTAACTTCAACTAAAATCGATATTATTTTCAATTTAGTTTTTGGAAAATGTTAAGACGTAAGAAGACGATCTTTTTATTTAGAACACAACACAAACGTTTCCTCAGACCGTACAGAGTTATGTATTACTATTTATAGTGCTCATTGAATTATATATTTGCATAAAAATAATTGCCTATAGCGATTTGCAAAGCAATGGCGTGCGGCACAACCTTAAAAGCAATATCCGGCAAACCGTGCGGCGCCCGGAAATGAACCGGAAACAGTGGTGTATTAAGCTCAGGTAGCTCTGGCTTCCATTTATAAACGCTCCCAGCCGCGCTTCATCCATCGCGATCGCCTCCACTGCCGCTGAGCCACCAGCCGGCGCCCGGCAGCCACTCCGCCTGATACCGCCATTGTTAATTTGTAACCAACACTCAAACACGCCGCACACTGAGCTTCTCTGACGTTGAGCGCTTACAACTTAATGGAGGCGGCATTTATAAATTTACTTATTCTTAACACCGCGGCTTTGCTCATTTTTTGCACAATAACGCCCATAAATTTGTTTTGTTTATGAAAGACTAAGTGTTTAATAAGTGAGCTTTGTTTTGTGAACGTAGCACAATATATACTTGTTACGTTAGCTACTTTCGTACTGCCCCTGTAAGTGTGACATTCTGTCTTGTTCGGAGTTGGCATGGCTACATACTCCTGAGTCTCGGTTTGGTTAATTACTATGAGGATATCTCAGTCTTCATAGGGCGGCGGTGTTATACTCCGTAAATATTCAAATATCTTCATAAACGAAACAGCCTTCTTATATTATACCGCAGACCCGACAGATGATGTTAATAAATAAAATACTGTTTTTTATGAATTATATCCTAAAATATGTTCCCTGTTGTTATAATGAAATTGTTTCACAGCAGATATGTCCATACAAAGCAAATATTGGAAATTAAAATATTTATCGGTCCTATATCGAAATAAAAACTATCCTAATGTCAAGTTGGACTAAACTGCACTCCATGAAGTAATCCCCATTAATGTCAGACACTGGATTTATATATTTTTTATTTATAAAGCACAGAATAAGAAAGCAACCGCACAAGACAATATCTAAAATGATATTCTCGGGCCTGAACTAACAGTGAAATGAAATAAAGTCCGCCAACAAAAGTTTGCAAATCCAATATGATTTGGCGCGTCGGTAAACATCGGCGGCATCCCCGTGATATCACAAACGAATAACATTAAACTTTGTATGGATTGAATGTAGAAAACCAATTTCGGTGCTCGGCGAACGCGAGCCAATAGGATGAGGGTGTCAGAACGGTTTGACAGCTCTCTGATTGAAAAATACGGAAGGCTGTTTATAGAGTAAGTGAGCTGGCGATGTGGCGATGTGGCACTGCATATAATACCATATAATAACGAGTTCCGAGCTTCCGAGGGGTATTCCAATATGACTGACGATTAAATTATTTATAAGTAGCTAAAGATGATATTATTCAAAGGAGATGGGCAAAATGTGCCCCAAAGAGAACAAAAATAAATGTATTACAAATGACAATTCTTAAAAAAGCTCAGTTTTTATAAAATTTATTAATTCATAATTGAAGATGATGAAAAAAAATCTCCTAAAAATTTAATTTGACCCGTAAGCTGTCTCTTCAACATTGCTATAACATAATATTAACAAAAACAGAACATTAAAAAAAACGCAAATCTTCCGTTCCTGAGCCATTTTGGAAAGATACAAAAATATGTTTTAGTACATAAAAGAATTGCTTTTATCATAATCATTAATTCAATTCTATTCTATTCTAAGGGTGGTAGATTTTGACGTTCAATAAGTGATTATAAATCCTATTTTGAATAAAAATATTTGAATTTGAATTTGAATTCAATTAATTCTAAATCATTAATTCAACTCAATCAAATTAAAATCATTAATTAATATGTACCATGTATTTTAAATTCGGTTTTTCTTCATACAACGTTTGATAATTTATTTATATTAAGATGCACTAAGTCAAAAAAATACGATGATGAATATGTTACTACCAACTTAGAGGTAGACGTGCCGTTTCGTGCGGCTGCATATCTGTCTTTATATTGATGGGTACTTTTGATTTCGACTTCCGTTAAGTGCCAAGTAAACAACTGTAAACATTTGTCACGTTCTTGTCAAAAGCTAATGCGGCAAAGGCGTTAAGGTTTTGCTAAAATAGAGTTCCCCGGCTGTTAGCGACGCTAAATAAATTTGTGAGTTACGTTAACACTAGCACGCTAATTTCTCTTTTAACCTAAATTGGTTACACTTTGTATGTTTTCAATTTATTATGCCAAACAGACACGTGAATTCCAATATTGTTGAAACTTAATTGTTAATTTCATGTAGTGAACTGAAACAAAGGTATTGTTAAAAGATTAACGCCCTTTTGGCCCGCTATTTTCTTTCAAATGGATTGTTAACCGCACTTAATGATTCCATCCTGAAAGAGCAATGAAACACTGCTCAATTGTCATCTGATAATCTTTAGCTCATAATGAAAAGCTAGAACTCATTGAACTTGTCATGGTACAAGTGAAAGGAAAACGTTTTCCTTTTGACAATAAGGGACGAGACCAATAGGATGTTTAGCTGATGACACTTGATACGCCCTGCCCATTACAATGAAGTGCCGTTTAGGATTCTTGAAAAACCCAAAAATTCTGAGCGACACTACAATTGCGCTCGTCATCTTGAGACATAAGATGTTAAGTCTCATTTTCCAGTAATTTCACTACCTACGGCACCCTTCAGACCGAAAAACAGTAATACTTACATATCACTGCTTCACGGCAGAAATAGACGCCGTTGTGGTTGTACCCATAATCTATCCGGCATACTGTGTAATTACTAGCGATAATCAATCCCAAGCTGTCTCCTCGTTAAGATAATCTGCAGTAGCTTATTAAGACTTTCTGCAGACATTTTTAATAAACCTTTTTAATTTATTATTTGTTTCATGCTTTGAATTCTTCATAAATGAAGCTATAACGTAGCGCACTCCTCGACTATATTTATTACTTATACAAATATTATTTCATTATTTATTTGACAACCACGAGGCCTCTCTATAGTCGCGCGGCCGGTCGCTGGATCAATATTCGATTATGTATTGATTTGTTATAAATTTAAATGTTAATATTACGTGTTTGGTGCGTCGGTGGCCCAATGGTTAGGGCTGCTGCTTCTCATCCGGAACGCTCCGGTTCGATTTTTAAGCAATCTTCAGATTAGGCCAGTGACACTGTAAAGCTTGATCGCATCAGATCAATAGATTTAATGGTTTTTTGTTTTGCACCCATCCTACTGACTGTGCCTAGTTTGTGTCCAGGTTATTAGTGTACGATTGTGTCAATTTAACTTATATTTAACACTCCGTGCATCGAATAACTAACTGTTTCACATGACGTGTAAACGTTGCCGTCATTGCTGGGGTCCCGGTCGGGGCTGCTCCTACTCGAAGTTAATTATTAACTCGATCGACGGAACGTTTTAATGGGCGGGATCCTTTACCGTCAAGTGAGCCCTATGCTCGTTCGTTGATGTTCAATATAGAAATAAAGTGACATTTCTTAAAGGTACATCTGTGAGAGCATTCGCTCCCCAGATATAAGTTCCCGATGATGAACGACCAAGGCATGATGCACGTTATGAAATATCTCATAAACAGACGCGTTTGAGATACGACCCTCTACTCAATATATCATGAATTTGGACATTAGCATTCAGCTATTGGAATTTTGCAGATGATTTTCCTCCAGAATGTGTCCGGAACGAGTGAATCGCTGCAAGGATGTCGGACGGGATACGAGCTCAGCGATTCATTTAAAACGGCAAAATTAAATGTCTAGGAGATTACAGCGGGACTGCGAGGATTACTCAGAGATAACTAAGACATATATTGAATTGGTTTTCTAACTTTTATTAAACGCATATATACCGACTTTGACGGTTCATTAAATTCGATAAAACTGGTTCATTACTTATGATTGTTGTGATAACCTCCCGTAGCTTGTAACTCAGAGTTCAGGAACCCACGAGTGGGTGGACGTGTTCAAATTGTTATTCTGAAAGCTTTCTAGTGTCGATAATTATATATCTTAAAAGCTTTTAAGTTTTTAAAATACGGTTAAGTACTTAAGGCGACAGATAAGCATCAAATTAAAGTTTTAAGTAATCTATAATTAGTAAATTTGTGACCAGAAATTATGAGTTTCGATTGCTTCAATTTTTTTTTAAATAATCTTAGGTAGTCTGTATATAGCTCTTAATATTCTTAATATGTGTTTATTTTATCTCTATATCTTTTATTAATTTTATAAATTATGACTTTTAGTAAGTTTCATGTTATACAGCTATGATAGTAAATTTAAGAAGTTTTACGAATTTCATAGCTTTTTCTGACTATTTGAATTAAATTAACTTAAAATTAAAAAAATCTTTAACAATTATAGTCATGATGAAAAGTTTTTCATAAAAAATATGACGTTCTACGTTACCTTTAAGTATTATCACTTAAGCGAGGTATTTTAATATTATTGACTTACAGAATGTTCCGAGAAACATTACACAACCTTGTTGGTATTAAAACAATTATAATCGTCATCCAGGCTCGAATTTGTTTCGAGTCACGAAGCTCCGCCGAGTCCAATTGAATCACGTCTTAATTACGAAACGGCTGAATATTTAATTAAAAGTTTGTGCACGCGAGAGAGTCCTTTCCTTACTCCATGTGTACGAGATGGAGTCTCCGTCGATGTCGGCTGAAGCTCGACATCCGGCTCAGTCGACGAGGGTTTTTAATTGAACGCCGGCGATGGCCCGATGTTACTCGTTAAGTGATTCACAGTTAATCGCCACGTTTTTGGTTCGGTAATGGAAGAAAGTAATTTTCAATTAACAGAAGCGATAATGGATTGCGGTGGCTTATCTCGCCTAATAGCCAATCCATTTTTATTAATGCACTATATTAAATTGATATTTTCACATGGGGATAAAAAATTTGATTACTTACTTGTTTTATTAGTAAAGGGTTTTTCTTATGAAATTGTAAATGAATCAATTTTTGTAATTGGTAATGATCTACTCACTGGTACTGCGCGAGACGTGATGACAATGATTTGGCATTGTCTTACGGCCGTTTTCAACAACGTATCTCTAGTTACGGATACATTGCTGTCACCGTTTAATGACAAGATCTTATCTATCCATAGTTATAGTCCAATTCTCTATGTCGATAGGTTATTGAAATGTAAGAAAGCGTAAAAGGATAGATTTGTCTACCTCTAGTAAGTTAAACCATGGATAGATAGGTTATTGAAAACGGCCGTTAATTTGGTTGCATACAACGATACGTAATAATATAGGCATAATATAGGTAATATTAGGTACTATTATCAGCGTGTGGCAGTAGAGTTCGGTAGACTGGGAAGAGATGCTTATTGTTATGCTGATGTGGTCCTGTGGCTTGGGTTATGGCGATGCTATCTTAGGATGAAATCACCAGTGAACTTAAAAAATACTATAACATGCCTCCAGGTCTCTAAAAAGAGCTATTGTTGAGTTGTTCACTCGACAAGGCTCACCACGGAAATCATTCCGGTGCCAGGATGACTTGCTGGCACATGACGCAAAAGAGAAAGCTGATCTACTGGGTTCTTTTTTCGAATCCAAGTCGACTCTGGGTGAGCAAGGTGCTACACGACCGTTATTTCTAGAGAAAAAAGTAATAACTCAAGCTGGCCTGATAGTATTCCCCCTCTAGTGTTGCGGGAATGTCCTCCGAAACTGAGCCTTTTCTAGCTCATTCCAGTTTAACCATAAGAAAACAACAGCTTGTGCGTTCATTGCTAAAAAGTTGTTCTTTTGGGGTATTCCCTCTATTCCAGATCACTCTTGTATCAGCATGCTCTTCGTTGATCTTTCGAGCGAACCTTAAAAGTTATCTTCCTTCCATTCTTTATCAGGCTCACGAGCTGCAGCCGTCATTACCCTCGGTACAGCGGTTTGTGTCTTGACGTCATATGGACACATTACAGCATTGCATAAGTAATGTGATCACAGCTGTCATGGAGTACCAGAGAGGAGTATGTGTGTCCTCCAATATGACCGCGGTGCACACAACGGGTCGCTATCGATAATTAATAACAATTGATTGTCAAGTTGCCACACTAATCGAGATATTAACATTTTGTCGCAAGTAAATTTCTAGATTATGTAACTATTTCGTTGCCAATGAATGAAATTAATGTAAAACATATAAATTATGTTTCCAATAAACATAATGAGCGGTCATTAAGCTATAATATTATTCAGCTAATGAGCTCAACATTTATGGGCAAAGACAACGCGACAAGTTTGATGTCAATCAGAATTATTATCGATATAAGTGGGAACCGGACTGTGTTGGATATCCTCGGCAAAAACAACCATTAATCGGATTAAGCATACAGGAACCAATTAAGGCTTTAAGTGCCGATAATGTTACCTCCAACTTGAGAAATGTTGTTTAAAGCTTATGATATTAATTCTCATTAAGATTGTAAACCAATTAGGTCGCGTGTTTTTATTATTTATATTCTTATCTAGAGAGCAGTTATCGTTGATCATATTAATACAAGTGTTTTTGAGTTGTCTATACGAGCTGTAGTAATGAACAAACCAATTTATTATTTCTATTAGTAAAGCGACTTGAACCTTTACTTTTTGTTACAAAAAACTATATTTAATTTCCTGCTCTTGAATCGATTTATTATTAATGAATAATTAATATTAACATATATATACATATGCTTAATTAATTTTCTGTTTTTGCCATTCACATGCAAGTCAGGGTTCAACAACTATAATTTGTAATCAATGTAGTATTATTGTGAACAAAATAATCATGTGTACATGTCATCGCGAAATATGATTGATTTAATTAAAGTTGCCATCACCACCACGTCGTGATCGAGTTTTTATCTCGTCCCATAAATATTCATTTTTGGAATTGCACGTTGATGAAGCTATTCGTTTCATGTCCTTATTTGTAGTATATAACATGACTTGGTAATATTATCCTTTCGTAATAAATATATTTGAATAAATTATATGAAATAAGTAATTATATTTAATATTTTTAGAGTTCTTTGGCTTACCTAACTAATATTAAATAACTACTTTTGCTTTTGTTTAAGTTTGTTTGGAATAGGCGTGTATGATTGTTATAAATGTCTGTTGACGTTCTGTACCACCAACATATTTGTTAGACCTCTTACGACTGGGTGTCGTGTTACATTGAACATTCAACAGTGACATTATAATAGGTCACACAGTTAACCTGCAGTTTATGTTAATTTACTAAGTTTTTATAAACAGACCGTTTGCTTAAAGCTTACTTAATTCAAGAGTGCAATCTAAAATATATGTAAATAACTGATTAACATAATTCTATTTAATTTCAATAAGGTCGGCGGCAATTAATTACGTTGTATCCGATCCGTCGTCTGTCTGTGTTGAAACTGTGACTCTTGGTGGGTTTGTTAATTGAACATTAAATATATTATTACGTAGAAGTGTACATTATATATAATGATAAAGTGGTTATTATTTATTAAAGCGTGTAAACAAACAAGTAGATTCTAAAAGTGGGAGAGTCACGCTGCTGCCTTATGACGTCAGCACAATCGGGCCAGACTCGTCCGGGTTACTTACCACACTCGCACAGAATACCGGCGTGAAGTAGCGGCCTAGTGCCGCTATGTTTCGCATAGGTTAGTGTCGAGGACCGGAGGCCATTCCCCCCCGTCCTTCCCCCCCCCCCCCCAACAAAATATGAGAGCGGTCCTAAAAAATAAATTACCCCAGGAGGGTACCGGCTCTTGTAGAGCCGGAGAATCCCTCCCCGAGCATTCGCGCTCGGGCTGCCCCTCGTATTCTGGGGAGGGCACAGTACCGCGTATGTCACAGGACAAACAGGGCAGCAACACCACGGCACCCCGCTCCACGCTTAATGTGGACTTTTGTAACATCCGGGGAATTCACTCCAACTTAAACGCCGTCCACCACCACCTTGAGACGGCGCAGCCGGCCTTGTATTTCCTTACGGAGACGCAGATATCTCGACCTAGCGATACGTCATATTTAACGTACCCCGGGTACAAAATTGAGCATAATTTCATGCCTCATGCCGGGGTATGTGTGTACGTTAGGGAGGATATCTGCTGTCGCCGTCTCGGCAATTTTGAGGGTAGGGGCCTGTCTACTCTCTGGTTTCGCGTAGATTTAGAGGACCGCGTCCGCATCTATGCGTGTGTCTACAGGTCCCATAGTGGTAACGCAGAAACGGATCACCTCATGGGCTGCGTTCAAGCGGCATTTAATGACGTGCTTGCTCAGATCCCCTCCGCTGAAATCGTAGTCTTGGGTGATTTCAACGGGCACAATGCCGAATGGCTTGGATCACGTACCACAGACTACGCAGGGCGATCTGTGCATAATTTTGCATTGGCGTATGGTCTGTACCAATTGGTTGAGTCGCCGACGCGGCTCCCGGATGTGGATAGCCACATGCCGTCCTTATTAGATCTTCTGCTGACTACACATCCCGATGGTTACCAGGTCTCTGTCGACGCCCCTCTCGGAACGTCCGACCATTGCCTGGTCAGGAGTGTAGTGCCTATCCGACGCCAACGTCGCAGACCACCAGCGACCCGCCGCGTTTGGCACTACAAGTCAGCAGATTGGGATAGGATGCGTTCCTTTTTTGCATCCTACCCTTGGGGCAGGGTTTGTTTCCTTTCAGATGATCCTAGTGCCTGCGCCGTTGCAGTAGCCGATGTGATACTGCAGGGCATGGATATTTTTATACCAAGCTCTGTAGTACCGATTGGTGGCAGATCACAGCCCTGGTTCGATGCGTCAGTTAAAGCAGCATCTGACTGCAAAAAACAGGCGTATCGAACTTGGGTTGCGGCGCTGGGCTAAAAGGATCCGAACTGCAAAGTTCTGAAGAGGAAATATATATCGTGCCTCCAGATTTTTTAAGCGGCAAATCGCCCGTGCGAAACCGAAGCACGTCGTCAAAATTGGCGAGCAGCTTTCCAGTTACCCGACCGGAACACGCAAGTTCTGGTCGTTGTCGAAAGCTGCTCTTGGTAACTTCAACCAGCCGTCCATGCCGCCGTTGCACATGAGGAATGACACCCTGGCCCATACGGCAAAAGAGAAAGCCGATCTCCTGTGCACTCTTTTTTCCTCCAACTCGACTCTTGACGACAACGGAAAAACACCGCCGACCATCCCGCGGTGTCAGAGCTCCATGCCTGAAGTACAGTTCCGACAGAAAACTGTTAGGCGAGCTCTGTTTTCGTTGGACGTCAGGAAGTTGAGCGGGCCGGATGGCATTTCTCCAATCGTGCTTAGAACGTGTGCCCCTGAGTTGACGCCGGTGCTAACGCGTTTATTCCGGCACTCTTATTCAAAAGGCGTAGTCCCTGATTCATGGAAGTCAGCCCTTGTCCATCCGATCCCAAAAAAAGGAGACAGTTCGGATCCGGCAAACTACAGGCCTATTGCTATTACCTCCCTACTCTCCAAAATTATGGAGAGCATAATTAACCGCCAGCTCTTGGTATACCTTGAGGGTCACCAATTGATCAACGACCGGCAGTACGGCTTTCGCCATGGTCGGTCGACTGGCGATCTTCTGGTATACCTAACACACAGATGGGCGGCGGCTATTGAAAGCAAGGGGGAAGGCCTGGCAGTTGGTCTGGATATAGCGAAGGCCTTTGATCGTGTATGGCACAAGGCGCTCCTCGCAAAACTTCCATCATTTGGGCTTCCCGAGAGCTTATGCAAGTGGACCTCCAGCTTCCTCACTGGGCGCAGCATACAGGTCGTTATCGACGGTTATTGCTCGAATTCCAAGCCCGTGAACGCTGGAGTGCCCCAAGGCTGTGTGCTATCTCCCACGCTGTTTCTTCTGCATATCAATGATATGTTGGACACCGCCAACATGCATTGCTATGCAGACGACAGCACTGGTGATGCCGTATACACGGGCCATGCAGTTCTCTCTCGGGAAAACGTCAACCAGTGCCGGGTGAAACTTGTGTCTTCTATCGAGTCCTCTCTCGAGAAGGTCGCGGAATGGGGTAAGTTGAACCTTGTCCAATTTAACCCCCAGAAGACTCAAGTTTGCGCGTTTACCACTAAAAAAACCCCATTTGCCGTATCACCGCTCTTCGAGAACACTTCCCTTAAAGCCTCGCCTAGTATCGGAATACTGGGTCTCGAAATCTCGAGCAATTGCCAATTCCGTGGCCATCTGGAGGGCAAAGCCAAACTGGCTTCAAAGAAACTGGGCGTCATAAATAGAGCACGGCAATACTTCAAGCCGGCCCACATTCTAGCGCTCTACAAAGCGCAGGTCCGGCCTCACATGGAGTATTGCTGTCATCTCTGGTCTGGCGCACCCCAGTATCAGCTCGATCCATTTGACCGCGTGCAACGCAGAGCAGCTCGAATTGTCGGGGACCCTGTACTCTGTGAACGGCTGGATCACTTGGCGTTGCGTAGAGACGTCGCTTCATTGTGTGTCTTCTACCGCATTTATCACGGGGAGTGTTCCGAAGAGCTGTTCAACCTGATTCCTGCCGCCGAATTTCACCTTCGCACGACACGCCACAAGTTACGATATCATCCCCACCATCTGGATGTGTGGCGGTCCTCCACAGTGCGGTTTTCAAGGAGCTTTCTTCCTCGTACCACGAAGCTGTGGAATGAGCTTCCTTGTGCGGTGTTTCCGGGACGATACGACATGGGTACCTTCAAGAAAAGCGCGTACACCTTGAAAATGAGTTCCTCAAGTTTTTTTTTTTTTATGGAATAGGAGGACAAACGAGCGTACGGGTCACCTGGTGTTAAGTGATCACCGCCACCCACACTCTCCTGCAACACCAGAGGAATCACAAGAGCGTTGCCGCCCTTTAAGGAAGGTGTACGCGCTTTTTTGAAGGTACCCATGTCGTATCGTCCCGGAAACACCGCACAAGGAAGCTCATTCCACAGCTTCGTGGTACGAGGAAGAAAGCTCCGCGAAAAGCGCACTGTGGAGGACCGCCACACATCCAGATGGTGGGGATGATATCCTAATTTGTGGCGTGTGGTGCGAAGGTGGAATTCGGCGGCAGGAATCATGTTAAACAGCCCTTCGGAACACTCCCCGTGATGCGGTAGTAGACACACAAAGAAGCGACGTCTCTATGACACGCCAAGTGGTCCAGCCGTTTACAGAGCACTAGGTCCCCGACAATTCGAGCTGCTCTGCGTTGCACGCGGTCAAATGCATCGAGCTGATACTGGGGTGCGCCAGACCTATAATATGACGGGCTGATGTGACTGACGTCAGCTTCTATCTGACACACGAGCAATCTTCACTACTACAAGCCTGGGGCCTTTGTTTCCGTATGAGCTTCTCCATTGAATTGTTCAATTTAAATTATGTTCACTATTTTATTCATATTATTCCTTTGTAACTTTTTTGCGCGGAAACTTAATAAATTTACTGATATAAATATAGTCTAAAATAATCATTATAACATGAGATATCTGCAATTAAAGATTCGTCAAAAGCGGTGTAGCCGTTTCGAAGATAAGCGGGAATAGAATAATGATAGTTATTTATGAAGAATAATCTGATTGCATATTGAAAATACTACAAAGTTCGTTTTTAGTATTAGAACTAATTAAAAAAAAAAAACTTTTCAGGATTAGAATTTTAGAAGTCATGTTTGAATCCTTAACGGATTGGTGATATTTCATATACTATTGAATTAGATCCACTGACTGTTACACTACCTCTGATAATAATAAGGCAACATTGAATAATATGTAAGATAAGACGGGGCGGGGCGGGCACACGATAAAGGTAATGTAAGCGAGGTATTTGGCAATATCTCCCGCAGTGTCCGTTGCCCGTCGCCCGCCCCTGATATCTTGACATTGTATTCCCGCTACATAAAAATCGTTCTGGAATAGAGACACTATCCGGATAAATATTCAATTTGAGTCCGGACGAGAGAGATTTGTAACCCTTGGTACCCCCTGGCCGCTGGCTGCTGGCTTATCGGGCGAGGAGAGTGTTCGGAACGCTGCGGACAATGTTCATAGTTTCGATTAGTGTCGTTTGACTGTTTGTGTACAAATTACTATTGTATATTGAGCTAGGAGTAGGGCGCGCTCGCAGATTCTGTTTTGTTTGTAAATTAAGATTGACATATTGAGCTGTAGCTTCGGCACTGATTGACAGATATCATAATATGATCTGTATTGATATAATAATAATTAATAAGTAATAGCTTTGTTATCCATCCATAGTATATCTGTAAATTGAAAATTTAACAAGTTATTCTGTCTGTTACTCCTACCTCCTCCTCCTCTCCTTATGACTAAACATTTGAACAAGTTTTGGCGTAACTTTATATGTCTGAAGTAAGGGAATAATTATACGATTTATACCGAAGAAAAAGGAAACAATTCCCAGGAAACACAAAATAACGGAATGCCGTAAGGACCTCACCTCCACACACACACAGGTGGTACACACATACCTGTCTCAGAGAGGGCCCGCAGTCATTAAGGAGCTCCACTTGCCACGGTCATGATACACTTGCTACTCCTGACTCTTCTCATCACCTCCATCTCCGATCAGATAGACACCGTCTCCGATCAGATTTTTTGACAATATTTTGGTATTCCAAACTTCATATATTTGACAAGAACTAAAACACAATCTCTTATTCTAAAAGCCTCATCCACTTTAAAAATTACGAAACGATAGGCAGATGAAACGGACATCTAAATCTAATACAATCAAGACAAGCGATACTACCTTTGCTTTAGGGCTGCGAGATTACGCCTTATTGATATTTGCACATTTCAATAAGTGTTAAACTGATGAAAAAAAATACTCAATGATTTTCAATAAAACATTACGGCTGGAATATTATATAACATTAAATGTTATAATTTGAAGTAGCAATAGATAAGTTTGCAAAAACAAGTCACCAAATGGTATTTTTATTTCTTCAAAATGATTCCACTTTATGCTAAGAAAAATTGTTTTCATGATCGAGAGGTCATAATAACTTAAAGAAACAAACGTCAAATGTGTGGTGCAATCCTTATTAGATTTATATAAAAATAAAAATAACTTTTAATAATCCGCATCGTTGGAATGTTGCTAAGATCAAATTGTTTCTGCTATAGTGACGTCACAACATGGTGATCGGCGTTATCGGTCACGTGACATACAGATAATAAAACTATGATTTTCATTTTGAAAATTAAGTAATTCTCAAGTTTTTATAATAAATAAGTATTGAATTCTGATGACAAACACGCTATAAATAATATACTTTCATAAATTAATTTTGATAGATGACACTGAGCTGTTTGTTTGAATGTTCTAGTGTTTCGCAGCAAATAAAATACATAATAAGGCCAAAATTGATCTTGTTAAACAATATGATATGGTATTTCTACATCACTTTACCGGTTGTAGGTACATTTTTCAATATTTCAAAAATTTTTACATCATAATCAATTTAAAAGAGCTGTAACAATTTCTTTCTAAAGATGAATTCAGATAAAAAGCCTTTGCTTTGTAAAGATACGTAGTAATATTTCCTGAAACAAGGATTTTACGAAAAAAATCTAAGAATATGTTTCACAAATAACTATTTTAATAATAATAACATCGGATAAATCATTAAATCGCTAGCATTTTTGATTTTGGATATTCAACTCAGTTTTGAAGTTTGTAGTTTTTAGTCAACATCTACTCTCAGAAATGACATTATTGAAATAAAATAAACCGAGAAAACTGGGAATTCGAGATATTGTAATATACAAAATAATATGTTACACGGGACAGCCCTAACATGAATGTGTTTGTGTTCGCTGTTTCGACGGAGGTGGGTTGGGGAGTGCGGGGGGAAGCGGGTATTGAATGAGATTGCTTCTTACTTTGCCAAATGGATCACGTAGTGGAGGAGACGTCACCCTGTTTTAACATCCAATTCGGACAATCCGGCCAATGGCACGGGAGCTTCTTGTAAGACGTGCTGTCATAAGTCAACAAGCTGGTGTGTGCTCGTAGTAATTATCTGTACAAGTATTGTAATCATTAGTTATAATTAGGGTGAGCACAGATTGCCAACCTTCATTAGCCACGCTGCCTTGTGATCGGCAGGCCTATCACACGCATCACTCAACCGTGAGACCACTCATCATACAGAAGCCCATCCCCTAATCCCAGCACATCCATATTACCTTCTGGTCTTCGCATTTTACAATATAACATTGTCCGAGGTTCCTTACAGTGTCAGACTTAACAAATGTTTGATGGTTTTCCTATTATAGACATGAGAAGACTCCCCATGAGACCGTGAAATACTTTTCTGTAACCTTGTTCTCTTATTGTTCTTTTACATATAAGATCTTCAAACTTAAAATAAAAAAATAAAAACTTAATATCAATGAAGTATGCAAAACTGATTGTATTGCAATGTGTATTTGAAACAGTGGCAATCAGTTTCTCGCCACTTTGTCTCACTAAAACTCAACCTTTTTTCAAGTGGTGGTAAAAGTGATAGTAAAACTTTTATAAATGTCATGTCTTTGACCAAAGACCAAAATAAATAAAGTGATTCGAGTGATTCAATTTGATTTGTTGTTGAAAAAACTAATTCTTATTCATTTCTTCATCTAGAATTTGCTATTTATTTTTAAGCATTTCCAGGTCGGAAATATACACTTTCAAATAAATAGGATTAAATCATTAGTAATGAGAGAATATAACCTCATTAAAATATATTACTAAATATATTCTCTATGATATGAAGGAGATCACAAGTGGTATATTACGTGATAAGCGCACGACCATAATATAATGAAGTAAGTAAATACATTTACACTGTGTAATTGGGAAATTCTCGAGCGGGGAGCGATAGACGCGCGCGGTGGGGGGAGGGGGGCGCTGAAAAACAATTTCACGCCAAATGTTGGCTTGTGTTTTCCTTTTTATTTATCTTTTCGTCTTTTCTTTCGTCGGGAATCAATTTCACGGATGAGAGTCGCGATCATCTCACTTCGAGAAGCGCGAGCCTCGCCTCGTACTGACGGTGGCACACGTGGGGCGCCAACGGTCACTATATTACTTTTATTTCATTATTATTTACTAGTGTCATATTTAATACAGTTTTTTAATCTCGAATTAATCGCATTTACATATTAGCTCGGACCTGATCTGAAACAGAATGTTCTGCAGCACTAGAACTAACTAATATAATGTATACCAAGTCTTCATCCGGGACAGTGCCGCCACCACAGTTTAGATGAACTGTTTTGTCCCAATGGAAATGTACGGATGTCGGCATAATAACAGACACATGAAACATTCCATCTTAAGTGTACATGTGACGGGCGCAGACAGGGGTCAACACTTGTAATAGCCGCTGACGCGATTAGATAATTTGCTCCCAGTTACCCTTACCAAGAAGTCACAAAAAAAATTGAGATAAAAAATATGATATTATTAGTTCAGCCAAAGTACAGTTTGATACATCATTGAGAGGCCATTTTAATGTATATTATGATTTGATCACTTTACTGACTTAGGTCTAAGAAATGACACTTACTAAATTCAAAAATTATACATTTTACCATTTACTACCACTCCGAAAAAGTTAAGCTTTAAGGAGAAGAAGTATCAAGAAACTCATAATCAACTCGTTGTTTTAGAAACTATCTTTACCCGACTTCAAAAAAGGAGGAGGTTCTCAATTCGTCCGTATGTTTTTTTTTATGTTTGTTTGAGGTATCCCTCAAAACTTTCGATTGGGTGAACCGATTTTGATAATTCTTTTTTATTTGAAAGCTGGTGCTCCCGTGTGGTCCCATTGTAATTTGGTCCAGATCTGATAATGGCATCCATGAGAAAACCATACCTAAATGTCTTAAATTTGCTAAACATACGTATAGCAAAGTGGATGATAAATTTACGAATACCTCAATATCGCGCCAACTGATTTTGATGATTCTTTTTTTATTGGAAAGGATATAGGCGAGTTTAGTTAGGTTCTGATTACGTAATCCATGACAAAGTAACGGAACTCTTCAATTCTTAGGAGCAATATTTACGATACTCAGCCGAATATTTTTTATGCTATCCGGATATTTAAGTCATCTACCAAAACATAGTTATGTTCAAGTAATTGTCGTAGTCGCATAAGATGATCAATCCTCCTTGGACTCCTTAACGACTTATAGTAAAGGTGCGATTTGTGGTAGAATTTCTAACCGTCTGTAAT
Organism: Leptidea sinapis; assembly: GCF_905404315.1. NCBI lineage: Eukaryota > Metazoa > Arthropoda > Insecta > Lepidoptera > Pieridae > Leptidea > Leptidea sinapis. Next base: position 13,455,720 of record NC_066285.1, read on the forward strand.
GTAATTAATTAATCTAATTCTAGTTACGATTATTGTAGTTTTTGGAGACGGTGTCATATAAGATAGGTTTGTAGCTACATATATAGTTATAGGTGAGATTTTGAGTCGTGAGGAGGCGAGAGGCGACAGCGGGTCGCGGCGGAAGGACACCGATTCCAAAAATTACAATAGTCGCAACTAGAATTACATTATCTAACTAGATTGTATAAAAATACGAAATTATTTTTATACTTTTTAGCGCATATTATATCTATTGTTTTGGAATCGTGTTTTTGAAGTCGGTTGTTTTTTCTTAAAAATTTTAATTACAATGCATGTAAGGTGATGCAACAAAATACTCAAACGTCAAATAATTAATGACTAACACGAATAAGTTACAAAAATAAGCGTAAATTAATAAAATAACCACAAGAGATTGTGTACAGTAGACGCATTAATCATTAATGAGCTTCCTTGTGCGGTGTTTCCGGGACAATACGACATGGGTACCTTCAAAAAAAGCGCGTACACCTTCCTTAAAGGCCGGCAACGCTCTTGTGATTCCTCTGGTGTTGCAAGAGAATGTGGGTGGCGGTGATCACTTAACACCAGGTGACCCGTACGCTCGTTTGTCCTCCTATTCAATAAAAAAAAAAAATCCATACATATTGTAAATACATAAAACGGCATTATGGGAGCATTAAATCAACTATGTATGGAGTGTTCCAAAGAGCTAAAGAACTAAAAGGTAACTTTAGTTGAAGCAACATGAAGCAACACGCAGCTCCCCTTTTGTTGAAGTACTTTGGACTTTCTATCAAGGGTCTGCATACCTCGTCACCAGGCACGAACTACCATAGCTTGGCTGGAAGTCATCGTAAGTCCGGACTTTGGTCCTCGTCTAGCTCAGATCTGAACACAATATGGATCACAAATTATGGTCAGTTATAGAAGACACACACGGCCACGACTACATTTCCCATGACAAGGATGCGTAACTCCGTAGACTCGTGACCAGACAGGTCATAGAAAATAATTGCATTTTTATTTTTAAATTCTTGTGGCCACCCTAGATACATATGACACATATTACTAAATGCACGTCCATGGTCACAGACGGGCTCCAACTTATTGACAGAGTCTATGTAAATATGAGCTGTATAACAAAATACAAAAGTTGTATTGTACTGTTTTGTACAACAAAGTACTCAATAACAGTGATTGTGTTGGCGCCCACCCAGATGGCAGTGTGTATTCCGTCCTTATCATACTGTATTGTTTTTATTAACTGCACGATCCAGAAATATGTAAAGGAAATATTAAAGGATTAATTCGGTTGTAACATTGCCCGTTTAGATTTTATTATTGTGCAATGAATTTGTGTAATATACCATTGTTTAGGAATCTATATCCGGACGACCGAGCCTTGCTCGGATTTTTAAGAATGTACAAAACTTGAACAAAAAATAATCTGAACATCTGTATTCGAACTGGGGTCCACTGTTTTCCCGACCACCCAATGTCCCATCTGAGCTATTATATAGTGTATATAGTGGCGAAATTTACCGTTGTATTCTAATGTTATTGTAGTTGTTTCTCATAAAAAAACGGATAAAACTACATTTTTTAAAATTGAAACCTAGCTAGATCAATTTATCGCTCCTGAAATCCCCTGTATACTAAATTTTATGAAAATCGTTGGAGCCGTTTCCGAGATTCAGATTATATAGAAACAAGAATTGCTCATTTAAAGATATAAGATTAAGATTAATTTGTATGAAGTTTTCTAACTTTGATAATTATTTTATATATTTTTACGGAATATAAGGACAACGGTCAACGAGTAAACAGCGTCAGGCAAAAAGAGGTTTGTAAAGAGTCGACATAATATAATAACATCGTAGATACCGCCGGTGCCTGTACTTATTTTATATTTCAAATAAAAATTTAATATACTTATTGTCCTTTTAGTTTTAAAATGTTAGTCTGTCAGTCGCTTCGTCGGTTTGTTTGTGCACTCAGAAATGGCTAAAGCTCTTTGAAGGCGGATTTGCGGATTTTATTGGCGGATTGGTAACTCGTGGTAATATTTTGCGTTTAGCTCACTATCAAACAAGAAAGTAAAGTTAATTGAAACTATACGCCGCACTCTACACAGGCAAGGAACTGGTCACCAAATTAATTATATTTTAATTATTATAAGCATAGTTCGTTACATTCCACGTCTGCGTAATGCACTTGTCAGATAAGTTTTTTTAAAATAAGGATAACAATAAATTGTTGATTATCGGAGCATTATATACGTTGTAGTAAAGTAGTCTTCAATTTTTTTTAAAATGAAGCAGGAACGAAACCTCCAATTCTCTATTTTTTTGTTAAAATTTTATGTAGACAGAGGAACTCCGTGAGGTTTATTTGGTGTCAATTTTCCGGTCAGTTTGGTCCACACGTCGACCTTCCTTACATAGCTGGCCCCCCACCAACCGCCCTCGCCTCCCCCATAACCCTTTGCGCAATCTTAATCTAAAATATCAACTATTATTTCGTTCACTGCTTATTCCTCATGCTTCCAATAATTCGTTAACAATCAGCGTGACTTGTTTACCCACACACACACAAACATCTACACATAACTACTGCTACATAAAATTTACATTGTGTTCAAGTATCTTAAGCGAAAGCTTCCCACTTAAAAGCTCTACAAATGCACTGAAAGCTCTTTCGCGCACTAATCCCAAACCTTTTAGCTGCAATCAAAAGCCCGGAGCGCTTTCCGCGACGCGGGCCGATGTGATGCTTGTGGAAGCGCCTAGGAATTTAATTTACATTTTTAATTAAGTTAAATTTTGTTCGAAAGCTCTCACGCAATAGGAGTTTTCTTGATTAGAGTTCAGTTCTCGGTGAAGTTTGAGATTGATTAGCGGAGGTTTAATTGCTCGCTGCCGTTGAATAATGAATGCGATCAGTGGAGAGTCAGGAGGGTGTGTTTAACGGATTACTTTCTTCATCACCATACTTTCCTGTTTACTTTTCTAATTGTCGTGCGATTTTTGCCCATTAAAACGTTTTTACCGAGCCATTGTCCGTAGAACATATATCTGTATATGGGTGCTATTAATTCAACTGTCACCTCAAGTGCTGTTAAAAGTAATGTGAGTAACAAATGGAGTTGTTTGTATTATTTATTCTCACGAGATGTCAATTACTGTCCAGATTGTCTCTTATTTTTAATAATGCTTCTGCTGCTTCTTCTATCACACAGATTTACACAGATATCCTAATATAGAGTCCTTTCGACAACCAATTATCGCTATTGAAAAGTTGTTGATTATTGGACATGTTCTTGCAAATATAACGTTCTGTGGTAGTATTATTGAAGTAAAGGACTGTTCACGTATTATTGCATAATTGATGACGCGTTCATAACAACAGGAATGGCATGGCTACCGAGCCCCGCCTAACGACTGTATGGGATTTCATCGTGCCCCCCCCCCCCTCACATTACTACACTTAATGGCCGTAATGAATTACACTTCCAATAATTACGCAATAAATTAAATGTAATTAGGACGATTTGAGAACGTATTTAATGACGTACCACAATATAAACTTTTGAATGGACATTGTTACGTTATAAATGGACTCAATGAACTCTACTAAATACATTGAAAACGCACAATAGAACCTCACCACTCACTGTATCCCACTTTGCAGCTAATAAATAAGAGAGTTCCGCGCGGCCCTCTCGGTGAGAGCCAGTCCGGGATCCCGTGACGTATCTGACACACAATATTTTATTCTGCGACACGCTGGAGCCGCCGTCCTGCCATCCATTATACTTATCTTGGCGTTACGTTCAATGTTCGCCACGTCAACGAAGCACTGGCTGGCCCTCTTGATCCTTGGCTTAATCTGTCACTCGTGTTGAAATTATTATTATGAAGTAATCTAGAAGAGAGAGAGAGAGAGTAATGAGTATATATATAGGACTTTTTCTTAACACTGACAAATTACTATATCACGATGAATGGACTGTGTAAAAAGACAACAGAAATTGTAGATTTGTATAAGAATAAATCATTTATAAGTCATTTATTTTCGTCAAGATTGATTCAACATAATCCAGATGGCATTGTTAAGACTTTCTGCAGCCATTTTTAATAAAACTTTTTAATTTCTTACCATAGTCTAGGACTTCTGAATGCAACAGTGGCCCAATCCATATAATAGTGCATTGCATTAATATTTAATTGGTCACGAATCCTAAATCATAATTAGTATCAGTACTAAAACAGATAATATAGTAATTCTTGTAAGTTGGTGGGTGGGACAGCTGTTCCCACCATCCCCTCCAGTCACCACCACACCAATCTGTCGGCCAGAAGCGGGCGAGCAGCAATCCATATTAGATTTGCTCGCTCCTATCCATTCTGAGATGTTCATATTTTATTGCGGCCAATAAAACGGATTCATGAATATGAGAGACGCATAACGAATATCGTATTTATGATGGAGAGGGGCGCGCCCGCTCTGGCTGCGATGTGTGGCGTGTGGCGTGTGGTGTGTGGCGTGTGGCGTGTGTACCAGGAGCCAGAGCCGGTGGAAGGCGCGAGGTAGTCGTTCAATGTAATGTTTTAGTCACCGCGGAATCGATTAAATGATAAAACTTCAATAATGTTTAATATCATTACATTTGTCTTTTCATTGGTAATTGGTATTTTATCAAGATATTTTGATTACTGGTTTTTTTATGAAAATAAGGGACGAGACGAGCAGTACGTTCAGCTGATGGTAATTGATACGCCCTGCCCATTACATTGCAGCGCCGCTCAACATTATTGAAAAACCCAAAAATTCTGAGCGGCACTACAACTGCGCTCGTCACCTTGAGACATAAGATGTGAAGTCTCATTTGCCCAGTAATTTCACTAGCTACGGCGCCCTTCAGACCGAAACACAGTAATGCTTGCACATTACTGCTTGTCAGAAAAAGGCGCCGTGGTACCCACAATCTAGCCGGCATCCTGTGCAAAGGAACCTCCCACTGGTATCCCAGGATTAAATTATTGACCAGCTGATGCCGGCCAGACCTCTTGGTCTGGCCGGCATCACACAGCGGCACCTTTCCTGCCCTCAACCAATACTGTAAACATTATCCGTGTGAAGTGCGCTGTAGCTGTGTCTCAGTGACGCGCAGAATATAGGGTTCAATCAAGAATCGTGAGCGACACTCGTTGTAATGGGAGGGGCGTATCACTTAGTATCAGTAGTGAATGTCTATTAAATCGTCCTCCACATTACCGACGCGCCCGTTGGTCTTGTATTTAACTTAATTCTAATCTGTTTGGTGTCGCGACACTGGGCCCAGAGGCACGGAGAATGTACAAAGTACTATCTATACGCCACAATAGGGCTACTGGAAACCTAACCGCTGCAGCTGGCAGCTATTTCGGTCACCAAATCATCCTAGCTATCCATCGGGTAATGTTGCCAGTATTCTTGGTACACTTAACCGCAATGATACTTTTAATTTAATGTAATCATAGTATTGTAATTATAGTTATAATACACTGGACTGCAAAAGAAAGTATCACACTTTTCAAATTAAATTTTTTTCTTAACTATACAAGGTAGAGATTTAAAATTAAAAACATTTTGTTGCAAATTTTATAGGCTTTAATTCTTAGAAACTAAAATTATATATTAGTAACATTTTTAACTTAAAAAAGATAAAACAATGAAAATAGACAATTTTAGTTTAGTGTAAAAAAAAATCAATTAAATGTATTACATGTTATTTAATTTTTAATAACTGGTATTGTCTCCTCGAGCTCTGATTACAGCTTCGAGCAGGTTTGGCATACTGAACATTAGGTTTCGGAGGCGATATTGGGGAATATTCTCCCATTCTTCTACCAGAGCCTGCTTTAGTGCCCTGAGGGTAGTAGGTGGTGGTCTGCGATTTCTGACAAGCCTCCCAAGCTCATCCCAGGCGTGTTCAATCGAGTTGAGATCAGGACTTCTTGATGGCCAAGCCATCACGCTGATACCGACCTCCTGAATATACTCAAGTACGATATGAGCCGTGTGTGGCCGGGCATTATCATGCATCAGCATCGATCCATCACCCATATTTGCTAAATACGGCCCTGCATACTCATTGAGAATATCTTGAGCATAATATCTTTGCCCAGTGAGGGTGCCATTTTCTATGGCTACTAGCTCTGTGCGAACTTCTGAAGATGCCAGCCCATACATGTACACTGCCTCCACCGTATTGGACTCTTTCTGAGATGCAGGCTTGAAGGTATTGCTCACCAGGTCGCCTGTAAACACTTCGCCTTCCATCAGAAGTGTAAAGGGAGAATCGAGACTCATCTGCAAACAAAATTCTTGACCATTCTTCTTCATCCCACTGCATGTGTTCACGGGCGTATCGCAGTCTCGCTACTCGATGCTGTCTCTCGAGTTTTGGGCCACTCGCTGGTCTTCGGGGTTTCAAATTTGCTTCAGCAAGTCTTCTTCTCACTGTACTGTCACTAAAGTAGTCCCTCCGGGTTTGAAGTAACTGTTGCTGGACTTCAACTGCATTTTGGTGGCGATTTCTTAACACAGTGGAAATAATATAACGATCTTCTCAGGCACTGGTACACCTGAGTCTGCCATTACAAGGTCTCCTCAGATGGTGTCCAGTCTTTTCGTACCTTCGCTTTACCTTCTGGACCGTTCGTACCGTCACACCCACCATTCTTGCAGTGCGGCGCATACTGATGCCTAGTTCCAGAAAAGCCATGATCCTAGCACATTCTTCAACTGAAAGAGGCATGATAAATAAATGTTATGTGCTTTTTTAGCATAAATTTTTAAAACAAGACCCATCGATCTTGAAAAAAATGTAAAACAGAAAGAAAAATGTGAATGATAAAATTGTAATTCGGAAACGTCCACTTTGAAAAAGGAATGGTTTTGTTTTTGAAGTTTTTTTTCAGCCAATTCTTAAAAGAAGGTTACCGACTATAAACTTTTTATGTACAATATTAAATTTTCTTTGGAGTCCTTTTTATTTCGAAAGTATATCTTGTGAACTTAAAACGTTATCCCAATTTTAAAAGTGTGATACTTACTTTTGAAGGCCAGTGTATTTGTGTTGTTGAAATAAATACATTTCTACTTGATATAAATTACTTAAACCTAATAATTGTTTTGTGTCGAAACTGCTTCTCATTCGAGTAATTGGTTTTAAAACAAGTCAATAGCCGGTACGTTACCTTCTGATATTGATAACATGAAGTTGTCGTTTTAATTAAGAACCTATACTTTATAAATACTATTAGTTGACTTTTAAATAGAAGACTTAAATCGTGGTATTGAACTTGGACAACATAATTATCGATCATACTTTCACATTTATTTTTGTATATTTTCATGATTTATTGGTTTTAATTACTTGCGTTTTCTCTGAAGAGTTCTTTCTTTGGTCTACTTTGTCGAACAATAAGTGATTTCAAATCTTATTTCTAAAAAAATTCATGAATGTAAATAACTTTTGCATTTTAAGTTTGACGCTTAGCAACTCTATATTTTGGTTGCATTGGTGTGCCATGGCCTATGTTCACTTCTAGGTGTGCACAGCAAGAATACAGCTGGTGAGTGGCGGTCAGTCTTGTGTCTGTCTGTATATAAATACAATTGATTGTTATATAATATCAACAGGCATATTTATATATTTCGATCTTTTGCTTCAGGTGAATTTGTTCTAAAATACACTGAGATGTTTAACGTCAAATGTTCATGTTTACTGACTTAAATATTAAAACAAGGCTTGTAGATATTATTTACTAACCCTTTGTCCACTAAGATCCATTGATGGATCTATTTCCACTTTTATGTCTACTTTGATCCATTAATCCAGACTCTTGTATATAGTGGATTTTTAAGCACAAATGAGTGTCAAAAAATCCATTATTAGGATATAATACATCAAGTGATTAAAAAAATATTTTTAGTATAGTGTTTATACCTAATTAATATATATAAAAGTTTCAACTTTTTACATTAGAATATCAATTCATCGTAAACACCATTACTTATGAATACTCTCCAAAAAACTGAAATTTTATAATAGTGAATAATAACTTCCGAATACATATTATAACTAGCTAAAATTTAATTATTGTTATGACTCTGATATTATGGATCATAATCTGTTAAAAAAAACGAATTCAACTGTTTGTTGTAAAATTTGTTAGCTAAAGGAATAAAGTTAGCATTTTTCCTGCTTTTGGAATGAAACAATGATAAACGCTATCCAAAAATATAAACCACCCGAATGAGAGAGGAACCCTCAGTTAAATGCAATATCAAAGCTTAGTCTATCAAAGTTTTACGTCTACGATTGACTAGACTGTAGACTAGAATAAGTTGTTTTTGTGTGGGACATTTAGTATTAATGTACATTAAGATAAAGAGAAGAGAAGATTTATATCTATTTATCGACGGAAGGAATTAAGAAATTGTGAAAATTCTATTTCGTCCATATGTAGCCGCAATTTGGATAAATAAGCTTTTGGGATAAACTGTACTCTATATCATTATTGTTACCTGGAGAGCGTTAGTGCAAATATATATCAAGTTAATAAAAATATTTTATTATATGGTTCTGTCAAGTTACTAATGAGCGGGATTATCACGAACAAACATGTCACTGAAACGACTACTCCTGTTGGTTTATTGTAAAACTAATAATATACAAACAATAGTTGTACACGACCCCCCCCCCCCCGCTCCCCCCCACAACTAACACAAAGGGTATCAAGTCACAAGAGTTATTAGTGCCTCCTTCGAGTTTCAATTTACAACTTACATGGACGTTCCGACCTTTAAGGGAACTACTCGCAGCTCACTTGTTATTCATGTTTCATTGGAAACTGGACTCTGTACATTCGTTATACGGAACAAAGAATCTGCATGGTGAATCGTTTCTCTGAGTGAATGTAAAAGGAACCTTATTGCTGTTACAAAAGATGTAATTTATGTTGTAGCAGACGATCAGTGTAGCTGTTTGACGGCATTTTGTCGGAGTAATAAGGTCTCGTACGGAGTGGACGTAAGGAGAGGATATCGTTTATTGTAATGAGGTGAGGGGTGAGGAGCACGAGGCACGCCGCACGCCATGTCCGTCCTCACTTCTCTGTAACATACAGCTGGAGAACTTGTAATATTTGCATTTCAAACACACTATTTGCAACCACGTCCCTTTGTCATCATTATATAAGTTGGTTTTTACAAAAACATTTTGAATAACTTTGCGCCGGTAGCGCTCCATCGCAACAGGATCAGTCCTACTTTTCGCGGTTTGAACTTTATACCTAGTCTTGTCATAAATACTGAAGCAAAAAAAGTGTTAGTTTAATACATAAATTTAAAACAATTTAAAATATAAGAAGCTCATTCGAAGTGTCTCCATTGGCTGCAATAGAGTCCTTTAAACGTCGAGGACAGATCATATCAACAGAAGCACTCTGTCCATGGAAAAATTCTTCACTGCCAATCGTATGGTTTTATGGACTCTAAATTATAATGGCGTTAAGAGCAAGCCGTACGAAATCAAAATCCAGCGGATTAAGATCGGGATTAGACAACGGCCAGTCTTCAGCTCTGATGAAGTCCGAAACGTTCGTTTCCAACCAAGACTGAGTAGACCGAGCTTTATGGCCCGTCGCCGAGTCTTGCTGGAGGGACAATTCATGGTTATTAAACATGGTGTTGTTAAAAGGCTTCACTACCTTCTCAAGAATGGTATCATGATACACTTGTGATAATGTTTTGATATCTTTTTCACAAAAGTATGGCTCAGTCAATTCTTCATAGCTAATACCCCATTAAACCATCACTAAAGTCGGATAATGCCCACGTAGCACTCTGCCGACTAATTGGGAGCCTTCCTTGGAGCTTTGAGCATAAATACGGTAGTTTTTTTTTGTTCAAATGTTGCTCAATATTAAAAAAAATCTCACCTGTAAACAAAATTTTTCTGTGACCTCCCTTTGCGTACCGCTTCAGTAGTTGATTCGATTTTACCACCCTATTCTTTTTTAAATTATCAGTTAAGAAATGACTAGTACGTCTCTTATAAGCTGCAAGTCCTAAGTCATCTTTTAAAATACGCGAATGGTTCTAGGTGCTATCTTCACCTCACGAGATGGGCAGGATTTCTTCGAATTCTTTCTCTTACTGCTTTGATCAAATTTTTCGTACGAACACTACGTGGACGACCAGGTATTTTTCTATCACAAACAGAGGAGGTCTCATTGTACCTATTAATAGCCCGGTACCCAAAAATTTTACTAATACCAAGCGTATGGAGAGTTTTAAAAATTGCATTCAGCTCCATAAAGCTACTTCGTGTAATGTAATCACAGCGATTCGGTTATCTTAACCAATACATCTTTCATATACACCAAAATCAAAAATCGAATTCTTAATTTAATGATTAAATAATGCTACAATATTCAATTTTTATGTATAGAAGAGGAGGTCAACATACATACGGGTCACCTGATGTTAATTAATCACCGCAGCCCACAGTCTACAGAGGAATCACAGGAGCGTTGACGATCTTATAAGGTCATAAACCTTATTACAAAAAAACAACCGACTTCAAAAAAACTATTCTAAGCCAGTAGATACAAATTGTACTAAAAAATTAAGACATAACTGCCCATTTTTGTACAATCTAATTGATTTTAAATGAATGCGAGACTCCAGGACTTTATAGCGTGGGCTTTTTTATCAAAAATAGTCTAGCTAATAAAATCGAGGAAATCAAAGGTAAGAATAAGAATGCTTAATATAAAGCTGCCTATTAATAAAGCAGAAATGTGGTCTATTATTCAAGTATATTTCCCAACCGAATCTGATAAAAAGGAAGACATTAAAAAGAAGAGAACACGATAGGCAAATACGGATGTGGCAAAAGAAGCAAAAATGGTACAAGGCTAAACGCATTTGCTCTACAAAACAAACTCAGCATCCTCAACAGTTTCTACACAAAAAAGGCAACAAAGAAATGGAAATGGATTTCTCCCAATGGTCTTCATCGAAATGAAATTGACTATATACTATCTAATAATAGAAAAGTCTTCAGTGATGTTTCAATTATCCAAAACCAAGCAGAAAAATGCAAGGGTAAAAGCACACCTATGGAAGAAAGATATGAACATTTTTAAATTTATAAAAAACAAAAACAAGGACAAACAACAAATTCAATTTCCATGATAACAAAACAACTAATACAGACTAGGAAATAATTATTAAAAGGCCAGAAAAACCAAGAAAACCGTATTAAGATATCAGAAGTTAGTAAAAAGATAATCGAGAATATTAGAAAGGATAAAAAAGCAAGACGACAAACTATTTTGAAAGAACATATCGTAAAATCTGGGGGAATAAAGAAAGCTTTTAAAGAAAAGAACAGAGTCAAAAAATGGATGTCTAGTGTTAAGAAAAAAAACGGTAATATTACAAGTAAAAGGGATAAAATGATCAAAGAAGCCACAGAATACTATATAAATCTGTATCAAAGCAAATACCCTAGAGATTTCAGGTGATAGTTATTCCAAAACCGCAATATCCAGTACCTAAAATACTAAAAGAAGAAACAATTAACGCAATTAATTCACAGAAAGCAGGAAAGACGCCAGGGTCTGATCAAATCACAAACGAATTACTCAAATTTACTATACCCGCAAGTGTATTTCATTAAATAGGTCCCATATTAACGGACCTATTTAATGAAATTCTCGACACTGAAAATATTCCTGATGAATGGACAAGATATAAAAAGAATGACTAAATTAAAAGACTCAAAATCAATATGCAGAACACTGAAATGGCGATGGATAGGTCATATGTTAAGAGAAAAACAAGAAAAATGGACTAAAATAATTACCGACTGGTATCCCAGATATGGTAGTAGAAGAAAAGGGCGACGACGCTAGGAAGATGAAGTAAAAAGAGTAGCTGAGCCTAATGGATCCAAATAGCGAAAGACAGAGAGGCGTCAAAATCTTTAGAGTAGGCCTTTGTCGAAAGACAAAGAACGACAAGCTGTTTAACATAACATAATTTAGATCCAAGTTTATAGTTAGTTAGGTATTGTTTATAATATTTGTGAACAGCAATAAAGGCTTATTTTATTTTATTTATAAATTATTATACTAATTCTAGTTACGATTATTGTTATTTTTGGAATCGGTGTCGTCCCGCTCTCGCCTCTCGCCTCCTCACGTCGCGCGTGCGACTCAAGCACTATGTTAGTACAAACCTACCTTGGCTGACACCGACTCCAAAACTTAGTGCAAATTATATCTATTGTTTTAGAATAGTATTTTTAAAGTCAGTTGTTTGTTTTTAAATGTCTCGTTACTTTGTCATGGATTTTATAGTCAGAACCTCCCCAAACTCACATCAAATTAGCCTTGAATCCCTCCAAGAAAAAAGAGATATCAAAATTGGGTTACGCAGTAGAAAGTTCTGAGGCAACAAACATAAAAAATGCAGTTGAAATGAAAACCTCCTCCTTTTTTGGAGTCGGTTAAAATGTACATCTAAATTTGAAAACTGAAAAACGGGGGCTGCGTGCTGACACAGCAGACATATTATGTCTCCTGTGGTGATGTGACTCAAAGACTCAATATTAATTAGTTGGTATTTGTTTCAGATTATTGAATGTGATGCCGGAGTGACCCACACGATGATCCGCGACCCGCCGCCCACTCATAAACCTGACAACTCTACAAGTAAGTATATATTTCAAGCTCGGTATTCCCGAGGGACTTCTGGATCAAAATTAAAAATACCAAAGAACAACAGCCAATTTCGCTGACGTAATTTTTTTATAATATTGGAACAAACAGGTCGCGAATAAAACGGAAAGGGTTGTGTCATAAACCGGCCGCCGCGCGCCGTTCGTCCGTCGTGATATTAAAAGGGGACGACGATATTGCAATATCACATTTATGCGAAATGTCCAACACCCAGATCGTATTGATAAAAATAAGCGAAATTTTATTGTACTCCTTGAGGGTTCAACCCAGAACTAATTTATCTCAACTCCCTTTTATGTGAATCTGAATAATTTGGAGAAAATTCACATGTAACGCTTAAAATATTTTATTAAAAGGTATTTAAAGTAATACTAGTCGCATATTAATATAATATATATTGAACACTCCCTTGTTGGAGGTGGCGAGGTAGCGAGGTGGCGAGGTGGCTGCCCTAACAACACTCTTATCATAATCTAAATCGTGTTATTACAGCTGTTAAGTTATTCGCCGAGATGGAAAATGGAATATCAAACCGTGACATTATATATTGTGAGTACTCTGTCTAATGTACACCAATCAAGACCACTACAGATAGATCGTCATTGACCCGCTTTACTCTCATATACAACAACTGAAATGATGGTTTTAAATGAATATTTACAGCTTTTTCGCTTTACAAATAATTTTACTCAAACGACATAACTTCCACGAGTAAGATAAACAATAAATGTAAACTAAAACAAAAATCACATTAACTAAACACGTGTTTTGTACAATACAATACAGTACAGAACACATGTACCTTGTGTTCTGTACTGTATTAGTATGTGTATGTAATAGTATGTATAGTCCTCACACAAACAAAATAAATGTATTGTGCGAATTGTGAAATGAGAATTGTTTTAACGTCACATTTTACTATAACCGCTCCAGAAACAAATGGCGATCTGGGAGAGAAGAAAACTCCTAGTATTGTTTTATTATATTTAGAAATCTATTCTTGTTCCACTGACTCACTGTTCAGAAGCCAGGCACTATCAGGGCTCCTTACATCCTTTATAAAGAATTGGGAGTTAGGGAGCATGGCGCAAGAAAGAGCCCCTGGGGCAGACAGACTTCAATAAGGTCGGAGCGATATAATAATGCGAGTATTTCACATGAGCGGCGAATGCAGAAGCAATAGCGGAAAATTGCGAAGACATTGGAACAAGTGGAGGCTGGCGGGACACCGCCCGCGGCCTTCTTGATACAATTTATGGCCACTTCCCCTTTAAAACAATATTGAGGGCTCAGTTGGGATTTATGTCTCGCCGCCGTTGCAGCGACTCAATTTATTCTTCAATTTTTCATACAATAACTCACACACGTATTACGAGTGATGGATGAAAAGGACTAACTTTCGGGCTTTAATAAGAGCCTCCAGATGCGAATCTCCAAATTGGCTGAAGTTTATTGCCCACTTATGTCAGGCTTAAGTCGCGCTCGGGGCTTCACTTGGAGAAAATAATATATGACGTTGATTGCCCGGACTTACTAAACGTTTGATTGTTGCGGCGAGTTTATTGACGTTGTACCATTGAGTGTTTGTTCACCATGCCTTTGAAGTTTATGATGTTTATAATTCTACATCACAGGAATCACAAGGTAATAGAGATACATTACAATTAAAAAAACCCAAGCTAGTTCACACATGGGACGTCACGAACATCTCCCATGTTGATAATAACATATATTATATCAAACGTGTTACTGAGGCCGCGCTTCACAAATAATACCCAAATTGTTTATTTAGTAAACTGATCATCATAAAACACTATCTTCTCGTAATATAATTACATCAGATTAATACGAATAAAACATAAATTTAATATTTATGAAATATGTAAATATATATACTTTTAAAACACAAATCCTCAACAGAACGTCTGAACAGTAATCCATTAGTAAGAATGGTAATCAAAAGCAATTTTGTGTCGCAAATTAATTGAACATTTAATTACTCAAACATAAAAACTCTTTCCTTAGAAATCGTTTACCAGTGCTATTAGGCTTGATTCAAAAATTAATTTAAACTTTCACAAGGCTCAGCCGGGAAGCAAGCAAGCCAATATTAATTTCATAATTTTAATTAAAAAAACTTCGTTGATGACAGCTCTGTACTTTTTAATCGCAAAAAATACGTTCATGATGAAGTATTGGCTAATTGGCCATCCCAAGTACTTTGTGATTTTACTTCAATACTTTAACACTTAGCAATATGTGAGTGTCAAATTAACATATTTTTATCAATGTATTAATATATCTAGGAAGTAATAATTTAAGTTCCTACATAGTAGTCTCCATGTACTCTATATATAAATAGCCTGCCCTGCCAAAGCCCTGTAGTAAACAGTTTAAATACACTTCGTGTCACGTCATTGTTGGACTGTTTACTAAATAGAAAGTATCTTAATAGCTTTTATTATGAAATAAATTCATATATTAATTTTATTAATATTAAAATTTAGTTTTTTGGTATTTAGGTTTTGATTTTTTTATTTTACCGGTCATAAAAATAATTGTTATTAGTGATTGCAGGGTATATATTGCAAATTATTTAGCTTTAGTGTCTTAAACAAATATTTTACCAAATATTTATATGTGTTATGCTAAATGTGTTTGTAATTCGAAAGGCAAACACAACAACACAGAATAAGTAAAAGAAACAATGCCTTGTTATTAATTAGTCATAACATAGTTATCAAAGAGGTTTCATGATCAAACTAGACGAACCATAACCGTTAGTCAATCAACGAAAATTGAACAATTTAGGAAAACCAAAGAAGGGGTTTTCTCCTGACTCGCTTACATATTATACATAAGAAACATAATGATTTCCTATAACAAGCTCTATATATTCTCATCACAAAGTAGGTTAGAATGTACCATCACAAGTCAACGCAACGTGTTTTCTTCCTCTCTAGAAAAACACGTTATAACTGTTAGCATCGCGTGAAATGTTCTCACAGACATCTGTTGTGGTATCATTGTAATAGAGACTGGTCGATAATGCGCACTGACTGTTGTGACTATTGATCATACGAATACGTGCCTGTACACTCAGTATGGGAAGGCGAAGTTAATTACGAAACGCAATAAACGATTGTAAATTGCACGGAATGATTGTAAATTGCACAGCGGTGGTGAAGCGGGCGGCGGCGGCGGCTCATTACAATAACCTGTGATTTAATTGAAACCAAGGAATGTTGCCGGCAGCCGAGGAACGCACGCACGACTCTTGTGTTACTCAACCCTTGTCCTGTACTCCTGTCCGCACTGGAGAATCTTCTTCTTCGTCGTTACACCTTTGACAGAGCGGTCGTGGTAATCACGAAGTGAAATCTTTTGGGGGCAGATGTGATTTGCCCCACGAGCATTCGCCACTTTTCCCTGCTCACCGACAGTCTGGTGACGTGTCCGAAGAACTCAATAATGCAAATCTGTATTAACACCGAAAGGCGTTGTTTTATGCAAAGTTCTTGGAGAACACCACGCACGTTGGTGCGAAACTCGGTCCATGAAACTCCCTGTGGGAAACACTGGGGAATACTGACACATATAACGCAGGTCATCGTTTAATGAGAGGTAGGTCATAGGACATCTGACGTATTTATCTTAGGTTAGTAGGAAGTCGGTTTCGCTGTCACAACTTAATACATAATTGATAATAATATTGTTAAGCATATCTATATCCTCGATCATAAACGTTCAAACATACAAAAATGCATATTTGTGCGTAAATAGTAGACTGTCTAGTAAAACGTTAAATACCTAGTCAAAGAGAAAATATACGACGCATGCTAGCAAGCCAAAGACGGTATTACCTTATTAACATACACATCCATTTTAAATAGTGGAATTTCATGTCGGTGGAGTCTTAAAATGTAAATTGCAAATTGCAAGTCCTCATTAAATTCCTAACATGATGGCTGTAACGTGAAAAAACTGGTCTCAATAATAAATAAAGCATTACCATACCGTATACTGTATACGGAGGCAAACCTGAACGGGTTCATGAATTCTAATAATCGTTGTAGTCATTAGCAGCGCGCGGTCGCTCTTTAATCACAAAATTGAAACGTGCGGTGCGGCTGCTAATGGTCGAACCACGCCAACTACTGGCCGCACGGAGCACGACAACTACTGGCCGCACGGAGCACGACAACTACTGGCCGCACGGAGCACGACAACTACTGGCCGCACGGAGCACGACAACTACTGGCCGCACGGAGCACGACAACTACTGGCCGCACGGAGCACGACAACTACTGGCCGCACGGAGCACGACAACTACTGGCCGCACGGAGCACGACAACTACTGGCCGCACGGAGCACGACAACTACTGGCCGCACGGAGCACGACAACTACTGGCCGCACGGAGCACGACAACTACTGGCCGCACGGAGCACGACAACTACTGGCCGCACGGAGCACGACAACTACTGGCCGCACGGAGCACGACAACTACTGGCCGCACGGAGCACGACTACCACTGGCTGCACGGAGCACGACAACTACTGGCCGCACGGAGCACGACTACCACTGGCCGCACGGAGCACGACAACTACTGGCCGCACGGAGCACGACAACTACTGGCCGCACGGAGCACGACAACTACTGGCCGCACGGAGCACGACAACTACTGGCCGCACGGAGCACGACAACTACTGGCCGCACGGAGCACGACAACTACTGGCCGCACGGAGCACGACAACTACTGGCCGCACGGAGCACGACAACTACTGGCCGCACGGAGCACGACAACTACTGGCCGCACGGAGCACGACAACTACTGGCCGCACGGAGCACGACAACTACTGGCCGCACGGAGCACGACAACTACTGGCCGCACGGAGCACGACAACTACTGGCCGCACGGAGCACGACAACTACTGGCCGCACGGAGCACGACAACTACTGGCCGCACGGAGCACGACTACCACTGGCTGCACGGAGCACGACAACTACTGGCCGCACGGAGCACGACTACCACTGGCTGCACGGAGCACGACAACTACTGGCCGCACGGAGCACGACTACCACTGGCTGCACGGAGCACGACAACTACTGGCCGCACGGAGCACGACTACCACTGGCTGCACGGAGCACGACAACTACTGGCCGCACGGAGCACGACTACCACTGGCTGCACGGAGCACGACAACTACTGGCCGCACGGAGCACGACACACACACAAGCACTAACGTAATAAAAGCAACGCATTTTTTAATTCACTTAATCTCACCTTATTAGTGCATTTCCTAGTATGGAACGGAAACTAGAGCTATTTATTACAGAATTCTAAATATGCTACATTATTGTTCCACAGTTCTGTACTACCATCAAAGACAAAGTCAAAGTTTTTATTTGCATAAACATGTTAGATTGATGTTACATAAATATTATTAAGTACATGTTTGCCACATTTATGACGTGCAAATTTTATTTTATAAAATACAATTCTAAATCATTAGTTACAATAATATAAATATAACAAAAGATTAGTAGCAGTATTATATATTATATAGTCAAGTTTTTAGTTGAAAATATTCGTCTAATGAATATAAGCAGTTTTTACTAAGGTATATTTTCAATTTAGATGAGAAATTCCTATTTGACGATGCCTCTCTTATTATTTTTGGGATGTGATTATAAATTTTTATGCACATACACAAACAGTTTCTCTGAAATAATGTAGTTCTACAGAAAGGTACTTGTAGTTTTGTGGGGTCCCTGGATGGGAAAAGGGAAGTGTTTTCATGTTTACTGAATTCGCTAAATTTTTTTCGAACAAACATACAGCACTCAAATATGTATAATTTAACAATTGTTAATAGGTTATATTTTTTAAATACGGGTCTGCAGCTTTCAAGGGGTCCTTTTCTCGCTGTAGCCCTCAAACATTTTTTTTGCGCTATTAAGACTCTATTTATTACTGTTGAGTTACCCCATATTATGATCCCATACCTAATTATAGACTCCACGTAAGCGTGGTAGGCCGTTAAAGCCGCTTTTTCCGATATAGTTTTTTTTATTCTCCTTATTGCAAAAACAAACTTATTAAGACGTTTGCATAATGATTCAACGTGAGCTTTCCAATTACAATTATTATCCATTATTGTGCATAAGAATTTGGTATTGTCAACCTCATCAATTGTAATTTCATTGAATGTTATGTTTCTAAGGGGTGGATAAATGGTATTATAATTTTTAAATTGTATAAGTTTTGTTTTTATTATATTAATATTTAAAATGTTACTTTCTAACCATTTACCGATTTTAATGATTTCATCACTATACGGTAAAAAATACCCGCATTGAATGCTTTTTACCCGACTTCAAGAAAGAAGAGGTGCATTTAATAATTTTCTTTGAAGTCGTTTTTCTTTTACAATTATACACTAATAATTCTGATTTGCTGACTCCTGATTTCTAAAAATGAGTAAGTGGCAGTTATACGTTTATTTTCAAGTTAATTATGTTTAAACATGACACGTAACAAGCTGGCATTATATTAATTATACATATAATAAATTATAGTCAAATGCAATGCTACGTATTGTATTGTTGAGATTCAATAATAAATAACAATTAGCTTATGGTTTGAATAATAATTAATACGTTTGTCGGACATCGTTACTACATAGATAAAATGGCTAACGATCGGTAGAGGTACCCGCACCGTACTGACTTCGGACGGTAGGCTCGGCAATGTGTGTTATTATTTCGTGGTAAGCTACACAGAACACACACAGTTTATGTTGATATGCGACAGGAATATAATTACTAAGAGCGGTTTAGACCTGGTTTCCGCGGTCAATTTAGCTATTTCATCCCCATATTAATATGGGAAATATTATGTCACAAACTAACGTATCATCCCATCTCCTTTTCAGCCTCATAAGAAGCGCATATTAGTTTTAAGGCCGGCAAGCTTTTTTGTATTTTCTCTGTAATTTCTAATTAATTATTATAAAAAGAATGTAAAAAATACCTTTATTAGGGCAAGAAACAAGTTATTCGCGAAGTTTTTGCTAAACTTTCATTATAATAAGATGTTTAAGTAAAGGCATGTTCGAACGTAGTAAATTGATTATTACACTAACAATAGAAACAAGCCTGGCGTGGCTCGTGGGCGGCCGCTGTTACTTCCCGCGGCTACTAATTGTGAGTTGCGCCGCGGACGTTTCACACAGTAAGTCGTCTTTATTATTGTATATTAACGATCTAACATTAATATCGTCCAATTAAGTTTATTGTCGCTCCGTCAGCTCCAATGAACGTTGTGTATCGGCGCCCGGCGGCGGGTGATGCGTAAATGATCGATAGCCAGTTACGTCCACCTAGTTTACCCCTTCAATTGAATCCTTGATTGGTTTGACGTGCACACCATTATTATGAGAACGGACGGAGTGATGCCAAATTGGAACTGATTGTTTACTAACTATCTATTTACTTCAGATATCATTTGTGTTTGTTTGATCATAGTAGGTAATTGTTACCTGCCTTATACAGCAGTTATTAGACCAATTATCTTCTACGAAGTAATATCTTGGTGGCCCAGGACAGAGCTTGCGACTGTACAAACCAAGTTGTAGCGATTCCAGCGGCTGAAATGCACAACCATAACAGGATTCATGCGCTATAACCTAACGTCTGCCTAAGAAATCATTCTGGGGCTAACACCGCTTGCAATACACATTCAACATGAGACGACAATGTCGGTTGTCCGCCTGAAGCTATTGGGTGCATGAAAGAATGAAGACTGCCTTACAGAAAGTCTCTGGAGCAGAGTAAGAAAGGATTTTCCACTCTGTGAGGCACCTGCGAAAGAATACCCAAAACATACATCTTTCAAAAAAATTACCGTATTGAACTGTGTGAAGAGGGAGCAGACCAGTCAGGAGTAAATGAACTAAGAATTTAACAGAAAGATCTAAAATGGTAGACAGAACTGGAGCTGGCATCTTCTAACAGGAACTTAATATAAACACACCAATACCCTACGCCACACACAGCTCCATCTTCCAATGTGAATGTGTAGCCATCAAGGAAGCTACAAACGCGATACTAAGAAAGAAAGTACATGGATATAATATCCGACTGCGCTGGGAAGCAACACCTATAACTCAGCGTTAATATACAAGTGTCACCAATTCTTGGAGTGAGTTGCCTCTAATAACTGGCTAACTCTACACTGGATTAAGGGACACAGCGGTTGGTTGGGGAATGATGAACTTGGAGGCAAGAAAGGCGGGGGTATAAGACCCAAGTGGCTGGCCCATTGCCACTCCTGCCGCTGCCCTTCAGCCAAATGCGTTCATGGATAAGCTTTCTCACCAACAACCTATACAACACCCGATGGACAAATGTCTCAGGCTATAGACAGTCGAAAGAAGCGATTCCTACACTATCGCCCAAACTGACACATCGACTTATTAGCCTAATCAGAAATGACATTCGAATCATGGTGGGCACCCTTACCGGTCACACATCACTAAACAAGCACCTTTTTACACTCGGCGTAACGGAAAGTCCTAGGTGCGGCTGTATAGCCGAGGATGAAACAGTTATTTATAATCCTGGAATGTGCTGGGGTGGCCAACCGACGGGAAACACCTTAGTAAATATAAGGTCGCCCCAGGAAGTCTGCGAACACTTCAGGAGTGTTCTGAACTTCTGGAAGAAGCTGGGCTGGTTGGAATGAGGAGTGCACGCAAAATGGACCCAACTGATCGGTCTAACTGCGAAAACGGAACCCCCTTTACTAATACTAAATACCAATCATGCGTAGACTCAGAGAGCATGCTTCCAAATTCAAATCATTGGGATTTGACTCTTGAGTTTCTTCTTATTCTATCAAAAATTTTTTCTGTTAAGGTATTCCTGAAACTTCTTTGATCATACGAGTGTATATAAGAATATTTTTATGGTCTTACTATTTTAAAACTTCCTTCTACATTCACAAACCTCTTTTTTTAAGTTATCTGTCATTCATTATACATGACATAACTATACATAGCTTTACGTCCGTTTGTAATAATAATATTGACACACTTTTACACAAATAATCATACCCCAAATTAGGCATATAGCCTGTGTTATGGGTTGGAAGACAACGATTCATTTAATACAATATACTTACTTAAACATACATAAAAACATAAGCATCCATGACTCCAAAACAAACATCCATATTTCATCATAATATATATCTAGCACCTACCGGGATTCGAACCCGCGACCTCTAGCAACAAGTTATCTCTAGTTACAGATTGCTATCCCCGTTGAATGACAAGATCTTGTCTATCCATAGTTTGTGTTTCACAATCAAAGATAAGATTGTGCCACTAAACGGGGCAAACATACGGTTACGGATATATATCCGTAACCAGAGATAGGTTTTTAAAAACTGCCGTATATCGTCTTTCATCTAATTATTCATGTATGTCTCAGTTATGTACTAAAACAAATAACGCCTCTACTATGCAGGTCAAATTAAATTAGAATATCTTTGTTTATTTCATCGTGTTCTCTATAATACTCAACTTCTTCTATACAATCATCAAATTTACATCCTAATGACGGTTTTGACAGACCAGAAATCTGTTCTCAATTTATATATATATTTATAAATATATTTTCATTACTTATGTATTTGAAATACTACAAAAGACAAACACGATTAGAATTATAAATCTCGTTTGAAAATACACCAAAGTAGTACTTTGTGGGTTAATTACCTATTTACTGTATTATGCGTAAATGCCCTTAATTAATAACACTTTCGCATCTGCAACTAATTAGTGTTCATGTGACTAATACTAGCTGAAACATGACCCATGACATTATGAGGGAATGTGTCGTCGATATAACTGTTTTTTAATAAAAATGTGTGTGCAGCGTGCGCCCTTTGATGGCGTCACCAAGATAGTCATGCGGTGCGAATCTGCTTGAAATAATTGACGCAATTTTATGTTGCAGAAAATATGCTCACAAAAGCAGTAATGAGTCACGTATTATTTTACAGCGCAAGTATGCATTTGATTTTTATAAGGATAAAATTAATAATTACTTTATTATTCCATGCACAACTATAATTTAAATTTGACAATATTTTTTTCATAAATTGATTTTCGAATTAGTTGAATTATTATCATTTTTGTCTGTATGACTATTATAGACATAGGCCTCCTCCAACTGCCCCCACTTCTTATTTCATCTATTCGGGTCCAATTTCTCCTCGAAACTGCTATAATCTCGTCCACCCATCTCCTAAATGGTCTACCTGGGCTTCTTTTTCTGTTCCTCGGGTACCAGTAGGTACATTATAGTTTTAGCGCCCCGTCCACTTCCATTTAATTTTTCTTATAATAACTGAAACACCCTTTGTTTGTGTTTCTTTTTTGATTGCTGATGTTCTTATTTTATCTGATATTATTTTACCCATCATGCTCGTCTCTATAGATTAGGCCTATGAGAATGCCGAGATATTTTTTGTTACAATTAACCTTTCCTATGGGAGGACAACTACAAGTCAAATTATGTGAGTTGCAGCATGAATGGATTCTGATATAAAATTCTTGACTATTATGTGGACGACGTATTTATCATGTGGAGAAAAAAAAAATATATAGTTTATTTTTAATGTATTAAGTGATTTAGATACAATAGATTTTGGTTTACCCAATTTGAGACTCTTTTAAGGCCCATCTCAGCCTTCCTCTGTACGGCTTCCCACCAGAGAAACCAATGGCTGTGTCATCTGTCTATATATCTGTTACACAAGTCGTTAATATAGATTAGAAAGAGTGTCGGGCCGAAGACACTACCCTACGGTAGTCCAAATTTCACATTTTCCAATGTGCTATGATACAGGTCAACCTTTACTTCCTGTGTTCGGTCATTTAGGTAGCTGTCTAGGAGAGAAAGAGCTTTGTCACGAATTCCCAGGTCCTGTAATATACGCACAAGAATGGGAATACTTGTGCGTTAAACTGTGTCAAAAGCCTTTTTTATATCTAAGAAAACTCCGAGAAATTTATTCCCTTTGTGCCGTTAAAATTGCGTCTTGTGTAGATACACCTTTTCTAAAGCCATATTGACAATTAGATATAGTATTATATTAATGTAAGTATTTAAGAAGTCTATTATTAATTAATTTTTCTATGATGTTTGAAATAGAAGACAATACAGAGGTAGGTCTATAATTATTGTTAACATCAGTTTTAATCCCATTCTTGTTCACAGAAGTTACAATGGAACGCTTTAGAGAGGAAGGAAAAATTCCAGATTTAAAGCAAATATTAGCTAATTTTGTTATAAGTGGTATCAAGTAAGTGGTAGTCTCTCTCTCGCTTCTCTTAATGGATTCTTAAAATAGGATCATCCTAATCTCTTCGCAATTCTCTTGATTTTAAAATCTCATTCGGAATCTGAGGTGCAGTAAAGTTGACAAACTTATATATATATTTTATATAAAGTTACTAGCTGACCCGACAGATGTTTTTCTGTAGATAATAAAAAAATACTGTTTTATAGGATTTTTACAATAATATTTCAAAACACCAAAAATTATTTCGTAACGTATGCGTTGTTATAATGAAATTGTTTGACAGCAGAACTGTCAAACCGTGCGTCACTAAATACTCTCATAGAAAATATGTCCATACAAAACAATTGTTTTTGAATACCCATAATTATGGGTCCCAAATCGAAATAAAAAGTATCCTATCTCTCAAGTTGGACTAAACTGCACTCCATGAAGTTATTCAAGTCATTAGTTTAGGAGTCCATCGCGGACAAACAACGTGTCACGTAATTTATATATATTAAGATATTTGTCACCTTCTAAATCTTGAAGGCGATCCAGAAGTTCTTTAAATCTTTAAGCTGTAGTTGCGCAGATGACTGACTTCGGGTTTCAATAAATATTTTAAAAGAGTATTGATGTGAGTATTACTTCTGAAATG
Source organism: Leptidea sinapis (assembly GCF_905404315.1). NCBI lineage: Eukaryota > Metazoa > Arthropoda > Insecta > Lepidoptera > Pieridae > Leptidea > Leptidea sinapis. Next base: position 13,480,538 of record NC_066285.1, read on the forward strand.
GATGAGAATGTTCTTGTAATGGCAACTTTGGTGATTTCTTCAAACTTTCTGAGTAACATTTAACGCGCCCCAAACAGAGCAATACTCGGTACTCAGTTACTCGGCGCATCTCTAGTTGTTATTCTTATATCTTCGCGTAGCATTTTTTACATTGCATTTCTGCGTTAGAATTATTGTAAATATATAACTATTAAATAAAAATGGGTACTCATGGAAATTATAATTTGATGTCGCGTCAAAATTTATTATTTAAACCACAGAGTAGGGATGGATACTGAGTATGCATAGAGTACCTATTAAATTTAAATATTCTTAACAAGATATATCGTAAGCGAACGGTGGTTCGTTGCCGCGACAGAAAAGTTTAACTAATTAATTAATTAGTTTTTTGTCACTCGAAATGACATAGGTAAGTTTTTTTAAGGCAATAATCCAAAATAATATGAAGCGTCATAGCCTGTCCAAATCAGTGTTGTAACACAATATAAAACGATCTATGATGAAGGTACCTTATATTATGGTATGACCCCAATAATTTAACATTGCGCCCGTCTCCATTGGACTACAAAATGCTCGCATGACATTAAAATCCGAAATATAACATAAAAAAATAAGAATAATGCTATAAAAATAATAAAAGTTGTGAGATCCATATAGTACCAAATCGGTAAATTTATTTAGTCCCTACTTAAGTGTGCTTCTGTCTTAAGTTATTGAGTTATCAGCTTACTTATCACCATCTTATAGTGACCATATTGAAAATATTTAATGTTTTAAATAAATAGATTCCATTGCGAGACTTGGTTTATTCACAAGTTATGTTTTTGATGGCATCTCATTTCTTTTTGTAGATAATCCAACTTAATTAGTTTCCCGTACCTTCTACTTCTTGAATACCAACAACAGGATTGACCTAAAGCCGACCGTCTGTCTTATAAGCTTTTCTTATTTTTGTAGGTAGTCTTCCCCTTTTTCTTCTCCGGAGCTACTTATTTCTCGGAGGCATTGATCTTACAATTTTTCACAAATCTGGGCGGTATTTCCAAATTCAGTATTCACAAATCGACAATCCTGTGCCTTCTATACTTCCAAAATTGACATGAGTTAGATGTGACTCTCGAACACACAAACTTGCAACACAAACACTAACTGTATATTTAACTTTTTAATCTGATATATAATAATATAATATGGGCTTACAAAGTTATATTTGCAGTTGATGTATCTAGGAAAACTAAATCGTTTAAAGCCTACTAGGTAGGTAACGCGCAAGGATGCTCATTTCTTGTACGTAGAAGAAACTTCCTTTAAAATAGCCTGTAGAGGAATGCCCCACAGTGGCGATGATATTCAAATTTGGCTTGTCGTGTGACGTTGTCGAAAACCTTTTCTTGTCATTGACTAAAACATATTATGATAGCTAGTTAATGATTATAATAACAGACTATTGTTAACAGGTCAGCAGGACGAAAACAAATATGGCCTCAGCACAGTGTCGAGTAACTCTGGTGCTGCAAGGCTGTGTGCCCAGTGTGGGAAGGTCATCACGGAGAGGTTCTTGCTGAAGGCCATGGAGAGGTTCTGGCACGAAGACTGTCTCAAGTGTGGCTGCTGCGACTGTCGGCTGGGGGAAGTTGGCTCCAAGTTGTACTACAAAGCAGATCTGATGCTTTGCAAGAGAGACTATCTTAGGTACTATAGTGAAATTTTATGTACTTACAAATTTCTAGATAGAGTCGCAAGTCGCAAGATCTGTAGTGCGTAGTCTAAGCTCCGAGCAGGTAAGTAAATCGAGTAGATGGTCGGAAACATTTCTGTCAAAGCTACAATTTATTTAAAAAATCAACCGTGATTCATAACAGATTTTCATCTTGATTTTATAAACATAATACGTTTATAGGATGTTGTATATTCTAGACTATGTTTGTATATTCTAGACTTGTCTTGACTAATTTGTCTTTAAATATTGAGTGCTATGTTAAAATATTTATTAATAATTTAAAATTAAATGTCTATAATATTTAGTCTTGTCAGAATATTTTCAGACAACCCACATATCTTAACATATAAAATACTTTTAATTTTGATGAAAAAAAAAATTTTTTCTTCCATTGACGAATGGTTGAAGGAAGCTTGTGGTTCACCTCCCGTACAATTACTAACTTACTCAAATTGTAATCATGAGTGACTTACTCGTAATGCGTGTTATATTTTAGTTTTATTTTGCGTTTTTCATTAATTATTGATGGGAGAATTAATGAAGTATTTATGGGAGGATCGATTATATTACCATCATCGTGGCTTTATTTCCTTTTCATTATATAATGAAATGCTTGTAGTAAAAGAAAAACTTAATTCAAACCTTAATTGTTCGTTCAATTAAATTAAATATCAATTTAGTTTGCCAGACATTATTAATTACTCAGCCTAAGTCGGTTATATCTACTAATTCTTAGAGATCATTAGTAAAATAGGAATGTTGATTGTATTCTTGTTAGACAGCATTGATAACTCAGCAATGGCCGCTAATTGCTTTACAACTGTTGATTATTTAATGAAAATAATCGTGTCCGTTCAATAGACTCTTTGGTGCCACCGGCAACTGTGTGGCGTGCAACAAAGTGATTCCCGCGTTTGAAATGGTGATGCGAGCGAAGAGTTTCGTGTACCACTTGGAATGTTTCGCCTGTCAGCAGTGCAACCACAGGTAATGAAAGACCACTCGCACAACCCCTCATATAAAGTGAATTCATCTTCATCTTAGTTCTATTATATCACTCGTCGATCTTGCAAAATATACTGGAATTAACAACTACTTCGACTTGAAAATATAATTGAAACCAATATCGACACTTAATTGAAACAAACAGAAACACTTTTATCTAATTTATTCTCCAATCACACACAAAGAATTACTTTTTACTGTTGTTGTTTTACACATACGAGTATTCTATGTCTCTTAAAATTTAACTATGGACCACCACGTTCCCGGCTTCGAAGTGATTCATTTCATTGCATTATATTACATTCGGTGGCTTTTCAAAACATTGCTCGAAACCCTACGTAACCCTGAATTTTGAATTTTGTAACGCATGTCGACAAGCTGTCAATACTCAAGTATAAGTCGATACCCAAGCTGATCAGCCCTATTTACTTTTGGTGAAGTTTTATTGTTCCTTAATATACACAAGGCTATGAACTCTTTACAAACGTCGTTGTGTTTTGTGCAGGTTTTGCGTCGGCGACAGATTCTATCTGTGCGACAACAAGATTCTCTGTGAATACGATTATGAAGAGCGGCTGGTTTTTGCCAGCATGGCGGCTAATCCCACCGGCTTGGCGCACATCCGACGCCAAGTGAGCGGGCTTCAGGTGATTACACAAACATTATTTATACCCCCATAGATTACAAACTAAGAGGGAAATAACATGAAGGTTTGTTTACAATATAATGATATGAAAGCCAAAGATTATTCGAGACAGCGAAGTCGGCCATATACTATGACATCACTACCTACTGTTTGTGATGTCACTAACATTAATATTTAATACTTTGTTCTGTACAAACATTACCTTGAATAGATTAAACAGTTTTAGTTGAACTGTCAATGTACTTATTATTCCAATTTATATTGAAGTTTAAACATAAATATTTTGAGTACAAGCGCTACTCGGATGAGCCAATTTGAAGAGATATTGAGGTACGCGGGAATATTTAGAAACAAAAATAGTCATAGAGTCCCTTATGCACTAGAACTTGATAAAGAAAGAATTATTATCTGTAAATAAAACATGTACTTATTGTAATCTTACAAGACACCTTTGTTTTATCAAAGTATAAAAAAATATACACTAATTTCAAAATGTTCGCTATTGAAAAACCCAAAAGTGTGATTTTAGTTAACAACATAATTAAATTAAAATTCATTCATTAAGATCCTGCTAGTCTCTATCTTCGCATTGCAATTTTCTTCATAAAAGTGTTAAGTAAGGATGTGATACTATTTCTTACTTACATTTGAATCACTAATGCTTACTTGTTATATAAGAGTATTGAAGAGCTCTTTATTATATTAGCTGTACGATATAAATTTGACGGCGCATTCAAAATGTAATTGTCAGAATACGCCAGAACTAGATTTGACAACTGTCATTTCTAGCGGAACGACGTGTCGATGGTCACCGGCCGCTATCAAGTGGGAGGCATTCGTCGTCTAACCGCCATGGTCAGCGCACCACGGTTTCGGCGGTCGCTCTTTATTATACGGGATTGATTTTTGCACTAAAGTGTAATGTTGATTATTGATCGTGAAGTAAAGTGATTTTTATAACTGATATCGGACTTATATCTTGTTCTCCGCTTATACGCCCAAGTGAGTCGCCCCGGCCAGTCCTGATGAAGGCTCCATATCGCCTTTAAATTAATACAAAATACGACTGTTTATTTTGATTTAACATTCTTGTCTAAACTTGTATTCGTCGATCAAGGTGGAGATATCCAGAAATCAAATATATTATCAGTTGTAAGGGTCAATGATCAATCGATCCGACGTATTAAACACGATATGTAATACGCTTGTTTAAAAATTAATTAATTGAAAACTGTAAAGTACAACACCCCCTCCGGCGTATGTGTCGATAATAACTAAAACAAATATACAATGTAGCTAGCCGCCGCTGCTGTTCAATGATTACACAGAACTCTTAATGCGCATTACTCTCGAAGACTAAACGGATGGTGTTACTATTCGCGGATACAAAATATCAAATTTGCGATACGCCGATGGTACTACTTAATTTGCGACCAGTGTTAGTCATATGGAAGAGTTACTTCTCAAAAAAGAGCGCGTGAGTCTAGAGTTTGGATTAAAGATTATCCGCAGTAAAACCAAGGTAATGATTGTAGATCGAATCAACAATAACTCGCCCGACCTCACGCAGATTGGGAACTGCCAAGTCGTGCAATCTTATGTGTATCTTGGTGCTTTAATCTCAAACAATGGAGGATGTGTAGATGAAGAAAAGCGCCTTATGGCGATAGCAAGAACTGCGATGGGCAAATTGAAAAAAATATGGAAGAACAGAAACATTACAAGAGCCACGAAAATCTTTTTTTTTTCTCATATTTTTATATGCTGCAGAGACGTGGACTTTGCGACAAGCCGAGAAAAAGAAAATTGATGCTCTGGAGATGTGGTGCTGGAGGAGAACGTTAGGAGTTTCATGGGCCGAGTTTCGCACCAACGTCTCCATTCTCCAAGAACTTGGCATAAAACAACGCCATTCGGTGTTAATACAGAGTCGCATTCTTAATTCTTCAGACACGTCTCCCGGCGCGAGAGTTAGTGCATTGAGGGCAAATTGGAGGGCACCAGAGGGCGGGGACGGTCGCCCATGCGAAGGACCGACCAAATTAAGTCCGCTGTGGGCGGTCCATTGAATGAGTGCACCAGACTGTCGGCCAGCAGGGAAATGTGGCGGAGTCTCGTGGGGCGAATCACATCTGCCCCAAAAGATTTCACTTCGTAATGACCACGACCGCTCTGTCAAGAGTGTAACGACGAAGAAGAAGAAGAAGAAGCTAGCCGGCTAACTAACTGGCTATTTAGATTAAAACGTCAATGAGTGGAGAGATGATGACATGACGACGTGACATTTGAAATACATGGGACACACTAAAAGTTTTGCACTTCTAGCTAATCGAAACTATTTGAATTTCGAATGATATATTTTTTGAAACGTTGCAACCTTCTCAGTAATAAAAAAACAATTGGCAGGAAATCATTATTCAATTGTTTTTCATCACACATCAAAGTTCTACTTACGCAACTAAAATGGAATTAAGTCGAAAAGATCTTAGAGCGATGATTTTTTATGATTTTAAAAGTTCTCTCTCTCCGCAAGACTGTGCCGCTCGTCTTCAAAATGTTTTTGGAATAGAAGCATCTTGTTTGAGTACCATGAGGCGGCTTGCTAAATTTGAGAGAGGTCGGGTTTCTTTACATGACGAATTTCGTGAAGGGCGGCCTTCAACTGCCGTCAACGAAAATAATGTGGCTACTGTTAAGCGGCTACTTGAATAAAACCCGCGGATTACCTATGAGATAATTCAAGGACTATGGGGGATTTGTATGAGCCAAATTCACACAATTTTGCACGAAGAATTGAAAGTACGGAAACTTTCTTGTTGTTGGATCCCTCATGAACTGAGCGGAGCAGAAGCGGGCTCGTGTGGAATGGTGCTACAGATCTAATGAAGTTCGACCACGGACATTCTAATGCAGTTTATGACATTCTCACAGAAGACGAAACGTAGATTCATTGTTTTGAGCCCGATAAAAACAGCAATCTTGTGAATGGGTGTTTGAAAATGAGAACAGGCCAACAAAAGTGAGGCAGGCGAGAAACGTTGCTAAAAAAATGATCGCATTTTTTTCTCAGCTGCGGGTACCATCTGCACAATTTCAGAATGAAGATGATGATGAATTCAAATTGAAGATTAAAAAGAGTGTTAATTCTGAGTGGTATTCTACCATTTGTTTACCCAGGGTGTTAAAAACAGTTCGCAAAAGATGACCAAAAAGCCGCATTCTCCTACATCATGACAACGCTTCTTCACACACCTAGCACCCTGTGATTTCTGTATTCCCCAAAATCAAAGATTTGATGAGAGGTTTCACTTTTACCAATTCGATACAAGCGTACAATCAGCAGGTAGAAAACATTCCTTCAGATTTGTGGTCCTCCTGTTTTAAAAAATGGTTCGATCGCATGAAAAAATGTTTAAAATGTAAAGGAGAGTATTTGATTTTCATCATTTTTGAAAGTTTCATTTCTACCACGTGTCATTTTTTTAATTAAAATCATCTTTGAATAGCTAAATAATTTTGAAGAAAACCTTCAGTGTAATTAGCAAATATCTTTTTTCGTAATGTATAATTCGTAATATATAGTAATATTTATGAAATTATATCGCAGTAACATATAGAAAAACTAAACAAATATATCAAAAAATACATTAAACTTTGTTATAAGACCTCACTGACTCAATTATGTATTACTTTCTAACTCTTAGTATTAATTTAAAACAAAGGAATTATCAACCTTTGTCTTTATTCTTTTATACCTCGTGCTTTATTACCTTCGATCACACCACATCATTATGTGATATACTAAACTATCTAAACTTTAGTGACAATTTACGTGAATTGAGATTAACAATTCATTTATAATTAACTACATTATCATATAATTCCAACAACTAGATTATGTACAACTTCATTGTATTCATTAATTATTCTTCCATATTTGGGTGGCATGTCATAAATATAATTTTGTTCATTAAACTCTAACTGACGTGTACCAATAGCCGTCGGACCAATGGATGCCGTGAGACAATACACACCTGAAACACAAATGCTTAGTTATTTCCATGTATTAAAAAACTTTATGCGGGCAATTTTAATGTATCATGGAGTTATGTCTTTTTTTTTCAGGTTTCGTACTCAATATGTGCATGCATAGCGATTGTCTTTCTTCGAGACACTTATAAAATACACTTTGATTCCTATTTCTAGTTTATATATATCATATCTAGTAGATAAAATGTCAGACATAGTTTTGTTTACCGATGATACCTCAATTATATTTAAAGTAAATAGAAAAGATAAAGAAATCATTGAATATAATAATGCCCTCCACGTCATTTCTAATGTTTATAATAATGTTTTGTTGAATGCAGGAAATACCAAAAGTAATAAACTCTTTACCAAATATAACATTTATTGAAAAAATTATTTAACTAAATAATGAAACCTGAGAAGTCCTAGTTTCTGCAACAGTGTTCATAAAAGTTAAATCAGATTCTAAATTGCAATGAGCCCAAATTAAGTTCAGTTCCTACGCCGTTTGGAAAATAAGGAAACTATCGGATGTAACGGATGTAACACTGGCTAGAAAGGTATATTTTGCATATTTCCACAGCATTATGTCTTACAACATTCTGTTTTGGGCAGCCCTGAACAGAATGCAGCCGGTACTGATAGCATTTTTATATTAAAAAAACCTTTTAACAAAAAACTTTTTTCAAAACACAATTTCAAAAAAACAGATATAATATGCACTCAAAAGTCGGTGTCATCCAAGATAGGTTTTTAATCACATACATAGTTATAGGTGAGATGTATTTGAGTCGTGAGGAGGCGAGAGGCGAGAGCGAGTCGCGGCGGAAGGACAACGATTCCAAAAATGACAATAATCGTTACTAGAATTAGATTAATTAATTAGATTATATAAAAATACGCAATTATTTTTATACTTTTTAGTGCATATTATATCTGTTGTTTTGAAATAGTGTTTTTGAAGTCGGTTGTTTTTTTGTTAAAATATTTTTTATTTTATGATTTTTAGTGAATTTGAAACACTAACTCATAATTTGGCTAAATATGTGTAGATATACTAAATTTTTCAATGCAGCAATGAACGTAAGCGCTTCGCAATTTGATTACAGACAGTTAGAAATTCTGCCACAGATCGCACCCTTACTGTAAGCCGTTAAGGAGTCCTGATTGATCATCATATTTGACTACGACAATAACTTGGCCATAACTATGTTATGGTAGATGACTTAAATATCCGGATACCATAAAAAAGATTCGGCCAAGTATCGTTAATTTTCTCTTAAGAATTGAAGAGTTCCGTTACTTTGTCATGGATTCCGTAATTAGAACCTAATCAAACTCTCATCAAACTATCTTTGAAATATATTCTTTCTAATAAAAAAAAAAATCATCGAAATCGGTTTGCGCAATACTGAGTTATTCGTAAATTTATCATTTCAGTTTGCTATACGTATGTATTGTAAATTTAAGACTTGCAAATTGCAGCTTTCAAATAAAAAAATAATTATCAAAATCAGTTCACCCAGTCGAAAGTTTTGAGGTAACAAACATAAAACAAAAAAAAAACATACTGACGAATTGAGAACCTCCTCCTTTTTTGAAGTCGGTTAAAAAGAGCAGTTCGCACTTTATACTATCTTGAAGGTCGAGACTCACTATGGGATCTGTTTAAAGAAATATATATACTTACAGGTGCATCAGAATATATCCAGAACTAGAAAATATATGCATAAATATCTTAAAAAGAATGATCGTAACTTTAATTCGAGACGCAAACTTAAAATTGTCATACCCAGTTTTAGAACTAGTTAGGAAGGCAAATAAATCATTTTTGGGAAATTGTGTTAGATTCTATATTAAACCCCCAACGATCATAACGGAATTGCCGGAATAAACATTGAAGACACATGTGAAAACTGTTTTAATGGCAAAGGGTTATTTTATTGTTAAATAGTATATTGAGGATGAAGAAGTATGGCGTACGGTTCCTTAAATATTGCGAGTCTCTGCGACCCCCGTAGCATCTATTACTAACGTATTTTTAATTACTTACGTAATTTACTTTTTGCGCACTTGTTTTTGTATACATTTTATGACTATTTATAAGCTTACGTAAATAATTTTTTAGTCATGTTCATTTATTTTCAATGTAAATGCAGTCTGAACAAAGCCAGTGATAAGCAATAGTTAAATGATGGAACCTGCCAAAATGTGTAATGTTCCGCCCAGGCTCAAGCGTCCTAGATTACATCACGACACAGAATGGGCTCTTCGAAGTAAGTGGCCCCGCAAGGACTCTGTTAGTGGTATCGTATCTCCTCTTTATTATGTTTCTTTTGTGATCATTAATCTTTCTCATACGGACGCTTGTCGGAATGTGAATGTGGGGGAATCTATTTCACTTGATGAGCCCGCGCCCCGCGCCGAGGGTCCGGTCGACAGCGCGACATTCCTAATCGACTTTTTGATTGCACTCCCAATATTGACTTCGTATACCTACAAGCGGAACTTGGAAACAGTGGGTTATTTCTTTATATATTTTTCAAGTAATTGTTTCATCAAGTTTACTTAATGTTCAATATTCAACTTTAGTAAAAATATAAACACATTGACATGTCTAAGGTTTTTAGATATAAAAAGCGCTTCAATGAATGACTTTTTAACTATCCAGTTAGTAACGTAACTCGCGCCAGTGACGTCAAAAATATTAGTTAAAGGTACTTACGCATTAATTGAATTATTTTTGATTTTTGGATTTCAAATATTTTTATTCAAAATAGGATATAAAATCACTTATTGAAAGTTAAAAATTACCACCCATTCCAAAAGAATGCCTCAGACCTGAGAAGAACGGACGCAACAAACTCAGCGGGCTTTTTTTTTCATAAAAAAGGTTAAATAGTTACAAAGATTTATCGTACAATTAAACTTATTATTTAATTGCCTGAGGGCGGTCGCACCATTCCCAGTCTGTGTTATCATTCAGAAAGTCATTTATGTTATTATGTAACTTTTACCACACAAACGTTTTTTAACAATTCTTTTGAATATCGTAATACTTTTGTTTTGAAATTTTTTTGGGATCTTGTTGTAAAAGCATATACATCGCCCCACAAAAGACTTACTTACTCGACTTAGCCAAGTAGTGGGCAATTAAGTTTATGTCTGTTCCTGGTATTAACATTTTGGTTATGACAGTTTCTATCAAATTCACTTAAGTGCTTATGAACATTACATTATCCAGAATATATTGAGGAGCAACAGTCAAGATGTTAATTTCTTTAAATTTTGCTCTCATTGATTCTATAGGACCTAGGTTATAAATAGCGCTCTTCTGCAGCATAAATATTGTATTAATATCGGAAGCGTTGCCCATAGCAATACTACCACTGGACATAATACTATGGAAATAACTAAAGTAAACTAGTCGCGCCGTATATGTCAGTTAATTGTCTAATCTTTTTAACCGCGTATGCTGCAGAACTAAGTATGTTCGTCTATTCTTCAATATGGGGGCCCCATTGTAATTTGGATTCAAGGGTAATTCCAAGAAATATAATAGATTCCACCGGTTGTATCACCTCTCCGTTTAACAGAACACTCCCATCAACACTTTTGACATTTGGTTCGAAAAACTTTATATATTTCGTTTTCTTCCTATTTAACAATAGGTTATTAGCGCTAAATCAGTACACAATGTCAGATAGAATATCGTTTACTTTCTCATAGATAACTTGGTTTCTTTTCACTTTAAATATCAGTGACGTGTCGTCCGCAAACAATACTACCTTATGTTTTTTTTCCTATAGATTAGGAAGAACATTTATATAGATAAGGAAGAGGAACGGTCCAAGAATAGACCCTTGTGGTACCTGCATACTGAGAGGAGTCCGAGGAGATCTCCTGCCATTCACGTCAACCTTCTGAATTGTAATTGTTTAAATATGAAATTAGAAGATCGGACAAGTTCCTTTTATACCATAGTGACCAGCGTTACGGGCATACGGGCTACATATTGTCACGCTATATGTAGGCACGCTATAAGTATATATTTAGGCAGCTGTTAGTATTTTTTTAATAATTTAAAAAGGCATTTATTTTCTCAAAAATGATTCCTTTAGAATTCCTTTTGATGTCATTTATAATATACTAGATACTACTACTACCGCTTCGGAAACATATAGCGCACTGAGAGAGAAGAAGGGGCGCAAGAAACTCTCCCAGCATTCTTTTTTCGCGCTCTTTCTTTAAGGGCCTTCTAGAAAAGTGTACTCGCTTTTCTTGAAGGTATTTATATTCAAAATATTCGCATCATACTGGGAATGTCGTACAAAGAAGTTTATTTCACAGCTTGTATAAATATTAAACTTATATAATTGAACAGTTAAAGAGAGCATTTAAAAGTTAAAACTTGTTGCAATAGACGTAAATATTTTTCATTTACTAATTTAAGAAATAACTATGTAGTAAATAACAACACACATACAATAGAAATCGGGAACATTTTAAGTGTTCACCAGTATAATTTAAAAAGACCCTAAGACTCACTCAGACATAGCAAGCGAGTTGAGTCGAAGTCCGTATTTATAACCACGCTTTGAGTGTGTGCTAAGCTAAGGCTTAGCTTGTGTCAAGTGTTTGAAAATTCTGAGCTAAGTTTAAGTTCGTTCCATAGATGTCAACCTCAGACTTAGCTCAGACATAGCTAGCGAGTAGACATACTGTTATTAAAAATTAATTTCAACGTTTTCTTAACAAAAGTTTATATAGCTGTAGTGCGAGTGCGAGTGTTAAGATGATGTCGGCGTATTTGGCACGTGTTTGATAGTGTGTACCTCCCCCAGTCGCCGGGCGGCGCCTACGTCGCGGGCTCGCTCGTGGACAAGGAGCCGGGGCTCGCGGGCGCCGACGACGCGTCCAGCGGCTACGGCAGTCCGCCCGACCCCGACCTGTGTGACGCACGGTGACCGGGCCGTCGCGCCGCGCCGGTCAGTACCACGCAGGTATATCACGACTCTGACGACACTGTGCCGGTCTGTCACACCACTGGATGCACCACGTACCACTTGGCCCGCCTGCATCATCAGCAACAGTGGTGGCGACCAGACACCAAACACCATTGCAGCTGCCCTTAACACAAAAGTAATATTAACATCATGAAACTAAATAAGGTAGTGTTTTAAAGTGAAAACATAATTTTTTTTATATTTTGTGTTATCACGTGTTTTTTATAATATATAACACAGCTAAGCTATTTTTGGTAAATCCAATATAAACCAAAAATTCGAGAGTGTTTTATATGTAAAACGTTTCTTTCTTGATAAGATCGTTTGATACTGCAACAACAACAAAAGCACACGAAGCTGTGCGAGCACTCTCTCTCTATTATATACACGATTTATTTTATGTTGTCAAATATGTACTAAGTTACAATTTGTTCACAGGTGAAACCATACTGAGTGTTGTGGTGCGGCGCTGGGCCATCACTCCACGTGAACTCAACGAATCTACAACAATATATATACATTTGAATAAGACACGGAGCTCGCGACACATTCGTTACTTAATAACACCACGTTTAGACGTTACAGTTTTCTTTCAAACACGTGCGTCCCGTTTATAAAGCACTCTTTAAAATAATAACAGGCCAGTGAGGAACGCTAAGTGACAGAGAAGCCTGTGTTAGAGGGGCGAGTGAACAATTATTAATTATTAACCTTTTAGTATTTCAAGATGCATATTGTAGAAGCATTGAGTTGGACTCCAGCGAGCCATCGATGGCGGATGCGGCACTTTAGAAACTGTCCAGGTTGCGTTGCGATAGCGTTGTCTGAACACGATATTTCCATTAAGGACGAGTATACGAGTTGAGTCTACATGTTAAGATAGTTGGCGTGGGTAGGGCTGTCGCGAGCACAGGGCTGTCGCGGGCTTGTACTCACACACTGGTACTCGTTATAAGCCTTGCTCCAGCCACTTTAGCGGCTCCGAGAAACATTATTTCTTAATCTGTAATAGAAGGATTTATCTAATAATTTGTATTTTATAGTTTAGCTTAAGCTGTAAATAGTTCGTTAAAGATATGCATACAACGAGTCAGGTCCATAAAAATGTATATGTATGATAAAATCGATCTCATTGTTATGAAAATTTTATAAAGTAGTAATATTGTTATCATACATGGTATGAAATATCATTGTGAATATTTTATTTGCCCCTATAGATCGGTTAGATATTATGTTATGTTCTTGCGTTATATTTTGCCAAAGATTGCCCCTGTGTTGGATTCCCTACACGAGGGATAATAATCTCTTTTATTTTGTTTCGAGTATTGTTGCCTGTACTGGTGTTCGGATGTGGTGCAATGGTTTTAAATAATGACTTTGTGTAATGTAACGGTAGAAGTTAGTTATAGGAGATATTTTTTTATAAATAATTGCTTACATTTATTTTGTGTTACTCAATAGTTTTTGATTCACATACTAGGGCCAGATTCAAATGTGACTCGCGTTGTACGTAGAAAGTATAATTCGTAAAATGATAATTCGAAATTACGCAATAGTTATCATTCCCATTCAAAATTTTCAAATCGCTTGCAACAATCTTACTATAACAGAAAATAATATATTTAATAATTTGCACATAATATCTATTATTTTATTTACAAAACCAATTTATTTAGAAACTGTGGTTCACCTAGTCTACCGAATCCGGCTAACGGCATGTGGGATATAGAAGTAATACCGCGGTACATTCCTATGTTATTATTTTTGTTGGGAAAATACTTTTCATCATAATCATTATTGGAAATTGAAAAAAAAAAAATTCAACCTAAATAAGGTTTTGTCAGTAAATAAAAATAATAATTAATATTAATGCTAAGCTGGTTGATGTTAGCTAAACTTGTCATTATTTACTTTTCACACACACACACACACACACAAACTTATCTTATAATCTTAACTTGTAGATATCTGCTTAATACAATATAAATAATAAAGTAATTATTTCCAATGTAAAGAAAATAAAGATTTGTCGTTATTAAGAGTAATATTTATTAAGATCTATGAGTATAATGATGTTAAATATGTCACCGAGAGAAAAGTTGTCATGTGAGTGTCATGGTGTAAATAAATATTATATTTATTTAAATTAGCAACTTGTTTTATTTACCGCGCTTCCTACCGTCCTCTGCTCTACATATGACTATCCTGCTTACTGAGCTTAGAGGTCCTGGATCAAATCCCGGTATAGTTGAGCTTGGATGGTTCAGTATATCGTAATAAATACACCGTTGCGTTCCACCCATAGTACAGGCGATGCCTAGTTTCAGACAAGATAATTTGTGTACTGTATGTGAGAAATAAACTCTTGCAATAAAACAGACACCTTGGAACATAACCTGTTTCACTGGCATCTTGAGATATTTCATAATTCTAAGTAGCTTGTATCATCATAATACTTTAAATAAATAAGCAAAAAGTAGTTTCTGTCAATTTCGTTTTACACCTCGATGGAATTAATAAAAAATGATCCCAGAGCCTGAACAGCTAGTTGCGTATCTGTTCATGAAATAAAAAAGCAGGGTAAAAAGTTAAGTTTTGTTTAACATAAAAATAAAAAGTAAAAGTTTAATATCGAGTGTGGCTCCCTCTTGCTAATATGATAGCTTGTATTCGTCCGAGCGTGTTATCGATGCTATTCTTAATTGTTTCTTGTGGAATACGCTTCCACCGCGCAGCAATTAGATTCCTAAGCTCCCTGATGTTTTACGGAACGGGCTGCACCGATATTACACATTTTTTGAGAATATTCCCAATGTGCTCCATGGGATTTAGGTCGGTACTTCGAGATGGTCAATCCAAACGACGAATCCCTACCTCTTGAATATACGCTTCCACGTCGCCATAACGGTGAGCGCGAGCGTTATCGTCCATAAAAATCAAATTATCTCCAAGAACCGTTCATGCTGGTTGTACCGGTGTGCATTCAAAGTGCCGTTTTCTATGAAGACTAACTCCGTACGGTCCAATACATTAATTGCTGCCCAACTGAGCCTCTACCATAAAGGGCTTTTTGTTCAAACCAAAACTCTGCGAAATGTTTCGCTTACCTTCGCAGTCCTCGCCGACGTGGGTCCTAACTATATAATGTTGTTTTGGCTTAATTCGAGAATAATGCTCTACCCCAGTCCTCTTGAGTCCACGTCGCACAATTTCGAGAGAAGCTAATTCTGCTCGAAGTAATTTAGAGCCACGGGCTGGATGGTGACTGCATATATTGGCACTTCCTCTATACTCTTTTTGAGGTCGACATAAGAAGATAGACCAGTGGGAGGCTCTTTTGCACAGGATGCCGGCTAGATTATGGGTACCATAACGGCGCCTATTTCTGCCGTGAATCAGTAATGTGTAAGCATTACTGTGTTTCGGTCTGAAGGGCGCCGTAGCCAGTGAAATTACTGGGCAAATATGACTTAACATCTTATGTCTCATGGTGACGAGCGCGGTTGTAGTGTCGCTCAGAATATTTGGGGTTTTTCAAGAATCCTGAGTGGCACTGCATTGTAATGGGCAGGGCGCATCAATTACCATCAGCTGAAAATCCTACTCGTTTCGTCCCTTATTTTCATAAAAATAAAAGATAAGCGATTTCTCAATGCCTGGTTCCCAGGAAGCGGTCATCTCGAGCTGCTGTGCAAGGTTTTCGTCCAGTCCCAGGCCTTCTACTGTAAGAACCATTCTCTTGATATCATTGCCAGGTCCTCTGGTCAGTCGAACG
The DNA here is from genome assembly GCF_905404315.1 of Leptidea sinapis. NCBI lineage: Eukaryota > Metazoa > Arthropoda > Insecta > Lepidoptera > Pieridae > Leptidea > Leptidea sinapis. The sequence goes on from NC_066285.1 coordinate 13,496,719, forward strand.
ACTCACATTGACACCCTTCCTCAAGTAGTGCTATAATTTTGCTCGTTGTTATCGTTCTATAAACCATTAAAGAGACCGCTTAATAATAGTACCAACACTTAAAAATATCGCGGAAATAGGACAACCTGACAATAATTATCTAAAATTTATTTAGAGTTAATGCGAACTATCAACAATTCCCGCCACGATACACAATTAACTGCAACAATTTTGTTAAAAATAATAAATTTATCGAATTAGGTAGAGACATCCATACATCATCACCATCATATCAGCCGGAAGACGTCCACTGTTGGACAAAGGCCTCCCCCCAAGATCTCCACGCCCATCGGTGCTGAGCTGCCCCCACCCAACCTAATCCAGTAACACTGAGTCTTCCGGTACGTGATCGCCAGTCGAGTACTTTATTGCCCCAAACGGCCGTGTGTCCGTTGAGCCATGTGCCCACAGAGAAATCCATTGTTCCGTCATAAATATCGTCCGTGTTATCTTTGTAAGTTTTGTTAGTCAGCATTCAGGATTCACCGCTCGTTAGAAGTCAGCTCCTCAGTCGATCCTCCCGCTGCATCCTGACTGAACGATCAGGTCAGTTATTGACGTCAAAACTGCTGAAACCAATCTATCAACACTTGTTTCACCTCTACGTTACTACGAAGCATCATCAGGAGTTGTTCAAACGAGAGTTGAACGAGGTGATTTCAAAAAAAGCGCGCACACACTGTGGGCGGCGGTGATCACCTAACACCAGGAGGCGCTCGTTTGTGAAAAGTTCGATTGTTTGAAAAAAATTAGGGTATATTCATGATATAAATTTACCTAAAATTGATTTTTTATATCATAAAAGTTAACAAATTAAAGTATTGATAAGAACTATCGTATTTAATTTAAAAATAAATATGCTTTCCGGAAATATATTTCGGTTATTAAAATTTTGCACGGGTTTCTGTGACGTTATATATGCTATGACTAAGTCAATTATGTATATTGAGTGCTTACTTATCCAGAACCTATACTTTTTTACTAAGAAATACCTATGTATTTGCAATACAAATAATTCAGTCAATTACATTTCATTAGATATTATGACACTTCAAACAATTCGCGGGCGCGAGTTACTTGATCTGTATGTCAAAACAACGTTTACCAGCACGTCTTGTATTTTTTGTCCTTCTATGATAAAAACTTAAGTTTTAATAACAATGTAGCTTTAGCCAAATAACCAATTGTATTGTAATTTTTAACTTAATTTAATAAGTAGAGTTAATCTATGAAAATGTCCATTACTCCTATTCTTATTGTGTACTTGTCTTGTATAAACAAATTTGTAATAATTCTGGTCATGCTTACTAAATTTAATTACATTTTATGATATATAAAATAATGGAACAAAAGTAAAAACATACTTACAAGTATTATCGAAAAGTGCACTAGATAAAGTATTTTTTCCAGTTTCAAGCCACTCAAATATCCGAGCAAAGTGGTGTAAATCAATGAAAAGAGATAAAGTATCTCCAAAAACTTGCTTATATTGATTTGGAGACCGTTTTGAAGTGAGTTTAATGAGTCTGTTTTTTTTTTATAATATAGTTAATAATTTTATTGTTACTTTACAATTATTCGCTATATGAAAAATTAAAGAGTGTCGACTCAAACTGTCTGCCACTAAGTAACAATATCGTTAGGGCAGCCGAAGCGGGGTTCCATCCGCTTGATAAGGCACAAAAATCAACTTAGGGTATTGCCTCAGGCCAACGTGTGGTGGACAATAACGGTAGCAATGAGTTATAGGTGAACCAATAACAATAACAGTGTTACCTTCGAACGTTGACAAGCTAGACAACAACGAACCCTGTCTCTGTATTGCTTCCTAACTCCAGGCCACACAAACGTTACAGCGACCAAAGTATGAAAACTTTTATAAATAACAAGTAGTTCACGATTGTATGGTGAATAGTATACCTGAGCCGGGCTAAGCTTTCGAGAATATAATGCTAAAGGTTAACATGAATTCAGATGCATCAATAACTATTGATAAAATATATCTTTATTTAATCCATTATTGTACAAGAAATAGTTTAGATTTGATAAATATAGTCAAATACCAAGAAGACCAAATTCCAACTGATTGTGTCTCAATGTTGATAGTTTATTTACCAATGTTTCATATGAACAATGTTTAATTATTTATTTATATAATTATTTATGACCTCTTTGAAAAACAGGTGCTAAGTCCCTTTGAAAATTGATAAAGTGTGTAAACAAAATTACATTAAATCAAAATAGCTTATGTTTCGCTAAAAAGAAGGATTAGCAATGGGTTCACCATTATGTATGCTTATGGTATACCGAAATTTTCATGGATAATTTTCAGTGTGAATATGTGGCAAGAGACCTACATGTTATCCTGTTATATTATTGTAGGACGGACACCCAACGTCAAGTTGATCTCACTTTAATAAAACTAACAACATCTACCCTTAAATAAAGGTAAAGTTGAATATATAATATAATCGAACCATTCTCAGAACTTTTTGTATTTAAAAGGCACAAAAAGTCATAAAAGGCATTTATTTTCTCAAAATTGATTCCTTTAGAATTCTTTTTGATGTCATTTCTTATACTACTAGATACTACTACCGCTTCGGAAACAAATGGCGCTCTGAGAGAGAAGAAGCGGCGCAAGAAACTCTCCCAGCATTCTTTTTTTGCGTTCTTTTCAATAAAAATATACAATATTGTACAATCATTTCTATCGCTATAAAATAATCACAATCTAGTCCCAGGCTGTCCGATCATTTAGATATTCAGCTGTGGAGTAATAGGATTTACGACAGAGCCATTTTTTATAAAACATTTAAATTTATTTATAGATAATGCCTGAACAGTGGCTGGGACTTTATTATAGAAGTGTATACCTTTACCCTTAAAGCTATTATGTATCTTATGAAGCCTACTAGAACTAAGTAACTAAGTAACAAGTAATCCCTTATTTCTAGTGTTATAATAATGAAAATCACTATTAAGAGCAAAAAAGTGACGATTTTTGTGAACATATATTAAATTTTCATAAATGTACTGACAATGAACAGTCATAATATTTATTTCTTTAAATTTTTCTTTGAGAGACTGTCTATAACCAAGCTGATATATAGCACGAACAGCTCTCTTTTGCAGAGCAAACACTATATCAATGCCAACAGCATGACCCCATAGTAATATACCGTACCTCATGATGCTGTGAAAATAACTGAAGTACACTAATCTAGCGGTCGCAACATTCGTGTACTCTCTAATCTTTCTAACTGCATATGCCGCAGAGCTGAGTCTATCTGCTAGATGGGCAATATGTGGACCCCACTGAAGCTTTTTATCTAACGTGATACCCAAGAAGACCGTAGTGTCCACAAGTTCCAATCTCTGGTCATTTATAAGTACGTTGGTTTGTACCTCCGCTGTGTTTGGTGTAATGAACCGTAAACACTTTGTTTTTTTACTGTTTAAGTGCAGATTATTCGTCTCAAACCAACGCACTATCTTTGAGAGTGCATTGTTTACCTCGTCATCAATATCCGCACGTCGCTTCACTTTAAAAATAAGTGAAGTATCATCAGCAAACAATACAATCTCATGGCTATCATCTACCACAAACGGTAGATCGTTAATATATATAAGAAACAAGAAAGGACCGAGAATAGAACCCTGTGGAACACCTATTCCCACAGGTTTACCCGAAGACCGTTTGCCATTTAGATCGACTATCTGAACTCTTTCGCTTAAAAATGATTTTAACAGATTTAGGGCTCTATTTTTCACTACATAATGTTTTAGTTTTAGGAATAAAGTTTCATGGTGGACGCAGTCAAATGCTTTGGACAAATGACATAAAATGCCCAATGCATCCTGTGACTCTTCCCAGGAGTCAAAGATGTGCTCAATGAGTCTAGTACCCGCATTAATTGTTGATAAGCCCCTAGTGAAACCAAACTGATTTTTGTTCATTAATTTACAAAAATGCATTTGTAGCTGTTGAAGCAAAAATTTTGAAAAATTTTACTAAAAACAGGCAGCACTGAAATAGGTCTGAAATTATCAGGGTCAAAAGAACTGCCCGATTTAAACAAAGGTATAACTTTGCTGTATTTCATGAGGTCAGGGAACACATCTGTGCATTCATTAAATATTATTGCTAATTCAGGTGCTATAACTATAATGTCTTGTATGTATTTTACAATATTAGTCGAATGGCCCCATAGGTCTTTTGTATTTTTTAGATTAATTAATTTAAAGATTTTTATTATATCGCTACCTGTAACATACTTAATTTTCAAATCAGTGGAAGATACTGGTACGTGTAATTTAAGCATATCATATGCTGCTTTTGGCGAAGAGTTCAGGTCTTTGGTCGTGACAATCGGGATTTCGGAGAAGTATTTATCAAATTCATTTGCAATTTCTATTTCCGAATTTATAACGCGATTATTAATATTTAAACACATAGAGGTGTTACGGCAATTCGATCTACCAGTTTCATTGTTAATTTAACTTTGACAAAAGCAAACAATAAATTATAATTATCTGTAAAATGTTTTTTTCGGTATTTATAATCTATAGAAAACTGAAATATACATTTTCTATTATCTTGTTTCATATCAAAGAGAATTTAAATACTACGTTCATCTCATAGAATACAAAAACTGGCAGCCCGCCGCTACTGTGTTGATTCGATAATTCAAAAATAAACAAGGACAATTTATAAATTCACAACTTTATTACTTTTAAACAAAATCAAATTCCAACTATCGTCGAGTAGTTTGACATAATATAATATTATTGCTCCAATAAGAGTCAAAATTGGTAAAATATTAAAAGTAAAACTATGTACATGACTTCTTCCGAACTAACCACAACATCCAACTGCTTTGTAACAAATATTAAGCTTTAGATCAGTTTCATATAACTAAAATTCATCGTAGAAATGTAATCCAATGATGTAGTTGTTAGTTATTACACCGACCACATAAATCTTCATCTCCAAGTTTCAGTCGAACATCTGTAGGTCCCCGCACAGTCACTACCTGGCCTACCGATGTCTGTTAGTTGCACAATGCTCGTGTATTTTCCCACATAATAGTAAATTTGTACTTTTTAGAAGTTCCGGTCGCACGATGTACTTTGTCGACCCCGTGTCAATTGTAAAGTGGTCACTAGACTACAGTAAAGATCAGCCAGTGCCCGCTAGGCAGCCCGGGCGTCATTTACTTTGACGGCTTCTGACGACCTCCGTAGCTGACACTGATTTCTGAACCAGGCAAATTATTATGAAAATGAATTCCTATGGTATCTGAAAAATTTTGTAACAGAGCAGAAACAATTAAATAAATACTCACTCATTGCATTATATTTAACTTTCTCTATTTTTTATTTACTGTGACGTAGTATCTTTAATGCTCGAACAAATAAAGCATCTCTTTATAATTACTCTCGTGTATAGGAAGACAGTTTCGGGTTTCAAATTATGTTTTCATAACGTGCTAATTGGCAAAGCGGTTGGAAGAGACCACTATAACTATAATCTTTATGAATCACTTAAAAATACATCAAGTTGTTAAACAAAAAGTTTAAAGAAAGCAACGTGAGATAAAAACTTATAGATATGCTGTTAATAATATTTAGCAACTATTTATCTACTCATAGTACTAGGTAGCTAAATGTAGGTGAATATTTGTGAGATCATAATAAATTGTTTACATACATTACACTAAACATCACCACACTCGCCGGCGAGTGTGTTCTTCTCATCTTTTCATCTTCATTTTCATTTTCATTCTCTCTCCTTCCCACAAGCACACAGCCGGTCTGAGGTTCGAGTCCCCTTAGGAGACGCCCCGCGACTGTTGTTGCGTAGTCTTTGCGGCCTCCACGGCCCACGTCCTACTTCGCTGTGAAAGCCAGGGCTGCTAACAGCACAGAGGAGGTTTTAGTCGGTATGGGGCGTCCGCTTACGCGGACACTCGAGTCCGACATATTACGCCCCGTTCCGGGGCGTAAATACGTAACAGTATTTCCTCCTCTACAAAAAAAAAAAAAAATAATAATAAATTGTTGAGGTCATCACTGACTGAAATAATTTGATGATAATAAATAAATAAAAAACTAGAAATGCCTTCAAAAATTCCAGATCACCGAAAAATTTAAAAAAGTAACGTTTTGTGAGCGAATAATAAATTTTTATCAAAAAGGAAAGAGTACTAAAGTCTTGAAAATTATTCTACATAATTATTATCACAGTAAATTTTCTTTCGAATGTTGCTTGTACCCACCACAGGCAAAGAATAAATAATAGTACAAGTATTAAAGAAGGTATATCTTAAATATCTTTGTTTACCACACACATTCCTACATAGAAGATCTTGTAAAACATGACGGTGTTATCAATACGTAGTACGCAGTAGTTTAAATATCTAAAAGGAAGTTTGAATACCATCGAAATACAAAAGAATAAAGAATGCTAGTGATGTCCCCTCGTTTTACATTTGTTGAATATCCTACAAAGCTTATTCAAACATGTGTGTTTTATTCCTCATAATTAGGTTGGAAACATGTTTTTATTGGCCACAGTGCACGCTGGGAATGTCCATAAAATTCTCCACGACGAGACGCATTAACGAGCGTCGTTTAGTTGTTTGCTGTTTAAATAAGAGTAGTAATGTAATTTTAATGAGCTCACAAAAATGTGTGCGTATTTCTGTTATACAAGCAGTCGCCGACACACAGCATAATGGGCTCTGTGCTACATAATATTATATACAAAGATTAAATATTTTAAAATATTACACTTTAAATGTTTATCAATACAAGTAATATAAAATATATTATATTATAATTTACCATCATAATTCCATGAAACCTCTCTCTTTAAGTGGAAATGAGATTTAGAGCAAACCGTACTCTCTAAAACTGACCATAAATCAAAATCCAGCGGATTAAGATCGCGAATCGACGGCCAGTCTTCAGCTCTGATGAAGACCCGGGGCCTAGTCTTGCTGGAAGGACCCTTCTTGAGTATTGAACATGGCTTTACTACCTTCTAAAGAATGGTATCTTTGATACACTTGTGCCGATGTTTTGATACCCTTTTCATAAAAGTTTTTTTTTATGAAATAGGAGGACAAACGAGCGTACGGGTCACCTGTTGTTAAGTGATCACCGCCGCCCACAATCTCTTGCAACACCAGAGGAATCACAGGAGCGTTGCCGGCCTTTAAGGAAGGTGTACGCGCTTTTTTTGAAGGTACCCATGTCGCATCGTCCCTGAAACACCGCACAAGGAAGCTCATTCCACAGCTTTGTAGTACGTGGAAGAAAGCTCCTTGAAAACCGCACTGTGGAGGACCGCCACACATTCAGATGGTGAGGATGATATCCTAACTTGTGGCGTGTCGTGCGAAGGTGGAATTCGGCGGCAGGAATCAGGTTAAACAGCTCTTCGGAACACTCCCCGTGATGAATGCGGTAGAAGACACACAATGAAGCGATGTCTCTACGCAACGCCAAGTGATCCAGCCGTTCACAGAGCACTGGGTCCCCGACAATTCGAGCTGCTCTGCGTTGCACGCGGTCAAATGGATCGAGCTGATACTGGGGTGCGCCAGACCAGAGATGACAGCAATACTCCATGTGTGGCCGGACCTGCGCTTTGTAGAGCGCTAGTATGTGGGCCGGCTTGAAGTATTGCCGTGCTCTATTAATGACGCCCAGTTTCTTTGAAGCCAATTTGGCCTTGCCTTCCAGATGACCACGAAATTGGCAATCGCTCGAGATTTCGAGACCCGAATTGGAGACGAGCGCCATGTGCCATACACGATCAAAGGCCTTCACTATATCCAGGCTAACTACCAGGCCTTCCCCCTTGCTTTCAATAGCCGCGGCCCATCTATGTGTCAGGTATACCAGAAGATCACCTGCCGACCGACCATGGCGAAACCCGTATTGTCGGTCGTTGATCAACTGGTGACCCTCTAGCTATACCAAGAGCTGACGGCTAATTATGCTCTACATGATTTTGGAGAGCAGGGAGGTAATAGCAATAGGCCTGTAGTTTGCAGTTTGTCGGATCCGAACTGTCTCCTTTTTTTTGAATCGGATGGACAAGGGCAGACTTCCATGAGTCAGGGACTACGCCTTTAGAATAAGTGTGCCGGAATAAACGCGTGAGCACCGGCGTCATCTCAGGGGCACACGTTCTAAGCACGATTGGAGAAATGCCATCCGGCCCGCTCGACTTCCTGACGTCCAACGAAAACAGAGCTCGCCTAACAGTTTTCTGTCTGAACTGTACTTCAGGCATAGAGCTCTGACACCGCGGGATGGTCGGCGGTGTTTTTTCGCTGTCGTCAAGAGTCGAGTTGGAGGCGAAAAGAGTGCACAAGAGATCGGCTTTCTCTTTTGCCGTATGGGCCAGGGTGTCATTCCTCATGTGCAATGGCGGCATGGACGGCTGGCTGAAGTTACCTGAAGTCGGGTAACTGGAAAGCTGCTCGCCGATTTTGACGACGTGTTTTGACTTTGCACGGGCGATTTGCCGCTTAAAAAATCTGGAGGCACGGTTGTATTTCCTCTTAAGAACTGTGCAGTTTGGATCCTTTGTGCCCAGCGCCGCAACCCAAGTTCGATACGCCTGTTTTTTGCAGTCAGATGCTGCTTTAACTGACGCATCGAACTAGGGCTGTGATCTGCCACCGATGGGTACTACAGAGTTTGGTATAAAAATATTCATACCCTGTAGTATCACATCGGCTACTGCAACGGCGCAGGCACTAGGTTCATCCGAAGGGAAACAAAACCTGCCCCAAGGGTAGGATGCAAAAAAGGAACGCATCCTATCCCAATCTGCTGACTTGTAGTGCCAAACGCGGCGGGTCGCTGGTGGTCTGCGACGTTGACGTCGGATAGGCACTACACTCCTGACCAGGCAATGGTCGGACGTTCCGAGAGGGGCGTCGACAAAGACCTGGTAGCCATCGGGATGTGTAGTCAGCAGAAGATCCAATAAGGACGGCATGTGGCTATCCACATCCGGGAGCCGCGTTGGCGACTCAACCAATTGGGACAGACCATACGCCAATGCAAAATTATGCACAGATCGCCCTGCGTCGTCTGTGGTACGTGATCCAAGCCATTCGGCATTGTGCCCGTTGAAATCACCCAAGACTACGATTTCAGTGGAGGGGATCTGTGCAAGTACGTCGTCAATTGCCGCTTGAACGCAGCCCATGAGATGATCGGTTTCTGCGTTACCACTATGAGACCTGTAGACACATGCATAGATGCGGACACGGTCCTCTAAATCTACGCGGAGCCAGAGAGTGGACAGGACCCTCAAAATTGCCGAGACGGCGACAGCAGATATCCTCCCTAACGTACACACATACCCCGGCATGAGGCAAAAAATTGTGCTCAATTTTGTAGCCGGGGTACGTTAAATGTGACGTATCGCTAGGTCGAGCTAGAGTGACCGGGGAGGGATTCTCCAACTCTGGTAGAGCCGGTACCCTTCTGGGGTAAAATCTTTTTTAGTACCGCTGTCATATTCGGGTGGAGGGGGGGGGGGGAATGGCCACCGGTCCTCGACACTAACCTATGTGAAACATAGCGGCACTAGGCCGCTACTTCACGCCGGTATTCTGTGCGAGTGTGGTAATTAACCCGGACGAGTCTGGCCCGATTGTGCTGACGTCAAAAGACGGCAGCGTGACTCTCCCACTTCTAAAAAGCCCTTAGTCGCCTCTTACGACACCCATGGGCCTGGGACTCCCCTATTCTTTGTACGCCCCGGGAAAAGTACAGGGTGAAGAATACCCCACCAAACAATCACTGAAGTGGGATAGTGCCCACGTTGCTACTCTGTCAACTTATTGGGAAGCTTCCTTAGAGCTTTGAGCATAAATACGGTTATTTTGTTTGTTAAAATGTTGCTCAATTGTAAAAAAATCTCTTCTGTAAACAATTTTTTTCTGTGACCTCCCTTTCCGTACCGCTTCAGTAGTGGTTTCGATTTTACCACCCTATGCTTTTTTAAATTATCAGTTAATAAATGACTAGTTCGTCTCAGTCTGAAAGTCCTCAGTTATCTCTTTAAATACGCGACATGGTTCTAGGTGCTATCCTCATCTCCCGTGATAAAATGTTTTGCTTTCGGACAGGATTTTTCGAATTCTTTCCCTTACTGCTTTGACCACCTTTTCCGAACGGACACTTCGTGGACGACCAGATCTTTTTCTGTCACAAGCAGAGGAATTCTCATTGTACATATTAATAGCCCTGTACACAAACATTTTACTAATACCAAGCGTATATAGAGTTGTCAAAATTGCATTCAGCTCCATACCTACTTTGTGTAATGCAATTACAGCGATTCGGTTCTCTTTATCACCCCACTCCATTTTAATATCGCAAAATATTGTACAATGTCTTAGCACCAATTTGTAATTGTAACGGAATTTATGACTAGACTAAATATTACTGATACTCGTAGGTGTTCATTGAAGGTTATTTTAGTATCCATCAATACTTTTATGGATAAGGTTAGTTTGCTGAATGATTGATATCATAATTTAAATTTAATTGTTGCTTTTCTTTCTTGTTAAAGTAATAAGCTTGCATTTGATTACATTAACTTTTATTTTATTTGCCGTGTAGTAATCGATCAAATTGTTTCGGTCAGTTTGGAGTTAAAGAAAGTCACATTGATTTCTAATAGGCAAATATATATTAGTTTCGTCTGCGTTCATGCGGAATTTAGTGTACTCAAAGCAATTTCTCAAATCATACAAGTATGTGGCATATAGCAAAGGTGAGAGCACCGAACCTTGTGGTACACCGGAAGGGTAGTCTGTGTAGTCTTAATGACGCCCGCCTAGGAACTACTACTGCCTGGCAGCGATTGCGGCAAGATTTCATCTAAAGAGATCACCGCAAATACCTAGCTCCTGCAATTTTCGTCCAGGATAGTGCGGTCTTCATGGTCGAAGGCTTTTTCAAAGTCAGTGTAGATCACGTCAACCTGCGAGTCATCATCCATACTCTGCAATACATCATTAGTGAAGATGACCGGGTTAGTGTTAGTGGAGCGACCTCTAATACATCCATGTTATTGTGCAGGTATATTATAATACAACGTTCGATAAAAATATTAATGAGCTACTTTTTCTAGGAGTTTACTAAGTGTATTTAGTATTGAGATCTTTGTCTGTCTGTAGATGTCTTCGTGCGCTCTTTAATAGAATAGGGTCTACATTGGCCGTTTTCTAAGTTATCGAAAGGCAACCTTCACGAAAGCATCGGTTAAACAAACATGACATAGGCTGCAATAAATAAGCAAAATAACGTGAGTATTCCATCACTACCAGCTTCTTTAGTATCAACGATTTTAGACATGACATCAGACATATATAGTGTGAAATGTATCGCGAGCAACAATATTCCCTGGCAAGGTCGATCGTTAACGAACTATTAAAATTTCTAGAGACAAAATATAATTATAAAAAAATATATACCATTTCGCGGATAATTTATTAATTCCATCGAACATCAGTTTAGGGTAGCTACTGTACATTCTTTCTTCTACGTAAGACCAGAGACTTTTGGAACATGTTTTTATATTATTTTCTGAGAAATAAACAAATTATTTTTAGTCACTAATTTGCAACAATTTTACTATTCGTCTTAAATAAAAAAAAGTTTGGTGATTTAAATATGATTAAATATAATAATTATTATCTATAATTATTCTATCTAGAAGTAAACTAACAAATAGAACAAGCAGGCTTTCGCAAGAGCTTTTCAACGATCGATCATATACATACTCTAGAACAAATAATGGAAAAATACCAAGAGAACCAAAGAACGCTCTACATCGCATATATTGATTATAAAAAAGCTTTTGATAACGTGTCACATTCAAGTATATGGACCGCCCTGCAAGCTAAAAGAGTTGAACAAGAGTATATAGATATAATCAGAAACATTTACAAAGGTAGCAGAGCAAAAATAAAACTAGAATGCACTGGTCCTACGTTCTCCATCGGAAGAGGCGTGAAACAAGGCAACACGCTGTCTCCAAAATTATTAATATCTATCCTAGAGTCAAAAGATTAACCTGGAAAAAGACAGGATTAAACATCAATGGCAAGTATTTATTCCACCTACGCTACGCTTCGCAGATGACTTAGTTCTGCTGTCAGAATCTAGCACACAGTTACAAAACATGATCGATTCACTAAACACAGCTAGTAAGCAGGCAGGACTAGAAATGAATGTATCTAAAACAATGGTCATGACAAATAGGTAGTATACAGAGAAGAATATCAGTGGACAATAAAATTCTGAAATATGCAGAGAAATACATATACCTTGGAAAACAATAAGCTTCAACAGAGAGCAAAACGAACTAGAAGTAGAACGAAGAGTACAAAATACTTGGAACAAGAACTGGTCCTTAAAAGAGATATTCAAAAGTACCATGCCAACAAAAGTCATGATGTCATGCCTTCTACCTTGTCTAACCTACGCATGTCAAACTTTGAAATTTACATCCAAATTAAAAAGCAAAATCACTACCTGCCAATGGGGAATAGAACGAAGTGTGCTCAACATTAAAAAGATGCAAAGAATTCGTCACGCAAAAATTAGAGAAACCACCAAAGTGACGTATGCTCTAACTTACGCTAAAAAACTTCAATGGAAGTGGGCTGGACACGTAGCGAGGCTAAAAGACGAGAGATGGACCAACAGGGTAACAACGTGGAAGAGTCTAATCAGTAAACGTCGCAAAGGCAGACCCCACACGAGATGGGCAGACGAGTTGATAAAAATAGGTATCTGCTGGTCACACATAGCTCAAGATAGAGACACATGGTATTCTTTAGAGGGGGCCTTCACCCTCACTTGAAGAGGGGTTAACTTATATATTATTATCCAGACCTAAACAAATACGTGTAAATAACTATTATAGACTTTCTTTTATTTAATTTTTCATCTCTAAACTATATATGTATATTAATTTTCACATGAAATATTATTATTATTTATCTATAATATATTAATAAAGAAAATCATAAAGTTAGTCTTGGAAAGTTGCAGTGACCATAACACAAGTAATAATTCACATAATTTATTACTTTGTTGAGGTTGAGGCTATATTTACACAATAAGTTGTTTTAGATATGGTATTTTTAAATTGCTTATAATAATTTAACTTTCAACTTACGTACGTTTCTTGGAAAGTTTTCGTGGAATCATTTCAATAAACGAGCTCGCATCATTATGTCAGATCTAAAGTTCGAACAAATTGGCAATTAGAGGCGCTTCACCCAACCCCAGCTTCGATCATGTCTGCCAGCGCGCGAATCTCTCTCCAAATGGAGACTGAAGATATGTCTTATTTGCAGTGAAACGTTTGCAGTCGCGTAAGCACTTAATGAGAAATTAAAATACTTATTAAAGTGACGCGCAATTACGAATCGCGCAGAATATAGGGCTCAATCAAGAATCGTGAGCGGCACACGTTGTACTGGGCAGGGCGTATCATTGACAAAAAATTGTCTCGTCATTTTTTATCACAAGAATCTAACTCACCTGACCAAACTTTTTAGTGATCAGTTTGGCCTTCCTCCCCGGGACGGATCTGAACGCGCGTCGACTCCGAGTGTGACGATAGAGGTTGTCAACTCTGGTATTGCTTTTTATTGTGACATATTATTTAAATTTTATAGAACCTTGTGAAAACCAACACTCTTGTGGTTCATATTAAATATTCATGACAAAATATTTGGTCAACGCACGCTAAAAGCAGCTGGCAATTTTAGTTCAGGTTCGCCGTAAAAAAATACCACCAGGCAAGATACAGTTTGTAATAAAATATAAGACAGGCTATAAGTTCCCTTGTCAATGTGGTTATTTCATATTATAAATTAAAGTCGGCCACCACTTCTGTCAGTCTCTCCAGATAAACTCACAATTAATACTATACTGATTTTAATGCGGTTCTATGCAACGTGTGACGTCGAAGTAGATCGCTAGTTAAAATTAAAATAAATATGGAGCACTTAAATAAATAAATCATCTTTAAAATTTCAGATGTTTATATTTTAATAATTTTTATAAATGTAAAAGGGGGGAAACGTGTAAGAGGTTCACGTGATGGGGCGTGGTGAGGCAACTGCTCATGGACATCCGCAACACCAGGAGTCAAGAGATGCGTTGCCGGCTCTTAAAGTATGTTCTTGAAGGTCCCTAAGTCGTATCGGTCCGGGAAAACAACAGCCATTTATTCATTCCATAAGTGGTTTTGCGAGGCAAGAAATGTCTTGCAAAACGGGCGGTTGTGAAATGCCAGACGTCAACGTGATGCGGGTGGTACTTTGCACGTAATGTCCGGTGGTGGAAATTGTCCGCTGAAATCAACCCGAACAGCTCCTCTGAGCACTCTCCATGATAAATACGGTAGAAGATGCAGAGAGAACCCACATCTCTACGCAACGTCAAAGAATCAAGCCGATCGGAGATGACTTGATCGTCGATGATTCGAGCCGCTGTTCATTGTAATCGGTCAAATGGAAGAAGCTGGTACTGGGGAGCACCCGCCCAGAGGTTAGAACAGTTCTCCATGTGAGGCCGAATTTGAATCTTATATAATTGCTGGCTTATAGTGAAATACTGTCTCGCCTTACTGAGTACACAGAGCTTTTTAGACGCCGGTTTGGACTTCGCTTCCAAATGACCACGGAACTGAACGTCGCTCGATATATCGACGCCAAGTATGCCGATACAGGCTGTGCCAGTTAATGAAGTGATATCGAATCGAGAGTTACGACAAAGGGACACGTTATATAGGTGAACGCATAAACATTGTCCCCCTTACTCATAATGGTCCGCTAACTTTAAACAGCCGCTAAGGAGTGTTTTTTCTCATTCTGACTTAGGACAATAGAAGAAGACAGAGTGCGAATTAGCAATGCTTTAAGTTTAAGCAGCTGCTTAAGCAGACTATTATGAATAAGGAGGTGTGTCTTCTTGGGGTTGAATTGGACAAATTTTTGTGTGCCCCATTCAGAGACCTATTTGAATTTTTAAAGTTATATTTTTTGAAACGTTGCAACCTTTTTAGTAATAAAAAAACAAATAATTTGTCAATTGTATTTTTTATCACACATCAAAGTTCTACGTACGCAACGAAAATGGAATTAAGTCGAAAAGATTTAGAAGTTCTCTCTCTCCGCAAGACTGTGCCGCTCGTCTTCAAAATGCTTTTGGGAGAGAAGCACCTTGCTTGAGCACCGTGAGGCGATGGTTTGCTGAATATGAGAGAGGTCGACTTTCTTTACATGACCAATTTCGTGAAGGGCGGCCTTCAACTGCCGTCAACGAAAATAATGTGACTACTGTTAAGCGGCTAATTGAAGAAAACCCGCGGATTACCTATGAAGCGATTCGAAGAATATTGGGGATTGGTATGAGCCAAATTCAGAAAATTTTACACAAAAAATTGAAAGTTGAAAAGAAACTTTGTTGTCGTTGGATCCCTCATGAACTGACAGCGGAGCAGAAGCGGCCTCGCGTGGAATGGTGCTCACAGATGCTAATGAAGTACGACCACGGACATTCCAATGCTGTTTATGACATTGTCACAGGAGACGAACGTTGATTTATTGTTTTGAACCCGAAAAAAAACAGCAATCTTGGTATTCTACCATTTGTTTGCCCATGGTGTTAAAGAAAGTTCGCGAAAGACGACCAAATAGCCGCGTTCTCCTACATCATGACAACGGTTCACACACGGCCAGCAAAACTAAGTCATTTTTAGCTTCCGAAAAAATACAACTCTTTAATAATCCTGCACATAGCCCCGACCTAGCACCCTGTGATTTCTGTATTTTCCCCAAAATCAAAGATTTAATGAGAGTTTTCACTTTTACCAAATCCGAAGAGGCAGTGATAGCATTCAATCAGCACGTAGAAAAGATACCTTCACATCTGTGGTCCTCCTGTTTTAAAAATTTTTTCTATCGCATGAAAAATTGTTTAAAATGTAAAGTATGTCTCCAAAAATTACAATAATCGTAACTAGAATTAGATTGTATAAAACTACGCAATTATTTTTATACTTTTTAGTGCATATTATATCTATTGTTTTGGAATAGTGTTTTTGAAGTCGGTTGTTTGTTTGTTATTTTTTTTGATTTTTTGATTTTTAGTGAATTTGAAGTACACTAACAACATCTTGTCTGAATATGTGCAGAAATACTAAATTTTTCAATGCAACAATGAACGTAAGCGCTTAATTGAAGAGTTCCGTTACTTTGCCATGGATTTCGTAATCAGAACCTAACCAAACTCTCACCAAACTATCTTTGAAGTATATCCTTTCCAGTAAAAAAAGAATCATCGAAATCGGTTGGCGCGATATTGAGTTATCCGTAAATTTATCATCCAATTTGCTATATGCAAATTTAAGACTTTTATGATTTTTCTCATAGATGCCATTGTCAGATCTGGACCAAATTACAATGGGACCACATGGGAAGCACCAGTTTTCAAATAAAAAAAATTATCAAAATCGGTTCAACCAGTCGAAAGGTAACAAACATAAAAAAAATACCAACGAATTGAGAACTTCCTCCATTTTTGAAGTCGGTTAAAAACATGTTATTATTTTTCCACAAGTAGTCATTTGTATAAACATATTAATGTTACATTTTCATCGCATTTCAATCTTTTTCGTCATCATGGATATGTTAAAAATTCGAGTAATTATGGAATATGAGTACCGTCGTGGCAGCAACGCGGCACAAGCGGCACGCAACATCAACGACGTTTACGGAGTTAACACTACAAACCAACGCACCACCTGTTATTGGTTTATACGCTTCCGTTCTGGAAATTTCGACCTGAAAAATGAACCTTGCGGTAGTCCGAAGACTTTCGGCGACAATGACGAATTAAAGGCGATTGTGGAAGCTGATGATACACAATTTACGGCCGAATTAGCAGCAGCTTTCGACGTTAGCGTCAAAACAATATTGGTCCATTTGCGTGAAATTGGCAAGGTAAAAAAGCTTGACAAATGGGTGCCCCACGAACGCAAGAATTGCCATCGCGTAGTACACGTCGACACGTGCCTTGCACTGCTCAACAGACACACAAATGAAGGAATTTTTAACCGCATTGTTACCTGCGATGCGATGAATGTATGATTTTGGGGCGCTCAGCAGAAAGATCCACGTGTGGGCTAAGGAGTGGATCCACAAAGAAACCTCTTTGAGGCGTTCTGAATGGAGCGACACCTACCTCCCCAGTGCGCCCTGGTAACATTGATCCAGTGATTGATTAGTTATTGTGCTCGATTTTCACTAACCGTGCGCAATGGCTGTCTCTTGCTGGCTAATGGCTAATATCTGCTCGACTCTTCCGGCGGTTAGTGGGTGCCAACCGGAAGATTATATAGCATCCACCTGCGTTTTGGCCTGCGCAGTTGATCGGATGACGGAATCCTGGGGAGCTGAGCGGGACAGGGGTCGGGGTTTAGTTACCCCTGTAACGTAATACGCTCTCTTTGGCCCTGATTTCAAGCTAAACGGTAGGCCCGTGAGTAGCCGTCACGTGGGTAATGGTCACGTGTCCCCGCCTCGGCGGGGTCACAGGCAAGGTAAGGTTGGTCCCTATAAGGGGAAGGTGCTCGGCCATGCTGACGGGGTAAGAATGGGTGGAGGACCTGGCGGATTGGATCGATCTACCAGCCATCCATCTCGAGCTCCCGATGTCGTGCAAGAGGCCAACCAACTGAACCTATATTTACTTCGTAGCCCTGATGGTTAAGTTAACCATCCCCAGGTGCGGGCTCCGTGGAGGGTGGGGAACGCGGGGAATGAAATCTAACCCGGGTTTAACATGGAGAATAACAGATCCAACAAACCCCTTAAAATGGGACCTGGAGGGAAACCAAAAGGTACCATAACTGTTTCCAAGGATACTAACACATCCGGAGAGTGTTCAGCACCTACTGGCACCCGGAGCATACTGGCGAAAGAGCCATCAAAGGCCCAACCGTCTATGGGCACAGACATTGCGCAAGTGGTGCCTGCCCAAGCAGTCAGTAGACTGGAGGCTGGTTGGACCCTCGTGTCCTACAAGGGCCGAATGCAAGACAAGCCCTGTAAAAGGGAAAGTCAAACGCAATCGGCACCTACGAGTCACCATCGTCCCAACAGGAGACAGAGGCGCATAGCAGCCCACCATCGCAAGGCCGAAGCTCAAAACGCCAAAGCCCCGATGGCCTCCTCAACAACCGAACCTCAACCCAGCACCTCTCGTGGTTCAGAAATACCGAGGAACCAAACCCGAATTGATTCCAGGAAGGCCCCAACAACCAAAAACCAAGGGCCTCCTTCCAACAAAGTCAGTGCCGTAGCCCAACCCTCTGTACCGACCAAACGTTCTCGTCTGGACGATACTAACTCTCCAAGGGGGAACCATAAGAGGGCATAACTATTGAATCGGCCTAAGCCTACTACAACGCCGCGAAAACTGACCCAGTTGTAGCAATAACATCCATCACAACAGGGTATATAGATGCAAATGCAGTCCAGTTTATACAAAACAAACTTGAAGACAAGCTGATGGCCGCTATGCTGGCTGCTATAAGTGCGGAGAGAGAAGGGCCAGCTTTTCTGGGCAAGCCAATCTATGACGGGGGCGTCCTGAAACTGTGGTGCTCCAATCTCAACACACTTGAGTTGCTAAAGGCAGCCGTCCCAGAAATAACACTACCAAATGGAGACAGCCTAACTGTAAAGAACATGTGGGAAGTCCCTTACCGCATAAGGTGCGGCATCCTGCTGCCTGGAGTGTGGAGGGACACCAAGGCGATCGGTGGCATGCTTAGGTTCCAAAACTCTTGGGTCGAGGTAGACTGCTGGTTGCTACATGCTCTTCACCATCACAACGATGACACATTCATCATTGTAAGCGTTCCGGAGGAGAAAATCCCCAGAATAATGGAACATGAGCGCCGGCTTTCATTTATGCTGGGCTCAGTTTACATGAAATTCCAGGGGCCAGGTGGAAAATTTATTGAGACCCCCCCCTCCAAGGATGCTAACGATGAGGCAACTATTCAACCTGCAGAGCCAAACGAAGGCCATAACACTGCACCACCGGAACCGATGGAAACACAAGGGAATAACCCAGCAGACGGAACCTGTGCCGCAAGCTTCCCTTCTGAGGAAGCGCTCGACAGCCTGAAGGAGCTTGAAGAGCTTCTGGCTTCGGACCAAGGGCGATGCCGACTGCACTAAGGGTATCGAAAAACTCTGCATCAGGGACGGTGAGGAGGGCTTGCTATCCAAAGATAACATCCCCTTCTAAGTGCAGTTTTGTACAAAAAAACCTCCACCATAGTGAAACCGCAACGGCTCAACCTAGAAATGGTTGGAGGTTAACTCTACTGCTCTCGCCCTAATCCAGGAGCCGTGGGTTAGACGAGGCCGCATTTGCTATCTCTCCAATATTGGAGGTAAGCTCATACATTACTCAGGGCCAGAACATCCTAGAGCCTGTATTTCCATTTCAAATAACCTACATGTCAAGCAATCCCTAACAGACT
Organism: Leptidea sinapis; assembly: GCF_905404315.1. Classification (NCBI taxonomy): domain Eukaryota; kingdom Metazoa; phylum Arthropoda; class Insecta; order Lepidoptera; family Pieridae; genus Leptidea; species Leptidea sinapis. Next base: position 13,516,379 of record NC_066285.1, read on the forward strand.
ATTGTTCCAGAGATTTATGCGCAATAAAACTACCAACATACTCACCAGAAAGCGATAGTGGTCGCCTCAGCATACATGCCAGATGGAGAAGAACCACCGCTAGAAGCTTTCGTCAGACTGGTGAACTATTGCGAGACCACCAAGAGCGAGCTGATGAAAGAGGTAAGCAACTTACTGAATACCTTTTCATTACTAACCTTAATATTTTAAATGTAGGGTCAGAACCCACCTTTATTAACAAGAGGAGCAAAACAATTATTGAAATTACCCTGGCAACGGAGGGTATGTCTAATTCTATATCCAACTGGCATGTCCCGAAAGAAGCATCTTGATCAGATCACAGATGGATACTCTTTAACCTGAAGGTACTACACACTAACCGTCTCCCAGGAGGAAACCCCGCAGAACGAACCTCATCCAATACAAGATGATGATGGAATCACGTCTGAATGAGGGAACACTCTCTGACAAGATAATCGGCGTAGATAACATCGAAAAACAAGTATCACAAATCAGTGATCTTATGATAGCCAGCTATCACGCTACATGCCCCCTCATCTCCCCCCCAATCTGACAAACCTAAACCCCAGCCATGGTGGGGACCTGAACTGGAAAGGCTCAGGAAAAAAGTGAGGAGGCATTTCAACCGCGCAATGAACACAGGCGAACAATACGACTGGGATATCTACAAGGAAAGTAAGTCTGAATACAAGAAACGCATCAGATACAGAAAATCTGAAAGTTGGCGTAAATACTGCAATGGCATTCAATGCCATTACAAAGCAAACAGGGTAAGAAGAATGGTCTCCAATCAACCTAGACATATTCTGGAATCCTTGCGAAAACCTGATGGTACTTTTACTAACTCACCAGAAGAAACAGAGCGTGTATTAACAGAAACGCACTTCCCAGGCTGCAAAATAACGCAGCAAACGAAGTGGGTGGTTGAAAACACAACTGCTGAAGAAGCTGACTGGCAACTGGCCCATAAGGTTGTGACGAATGACAAGACGAAGTGGGCTATAAATTCCTTCCACCCCTTTAAATCGGCGGGACCGGATGAGATCTTTCCTGCATTATTGCAATGGGGAGGGGATTCCCTTCACATCCGGTTAACTGACATTTTCAGGGCATGTCTAGCGCATGGATACATCCCTAGGAAATGGAGGGAGGTGAAAGTAATCTTCATACCGAAACCGGGTAAAAGCGACTACTCTAATGCTAGATCATACAGACCCATCAGTCTCAGCTCTTTTGCCCTGAAGAACCTAGAACGACTGTGCGAAAGAGAACTGAGAGAAAATTACCTGCGGAATATACCCTTACACCCCAATCAACATGCGTACAGTCAAGGTAAAAGCACTGAATCTGCACTACACGCTGTAACGAACGTTATAGAAGGTGCACTTTCGGAAAAGATCTTTTGTCTAGGAAGCTTCCTGGATATCGAAGGAGCTTTCGATAAGACAAAATTTACAAAAATTAAAGAAGCCCTACAACGACATTAAAAACATGCTCAAGCACAGAGTAATTTTACTCGATGAAGGTGAAACGCAGAAAGCTATAGTTGCCAAAGGCTGTCCCCAAGGAGGTGTCATCTCACCTCTTCTATGGAACTTGGTTGTAAATGATCTGATTGCCACCCTCAACGAAAACCACTACTATACTATACTGTAGGCTGCGCAGACGACCTAACTATACTGATATGCGGAAAGTTTGCCAATACTGTATGTGAAGTAACAAATGCGGCACTAAAAATCGTAGAAAAATGGTGCATAGATAAAGATCTGACAGTTAACCCAACGAAAACGGAACTGGTATTGTTCACAAACAAAAGAGTTCTAGGTAATTACAAACTGCCGAAACTGTTTAACACTGAACTCCAATTAACAAGCGAATTAAAGTATTTAGGCGTAATACTTGACAGCAAACTAAACTGGGGTGCCCACATAGATGCGAAGATTAATACGGCTACAATATCCTTCTGGCAATGCCGTAGAATGATAGGGAAGACATGGGGTCTTGCCCCTTTAATCGTACTATGGCTTTACACAGCTATGATACGGCTTGTGATATGTTATGGTGCAGTAGTTTGGTGGTCACCCACTTGACTTAGAACCACGTGTAATAAACTACAACGATTTCAAAGACTGGAATGTATGGCTATCACAGGATGCATGCGAACTACACCTACTGCAGCCTTAGAAACAATGCTAAATCTTCCGGCTCTACACGTCTTTATAAAACAAGAGGCGGCTTCCGCCGCAGTAAGGTTGAAGACACTAAATCTTTGGAGAAACAATCAACCCGCACACCCAGAGGTCCTGACTGAGGTGATTGAAAAGGAGCCTCTGCTGCTCGCGGTAAGTGACAGGTCTCCAAAGGAATACATCTTCGATAAGAAATACAAAATACAGCTGTATGAAGAACCAAAAGAGGACTTTAATGTTATAGACCTCAGGATTTTCACCGATGGCTCGAAAACAAGATCTGGTACAGGATACGGAGTGTTCTCGGAAGATCTAAATATAAAAATAGCCGCACCACTAGGAGCTCAGAACACTGTCTTCCAAGCAGAGTGCATGGGTATCATAGAAGCGGCCACAGCTACTTTGGCACGAAAGGTAAAGGATTACTCAATCCGCATCCTCTCAGATAGTAAATCAGTACTACAAGCTCTACAAAGCAACACTATCACCTCAAAGCTAATATACGACTGTCACCAGTAACTGACGGAGTTATGTGCAAATGGCAACCGGGTAACTCTTCAATGGATAAAGGGTCACAGTGACTCACGCGGCAACGATGCTGGCCAGGAAAAGCTCGGAGATGATGGCAATAGGACCAGATCCAATCGTCCCCCTCCCCTCTAGATGGCCTACAATGGTCATTCGAGAACATACCAAGGAATTACAAAGTAAATACTGGACGGAAGTGAGAGGTTGTAGACAAGGAAAAAAAATAGGCCCTACTCCAAGTAGATTTTAGGCTTTCTCGCAAGCTACTAAAACTCCCACGCCAAAGATTACGTAAATTAACCCATGTTATAACGGGCCACGGCCCTTTTAACAAACATCTGTTTAGTATAGGTGTCACCGACAGCCCGCTGTGCAGAGCCTGCATGGAGGCAGAAGAGACGGCCGCACACATCATTTTGGAGTGTAGGAGTGTGGCCACTTACCGGGCCAAACACCTGGGGTCACCGAGGACTCTCCCCGAGGTCATGGGTAACATCAGAGGTTTGATTAACTACCTTGAGGAGCTGGGATGGCAAGATTAGCCGCCCACCTCACCACGCAAAATAGACGCGCTATAGTCGTCGAGTTGCGGATAGTAGCCTGTGATAACCTATAACCTACCTGCGATGAAAAATGGATTCTGTTTGATAACCACAAGCGCTCAGCAACTTGGTTGGATCCTGTTTAAGTTAGCGGACCATTATGAATAAGGGGGCTAATATTAGGAGGGAAATTTAAAATAATAAAAAAAAACACAAACTTAACCGATTTTTTTTGTTTAGTAATTTTGTGTAGTATTTTTTTAATTAAAAATTCTAATTATATTATATGTAGAATTTATAACGATACTAGTCTGGTAAATAATATGACTCATGTTCGTCTGACGTAAGTATATTATACATGTACCTCCGTATCTACCCATTCCTCCAACGGACTCTCTGTCGTCACACAACTATCGCAACTTCATCGTGTCGTCCTTTATGTACACAATCGGAGACGAAGCTGGCTATTAATGGTTTAATTTTCTTAAAAGCTGTTTCAAAAGAGTTTCCAATTCTAAAACTTTTACATGGAATATTGTGAGAGGGAATACAGAAATCTTTAGAAACGCCACGTATTTAATTCCTATCTTGTATTCCTATGTTTCAGCATTGAAAGAATGATAAAAATTCGACAATCATGCAGGAGTATTTTATATAAAATAAGTTTTTCACATTTTTTCATATTCTGTTCATTCGTTTGCATTTCTATTCATTTTTTGTCCACTTAATTAGTTCTTTATAAGGTACAAAATCAAGCCAAAATAGCCTAAGCATTTAGATTACATTTAATATTCAATTTAATTACTTGGTCACTAGTAGTTGCTGTTTAATACGTTGGAAAAATATAAATGGATCAAAAAATATGTCAATAGTATTAGTAACTTAACGAATTGTATTATTATTTAAATATGTTTAATTACATACCTTGATTTTAAATTATAATAGAATATTATGGTTTCGAATTTCTATTCTCGTTTTAATTTTTTATAGGAGATTAATCGTCACATTTTGTCAAATTTTCTTAAAATCCGACTCCATCGCTCCTCCGTTCCTCCCACACAGGGGGAAGGCGTCCAAGCTCTCAGTATTCAGAGTATCGCAAATGTAACTTTCGGTTCTTTTCATGGCTAAAGTATGTTGGCGGCAATCCATAATGGGATCGCCATTATTCTTGCCATTAATTCGCATGGCCCGGCTTCCGTGCATTAGCGACCAGTGACTGCCAATACACTAGAAGGGTCACGAACAATATTCAAACGTAAACATCTCTCTCAGTTTTGATATATCATTCTCTAGATAAGGAAAATCAAACAAAAACTCGTATATATCGCAAATATATTCGTTGTTATTCCGATTTTAACGTCAGTCACTTTGTAGTTTGTTTTCTACGAGTCTCAATAGTTTTGTTGCTCTTACTGTTGCAACTTAAGTGCAGCTGCGTATGTCACAAACAAAATATAAGAAGTGCGAGTCGTAATGGAGTCGTATTTCTAACTTAAATGTGCGAGTTAGAGGTTAAAGTATAAAATTGTCGTGTTTTACCGAAAAAATATTTTTTGGGGAGTAAAATATATGTATCAATCTGGGAACCTGGACACAGCAAACTCTGTAAAGGCAAGGTACACAATGTACAATGCTTCTTGAGAAGAAAGTTTTTACATTTCAAATTGAATGTCCAAGTCTCGCAAAACACAGTAGTTTGTTGGGACCAGGGTTACCAATGACGGAGGATGTTGAAGGGTTTCTAAATGTGGGTCGTATAATGTTAATACGGTTCCTCGAGCCGTATGAGGTGTTGCGTTATCCTGGAGTAATAATGGTGAAGATCAATTGATATGTCTAACTGCGAGTTTCACCATCATTCTTCGAAGGTTTGTTGCTATTGCTTGACGGCTTTATAGTTACCATCACAATGCCTTGGGTTGTATTCGTTTTTGGGTATTATTACGGCCTTCGCCATGGAGCGCGTTGTTCACCTGCCATCATCATATATAATCCACTTATCCATCCATTCATTTAATGCTAAGACAGGTCTCAATGTAGGTCGCTTTAAACATAGGAAACGATTTTTTTTACGTTTTTATGCCTAGACACTGAACCGATTTTGATAAAATTTAATAAAGGGATAGATACTTAGACAAAAATGAAGGGGTTGAACTATCTAATACAAACTTCCATCCCCTTTGGCGTGAAAGTTCGTCATTTTCAAAGATGAAACTTTGTATTTAAGCACTTGATAAGAAAAAAAAAATATTTGTTCTAGAGTTCTTAAAATTTCAACCTGTGTGGTGATGATAGTTCGTATGGAAGTCGGAACATTTAACAATACATTTAACATTTAACAATTTGATTTAGACTATATTTGGTGCAAAAACAGACTAGACCTTGGGAAAGGATATTAAAAAGGGCATGAACAGGTTGAAATAAAGGTTCAGAGTTTGAATGGAAATACAGGGTGGCGCAATAGAACGTGCATATTTAAAAGATTGATTAAAAAATAAATACAAAAGGTATAGTTAAAATAAAACTGAGGTATTATTAAGAAATAACTGAAGTTTATTTTTTAAAAATAACATCGTCTAAATGATGACCCTCTCTACGACGACACTCCTCTAATCGCAAACGGAAGTTATTGAAAACTTTCTTCAGTAATGCTGGTGTAATTGCTGCCATTTCACCACGGATATTCTCCTTGAGCTGATCGATGTTTTTCGGATTATTGCTGTAGACTTTGTTCTTGAGGTATCCCCACAAAAAAAAAGTCAGGAGGCGTCACGTCTGGACTACGTGGGGTCCATGGGATATCACCTCTTTTCGAAATCAGTCTGCCAGGGAACATCTGTTTCACAACCGCCATGGAGTCATTTGATGTGTGACAGGTAGCTCCGTCTTGTTGAAACCAAGACCTAGAATTCACAATTCTTGAATTTTCAAGCTCTGGAGCCAAAAAACCTTCCAACATCGCAACATAGCGTTCGGTATTAACAGTGACGTTTTGCCCCCGCGCATTTTCAAAGAAAAACGGTTCAATTATTCCTCTACCAGAGATTGCTGCCCATACTGTCACTTTAGGACTATGCAGTGGTTTCTGGTGCTTGAGTTTGGGATTCTCACTGTTCCAGTAATGACAATTTTGACGGTTTACGAACCCATTGATATGGAAGTGGGCCTCATCTGAGAAAAGGATATTGTCAAAATTGGAAAATCGATTAAGCATTACATTAGCAAATGCGAGCCTTGCTCCGAAGTCAGACTCTTTCAATTCTTGTGTTAACTGCAGCTTGTAAGGATGCAGTTTAAGATCCAAGTTTAAAATTCGTTGCAAACTTCGTCTCGATAAGTGTAAGACAGACGATCTCTTGCGAGTAGACATTTGTGGATCTCCTCGTACAGACTGCATAACTCTCTCAATATTGTCGTCGGTCCTAGATGTTCTTGGACGACCTTTTGCTTGTGGTTTAAACGTTGAACCAGTCTCTTCAAAACGTTGTACCCATATTTTAATTAAATTAGCACTCGGAGCTTCACTAATTTGCGCACGCAAAATGCGCGACGCTTCCCGTCGAAGTGCCTCATATTGACTAAAACTCCATGAGCCCGCCTACTCAACGATGCAGACTCCCCCCACCCGTGCACTTTCTACCCCGCGAAAAAAGATGATGCAATATGCACGTTCTATTGCGCCACCCTGTAGAATTCTTTATTTTCGGAGACAAAACCACGAAACTATGTATTTGGGCACACTTGGACAAGGAATATCCGCTATATCGTAGAAGAGCGCCGCCAGTAGTGGAAGTTGAACGGCATCTGTAGAACTCTGAAATAGTAGTTACGTTACAATAGATAATGGTTGGGTGACCCTTATTTGTCCATTTTGTTAAAAATGTTTAACGCCCATATAAATTTCAAGGCTTGCAGTTCAATACACTATCAAAGATATTGACAAAGGTTGTGACCAAGCTATTTTTTAATTCAGAAACGCTAATACCGTAGATGAAGTCCAAACATATCAGTCTGGTCATTATGTCAGCAGCAACAAAGGTGTGTGGTGGCACTTTGGGTTCTCGTTACATGAAAGGAACCCCACCGTCACGTGCCTCAGTGTGCACCCAAAAAATGGTGAACGTGTCTATTTTACTGAAATTAAATTGGCGAGAGAGACTTTCTTCTTCTCATAAAACGACACTCACCGCTCTTTTTGATCTCTGTGCAAGAGATGAATTTGCAAGAACGCTTCTCTCTGTCGAGGTAGGATAGGTATTACACTTGGAACACAGCAAAGAGATAATGGAAACACCCAACTCAAGGAGCACCTGTTTAGGATTGACCTGGTGTCAAATAAGGAGAGGCCTTCCATACGGTCCATGTTAGTAGTATGAAATGTTTTTGATGAGAATGTTGTTACAATTTGCGTGGGCCATCCTTTTCAAATATCTCTAAAATCTCAATAATCATAAATTTTCGACTTTTCAAGCGGCGTGTGAGGCAAGAGGGTAATTATAGAATGACAATCAGTGGGCTATGGCTTTTGAAGTGGCCGCACAATGTTTATCTACGCCCGCGGTGAAGTTTTCGCTTTATTAATAGCTACATGTGGATTTTCATACCTCAACAATTTTACGATGGATGAATGTACAATGTCTCATAAAAAAGCAAACCAGGGTATCGTGGGAGGGGTAGTGGTTTTTTCGGGTGGTCAGACCCTGCTGGTTCTTACTAGGCGTACAGCGGCAGATAAATAAATGCCTTTTGAAAGTGTCTGTATTATGGTTATTAGGTACAAGGAGAAAAGTTTTGTCTTACTACAAATATGCGAGTAAAACTATACAATGATACATATAAGCATACATAAAAAATATTAAAAAGAAAATTCATTATATTTGAAAGCTTTCAATCATATTATTGTTATTCAATTGATTATCTTCTCTATCACATTTAAAGATTGGTTTGATTGTTTCGTTAAATATGAAAAGAAGCAAAATTGAAAATAAACTTAAAAGAGTTAAGAAAGATATAGATATAATGTAGATGTAAATAATTTATTAAAAGGTATGTATAAGTAAAGTGTATGTGTTTTATGTTATGTTGTTATGTCGAGGTCGTACAGTAAGCAAAACGAATTCAGAAAACAAAACCTGTTATAACTTACAAAATTAATTAACAACATCTGATGAGTATGCAGTGAATAAATCCTTCGTTTCTCTCCCGTCGGTAGATTGCATAAAAATAATCAAATAAGTGGCTGGACATTACTCACGATCACGGGCCACTACAGCGTGTTAGAGAGAGACACGGAACAGGCGAGTCGCGCCCTCTCGCTCTAACACGAGCTCCACACTCACCCTCCCAAAGAAAAACTCTCGAAAAACTAATTACAAGTTGTAATTGAAATTTTGCGTGTTATATAATCGGATACTTGAGCCGTGAGTAATGTGCGGGTCGCTTAGGGGGGGGGGACGCACGGACACACCGCCACGCCAGAGGTGGCTTACTGTCATCTTTACGAATTAAGAAACTTTAAATAGTAAGTAAAAGTCATCCGCATTGCATTATTAGCTTTAAACATTGAGACCATGAGACTCAATTGAATCAATAAAAAAAAAACAATTGAACTGTCTAATTCTAAGGTTGGTTTCTTACTGCATCATTATGTATATTAATAATTGTCATGTCTATGATTTATATGATGTATAGGTAATCTGTGCTCTCTTTTCCTATGGACGGCTTGAATATAAAGCGTGTGTTGTGCAGTAAATAAATAATATTTATGAAATTATGTGGTATTATTTCAAGACATGACAGTAATCAATGTAGAAGTAAGTATATATAAAAATAATAATAATCTGGGGGCTCAGCAGTACACTCGCCAAGTTGATTAACACAAGTGCCCGGCCGTACCATCCTTTTCTGAAAACAGGCAGGAAACAGTTCAGGCCATTGCGACCTCCTGTAACTTCATTGTGGATACAGTTAGAGGCCCGAATTGTATAAACTCGGTATATGATATCAAATTTCATTAAATTTCACCCAGTACTTAAGAGTTATAACTAGTTTGAGATCGTAGAATAAAACACCTTCTTCACAATATGCACTTTATTACAATTTACAATTACTTATAATACCATCGTTTATATTAAAAGGCATAAAAGGCATTTATTTTCTCAAAATTGATTCCTTAAGAATTCTTTTTGATGTCATTTCTAATATACTAAGATACTACTACCGCTTCGGAAACAAATGGCGCTCTAAGAGAGAAGAAGCGGCGCAAGAAACTCTCCCAGCATTTTTTTTGCGCTCTTTTCAATAAAAATATACAATATTGTACAGTCATTTCTATCACAATCTAGTCCCAGGCTGTCGGATCATTTAGATTCTCAGCTGTGGAGTAATAGGATTTACGGCAGAGCCATTTTTTATAAAACATTTAAATTTATTTATAGATAATGCCTGAACAGTGACTGGCAGTTTATTATACGTGTTAAGTGTATACATTTACCCTTAAAGCTATTATGTATCTTATGAAGCCTACTAGAATTAGTTACAAGTAATCCCTTATTTCTAGTGTTATAATAATGAATGAGGAGTAAAAAGGTGACGATTTTTGGGAACGTATATTAAATTTTCATCAATATATTGACAATAAACAGTCATAATATTTATTTCTTTAAATTTTTCTTTGAGAGACTGTCTATAACCAAGTTGATATATATCACGAACAGCTCTCTTTTGCAGAGCAAACACTATATCAATGTCAGCAGCATGACCCCATAGTACTAACACGTCATGGACTCGTAATTGCCTGACAAGTAACTGAGTGAAGATGAGGTTAAGTTTATCAAGAAATAGATGAGCGAAAAAAACATTGTCTATGGAATAACAATAATGAAGACTATGGTATTAATATTTGTATCACTTTGGTATCACTACTCAAAATTTCTTAATTTTGTCACTCACTGTTTGACTGAGCGATCATCAAAACTATAAGGAACTTCTAGCAGATAATATAAAAGCTTCAAACTTAGGATACAATTATTATTGTTTGGTGTATAAATCAAGGAAAGATGATGTTAAGTTAGCGAATTACGTAATAACTTAAGACAGATGGACCGTTGAGTTGGAAATGAATTTTCGAGACATGGTTTTATTTACAAGTTATGTTTCGGCATTCTTTATTTCAGACCCTTGATCCATACTACGAAATATACATTAAATTACAAATAGCAATTGGGTTGTAATATCCAGCCAGCGTCGGTATATTGTGGACAGCATCAACCAGTAAGACCAGGAGTCATAATGCCATATTCCATGATTGAACCTGGACATGAACAATGCAATTATTTTATATTAAATGGCATTAATTAATGAATCGACTACAGCCACGGTTCAGGTCCATGAGGAATCTAATAATGTTATTGTAAGTGACTTCTTAACGTCTTAACTTGACACGACAGTCAGAAGTAATATTTCAAATCCAATATTTAAAAGACAAGTATTGAACAAGATTTTGAAAATGATACAGATATATTTTCAAATAAAATTATAAAACTAATAATATACATAAATTTAATTTTGAAATTATCAATAGAAATGATGACATAGATTGCGATGTTAACTGTTACATAGTCAATAATAATAATTTTAAATTAATTGTGATTAATATACACTGGCCTTCAAAAGTAAGTATCACACTTTTAAAATTGGGAAAACGTTTTAAGTTCACAAGATACACTTTCGAAATAAAAAGGACTCCAAAGAGAATTTAATTTTGTACATAAAAACTTTATAGTCGGTAACCTTCCTTTAAGAATTGGCTGAAAAAAACTTCAAAATCAAAACCATTCCTTTTTCAAAGTGGACGTTTCCGAATTACAATTTTACCATTCACATTTTTCTTTCTGTTTTAAATTTTTTTCAAGATCGATTAACGATAACATTTATATATCATGCCTCTTTCAGTTGAAGAATGTGCTAGGATCATGGCTTTTCTGGAACTAGGCATCAGTATGCGTCGCACTGCAAGAATGGTGGGTGTGACGGTACGAACGGTCCAGAAGGTAAAGCGAAGGTACGAAGAGACTGGACATTATCTGAGGAGACCTTGTAATGGCAGACCCAGGTGTACCAGTGCCCGAGAAGATCGTTATATTATTTCCACTGTGTTAAGAAATCGCCACCAAAATGCAGTTGAAGTCCAGCAACAGCTACTTCAGACCCGGAGGGACTACATTAGTGACAGTACAGTGAGAAGAAGACTTGCTGAAGCAAATTTGAAACCCCGAAGACCAGCGAGTGGCCCAAAACTCGAGAGACAGCATCGAGTAGCGAGACTGCGATACGCTCGTGAACACATGCAGTGGGATGAAGAAGCATGGTCAAGAATTTTGTTTGCAGATGAGTCTCGATTCTCCCTTTACACTTCTGATGGAAGGCGAAGTGTTTACAGGCGACCTGGTGAGCGATACCTTCAGGCCTGCATCTCAGAAAGAGTCCAATACGGTGGAGGCAGTGTACATGTATGGGCTGGCATATTTTCAGAAGGTCGCACAGAGCTAGTAGCCATAGAAAATGGCACCCTCACTGGGCAAAGATATGCTCAAGAGATTCTCAATGAGTATGCAGGGCCGTATTTGGCAAATATGCGTGATGGATCGATGCTGATGCATGATAATGCCCGGCCACACACGGCTCATATCGTACAAGAGTATATTCAGGAGGTCGGTATCAGCCCTGTGCTGCCCCGGGGCGTAAAAAGAATAGGGTAGTCCCAGGTCCAAGGGTGTCGTAAGAGGCGACTACGGGCTTTTTGAAAGTGGGAGAGTCACGCTGCTGTCTCATGACGTCAGCACAATCGGGCCAGACTCGTCCGGGCTACTTACCACACTCGCACAGAATACCGGCGTGAAGTAGCGGCCTAGTGCCGCTATGTTTCGCATAGGTTAGTGTCGAGGACCGGAGGCCATTCCCCCCCCCCCCCCCCACAAAATATGAGAGCGGTATTTAAAGAGAAATTACCCCAGGAGGGTACCGGCTCTTGTAGAGCTAGAGAATCCCTCCCCGAGCATTCGCGCTCGGGCTGCCCTTCGTATTCTGGGGAGGGCACAGTACCGTGTATGTCACAGGACAAACAGGGCAGCAACACCACGGCACCCCGCTCCACGCTTAATGTGGACTTTTGTAACATCCGGGGAATTCACTCCAACTTAAACGCCGTCCACCACCACCTTGAGACGTCGCAGCCGGCCTTGTGTTTCCTTACGGAGACGCAGATATCTCGACCTAGCGATACGTCATATTTAACGTACCCCGGGTACAAAATTGAGAATAATTTCATGCCTCATGCCGGGGTATGTGTGTACGTTAGGGAGGATATCTGCTGTCGCCGTCTCGGCAATTTTGAGGGTAGGGGCCTGTCTACTCTCTGGCTCCGCGTAGATTTAGAGGACCGCGTCCGCATCTATGCGTGTGTCTACAGGTCCCATAGTGGTAACGCAGAAACGGATCACCTCATGGGCTGCGTTCAAGCGGCATTTGATGACGTGCTTGCTCAGATCCCCTCCGCTGAAATCGTAGTCTTGGGTGATTTCAACGGGCACAATGCCGAATGGCTTGGATCACGTACCACAGACTACGCAGGGCGATCTGTGCATAATTTTGCATTGGCGTTTGGTCTGTCCCAATTGGTTGAGTCGCCGACGCGGCTCCCGGATGTGGATAGCCACATGCCGTCCTTATTAGATCTTCTGCTGACTACACATCCCGATGGTTACCAGGTCTCTGTCGACGCCCCTCTCGGAACGTCCGACCATTGCCTGGTCAGGAGTGTAGTGCCTATCCGACGCCAACGTCGCAGACCACCAGCGACCCGCCGCGTTTGGCACTACAAGTCAGCAGATTGGGATAGGATGCGTTCCTTTTTTGCATCCTACCCTTGGGGCAGGGTTTGTTTCCTTTCAGATGATCCTAGTGCCTGCGCCGTTGCAGTAGCCGATGTGATACTGCAGGGCATGGATATTTTTATACCAAGCTCTGTAGTACCGATCGGTGGCAGATCACAGCCCTGGTTCGATGCGTCAGTTAAAGCAGCATCTGACTGCAAAAAACAGGCGTTTCGAACTTGGGTTGCGGCGCTGGGCTCAAAGGATCCGAACTGCAAAGTTCTGAAGAGGAAATATAACCGTGCCTCCAGATTTTTTAAGCGGCAAATCGCCCGTGCGAAATCAAAGCACGTCGTCAAAATTGGCGAGCAGCTTTCCAGTTACCCGACCGGAACACGCAAGTTCTGGTCGTTGTCGAAAGCTGCTCTTGGTAACTTCAACCAGCCGTCCATGCCGCCGTTGCACATGAGGAATGACACCCTGGCCCATACGGCAAAAGAGAAAGCCGATCTAGTGTGCACTCTTTTTGCCTCCAACTCGACTCTTGACGACAACGGAAAAACACCGCCGACCATCCCGCGGTGTCAGAGCTCCATGCCTGAAGTACAGTTCCGACAGAAAACTGTTAGGCGAGCTCTGTTTTCGTTGGACGTCAGGAAGTCGAGCGGGCCGGATGGCATTTCTCCAATCGTGCTTAGAACGTGTGCCCCTGAGTTGACGCCGGTGCTAACGCGTTTATTCCGGCACTCTTATTCAAAAGGCGTAGTCCCTGATTCATGTAAGTCAGCCCTTGTCCATCCGATCCCAAAAAAAGGAGACAGTTCGGATCCGGCAAACTACAGGCCTATTGCGATTACCTCCCTGCTCTCCAAAATCATGGAGAGCATAATTAACCGCCAGCTCTTGGTATACCTTGAGGGTCACCAGTTGATCAACGACCGGCAGTACGGCTTTCGCAATGGTCGGTCGACTGGCGATCTTCTGGTATACCTAACACATAGATGGGCGGCGGCTATTGAAAGCAAGGGGGAAGGCCTGGCAGTTGGTCTGGATATAGCGAAGGCCTTTGATCGTGTATGGCACAAGGCGCTCCTCGCAAAACTTCCATCATTTGGGCTTCCCGAGAGCTTATGCAAGTTGACCTCCAGCTTCCTCACTGGGCGCAGCATACAGGTCGTTATCGACGGTTATTGCTCGAATCCCAAGCCCGTGAACGCTGGAGTTCCCCAAGGCTGTGTGCTATCTCCCACGCTGTTTCTTCTGCATATCAATGATATGTTGGACACCGCCAACATGCATTGCTATGCAGACGACAGCACTGGTGATGCCGTATACACGGGCCATGCAGGTCTCTCTCGGGAAAACGTCGACCAGTGCCGGGAGAAACTTGTGTCTTCTATCGAGTCCTCTCTCGAGAAGGTCGCGGAATGGGGTAAGTTGAACCTTGTCCAATTTAACCCCCAGAAGACTCAAGTTTGCGCGTTTACCACTAAAAAAACCCCATTTGCCATATCACCGCTCTTCGAGAACACTTCCCTTAAAGCCTCGCCTAGTATCGGAATACTGGGTCTCGAAATCTCGAGCAATAGCCAATTCCGTGGCCATCTGGAGGGCAAAGCCAAACTGGCTTCAAAGAAACTGGTCGTCATAAATAGAGCACGGCAATACTTCAAGCCGGCCCACATTCTAGCGCTCTACAAAGCGCAGGTCCGGCCTCACATGGAGTATTGCTGTCATCTCTGGTCTGGCGCACCCCAGTATCAGCTCGATCCATTTGACCGCGTGCAACGCAGAGCAGCTCGAATTGTCGGGAACCCAGTACTCTGTGAACGGCTGGATCATTTGGCGTTGCGTAGAGACGTCGCTTCATTGTGTGTTTTCTACCGCATCTATCACGGGGAGTGTTCCGAAGAGCTGTTCAACCTGATTCCTGCCGCCGAATTCCACCTTCGCACGACACGCCACAAGTTAGGATTTCATCCCCACCATCTGGATGTGTGGCGGTCCTCCACAGTGCGGTTTTCAAGGAGCTTTCTTCGTCGTACCACGAAGCTGTGGAATGAGCTTCCGTGTGCGGTGTTTCCGGGACGATACGACATGGGTACCTTCAAGAAAAGCGCGTACACCTTCCTTAAAGGCCGGCAACGCTCTTGTGATTCCTCTGGTGTTGCAGGAGAGTGTGGGCGGCGGTGATCACTTAACACCAGGTGACCCGTACGCTCGTTTGTCCTCCTATTCCATAAAAAAAAAAAAATCTCAACCCGAACACGCCTGGGATGAGCTTGGAAGGCTAGTCAGAAATCGCAGACCACCACCTACTACCCTCAGGGCACTAAAGCAGGCCCTGGTAGAAGAATGGGAGAATATTCCCCAACATTGGCTCCGAAACCTAGTGTTCAGTATGCCAAACCGGCTCGAAGCTGTAATCAGAGCTCGAGGAGGCAATACCAGTTATTAAAAATTAAATAACATGAAATACATTTTAGTTGATTTTTTTTAGACTAAACTAAAAATGTCTATTTTCATTGTTTTATCTTTTTTAAGTTAATAATGTTACTAATGTATAATTTTAGTTTCTAAGAATTAAAGCCTATAAAATTTGCAACAAAACGTTTTTAATCTTAAATCTCTACCTTCTATAGTTAAGAAAAAAAAATAATTTGAAAAGTGTGATACTTACTTGTGCAGGCCAGTGTATATATATACCCTGTAATGCAATCTATTTCCGTAATACCTTTCAGTCATATTATGTAGGTAGGTTTAGGTAAAAAAAATGTTAACGAAATTGACCACCTGAAAATAATACCTATCCACTAAGTCCTAATTACTAAATTAACATACTAATGTAAATAGCTGGTATTTTTTTTTTATGGAATAAGAGGACAAACGAGCATACGGGTCACCTGTTGTTAAGTGATCACCGCCGCCCACAATCTCCCGCAACACCAGAGGAATCACAGGAGCCTTGCCGGCCTTTAAGGAATGTGTACGCGCTTTTATTCAAATTATTCAAAGAATATATTTTATGTTACTAATAACTAATACTCTGGGAAGTGCATGTTTGAGCAACTCTAATGAGCAAAGTGTAACTTTTATGGCACATCACTGACATTATAGTTCCCCAATTAATACCAAGAGTAACAAATGCATTCAAACCGAAGGGGATCACCTCATCATTTCGGGTAAACGAGCGCTTTTAATTAAAGCTCCCTTCAGCAGCATGCCAACAAAAAACGATATCACAATGGTAACAATCTAGGAAGCGATCTAAATGTATAAACACGCAAATAATGCACAATCAAAAGGGCAGCGGCCAACCGCGCCGAGGGCGAGGGCGATGGTGCAAACCCCCCCACCCCCCACCAACACCCAACACCCCCTTTTGAGTATTAGTTTTAATTACTTTTTAAATAACAACTGCTTATTTTCCATTTGCCTCTAACTTCTTGCTTTAAGGGAATTAAATTCTTAACTACTTTTATGCAGTTATTTACATTTAACTAATTGTATTTTTATCATTGTTATTGTTGCAGTTTTGCTTTTAATTGAATTAAACTTAGGTAACATTACTATCGGTAATCCATTAAGTCCGTCCGTCGTGTCTGTCTTCTCGTAAACCAGTCAATCAATTCACAATCGGACTCACACTGGAAGGCTCCGACCCATCGTACAATATAAATTAAAAACAACATTAATTTAATATCCGTGGCGTCCATGTTATTATAATATACAGTCAGGTGCACTGTATCCCGGTCACGGACGGAAGGACGCTGGCGGATGGAGCAATGTGTGCTCTTAAGTGCAATAATAAAGAATATTATGGTCTAAGGCTAAATACGATATCTGGAAGACTATTTGATGTTAATTTGTAAAATGAATCAAATAAACAAAACACATTTAGTAAGTATAAAGCAAGTAGGTCATAACAAGCGATGTAGACATTTTTTATAAATCAATTTTGGTATAATTAAATTACACTACTCTGGAAAAGCAAATAATCTACTAGATACCCTGTTTGGTATTCATCAACGTTAATACACATTGCTAGAAACAAGAAAAAGAAAAAAGCTTGGGTCAGATGGAAGAAGTATAAAAACGCTTCTGATTATGATTAATTAGTAAAATGAATCGAAAAAACAAAACACATTTCGTTAGTATAATGCAAGTATAGCTCTAGGAAAGTGTTCCCTTGTAAGTGTATGGAGGCTGTCATAAGTGGTTAAGACGTCCCATTTCCCGTTTCTGCGAGCTCGGATCGAGAGTGTTTTAGCCAAATCGACTCTCAGATTAGACGGATATTTTTAAGGCATCCCGCTTCATCCATTAGTGATGGAGCGACTCACTTAAGTGCGGGGATTATTTGTTACTACTACGAGTGTATCCATTAAGAGAATGTATTAGCTCTGCATTCATTGAGACAATAACTTACGAAGATGACAGTGTAATTGCGATCTCTCATCAATTTATGTAACCTCTCTGAATCTCTTATTAACTAGTATTGGCTGTTGCTGCTCTCCATATATATCTTCGAAATATGCGAATTTGTGAAGACAATTTACACAATTATACAAAAAAAGAAAAAAAACCTCGTTGGTTTCCCGAAAGATATAAAAATAAATAAACCTCCCGCAATCAAACTTAGTACAACATACCTCGAGTCCTTATGTAATGTCTATAATAATATAAAATAATCTGCTAGACAAAATTATTTTTATAAAAGAAATACTTTTTATAAGAAAAGTGCTACTATGCCATTAATAATTTTCTAAACGACTCAAGCAAAAATAAATAACAATATGGCTCTCCCTACTATGGTCTGCTGTTCAGACCATATTACGACACCCAAACTGAGTATATATAATACTGCCTTGTACAATCATTTACTCCAAATGAATGAATTTAAGGAATGTATTTATGTAATTGCAAGAAATTATTATCATTATATTTACAATAATATTGAAACTAATCTCTTTGATAAATTAAATCAACCGAAAAACTTTCCATGACTTACACACTTTCTTAATTTTTGTGTGTTTTAGGATATATACGTAATTAATATTATACTATATAATTTAAAATTATTATATATATATATATAATAATTTTATAATATATATATATATATTTATATATATATATATTATTATAATATATATATATATATATATATATATATATATATATATATATATATATATATATATATTATTTAAAATTAATTATATATATGTGTATACCAGTTTCATACATAGGCATCTACATTTTTTTTGAAAGGTCATGTTTTCGGACATCTTTTCCACACTGTTAGTTAAAAAGGCCGATTTAAGTTTATCAAAAAAATAAACAACCAAATAGCATTCAGTTTGAGATCATTTGCTCGTTTTAATGTATTAATTGGATTAAATACTAGTTATCCTTTTAATATAATAAACATGTTAAAATATAACAACGTGCCAAATTATACAGCACCTGACGAACGTACTGTTTATTTCAACTTTCAAATGACACACTTTACATGAATGACACCACACAATGATTTGAAGTCTTTTACTATGAATTAATATTTATTAATAGAACTGGCAATATTAATCAAGGATACTTCACTAATAACTTCATCCTCTTTCGAAACATAAAATAAAAAATAAAAAATCAAATGAAAAGAATAAATGCTCTGGATTGTGAATATTGATTTGAATAATTTTGTTTTATTTGATTATTTTAAGTTAAAGCCTCTTATTTTTCTTGTTATGTCATGTCAAGATCTAACAAAAGAAGAAATTAGTTGAGTTAGATCCGCGGCCATGTTGGAAGGAGGCGCATCCAACGGGCAGTTGCTGAGGCTTTACAAACCAGCCAAAACGTAAACTCCAGGTTATGGAGTAACGGGAGATGTCGAGGAACGGCATTCGGGCATTCGTTAATATATCCAGAAGAAAACCTAACATTATGGCCAAGCAAATAGTGCGAAGACATAGTATTGACCACCAGTTGTTAGTCAGTGATAAAACTGTTCGGAGAAGATTGGATGAAGCCGGTCTTCATTCCCTCCGACCACTAAAAGTTCCAGCTCTACGGAGTGATAATCGCGGAAAGACGTGTAGACTGAAGAACATTTAGAATGGACTGACGTTCATTGGTACTCTTGTCCGACGAGTCTCGGTGTGGACTTCATCCAGATTCACGAAGAGTAAGAGTTTGGCGAGTTCCATCGGCGTCTCCAACATCCACAAGAGGTGCATTCCTATCATGGTGGCACAATAATCGTGTGGGCTGGATCCGTATGGGCGCACGAACCAATTTCATCTGGAATAGAGAAAACATGACTTAAGAAGAGTAGCCAAGAGTAGTACAAGATGTAGCCATTATTGACTAGGCTGCACACTCACCTGACACCCATTACAAAGAACATTTTTGACAGCTTAAGCAACTGTTTCTCCAAGCCTGGTAACGGAAGAGCAACTTCTTATTCATCTGAAGAGAACCTGGGATCTTAAACCCTTACTGGAGATGTAAATTACTTAATATGGAGTATAAACAACAGATGCCGAACTCTTATTTACGTCAGAGGTTATGCAATTTATAAATAAAACCGTTTTTGGTATGCTTGTTTTTGGTATCCTTAAGTTGCATCTTAATATGATTTATGGTGTACCCACAATGAGTCAATATTAAACATTCAAAACGACTCTCTACCTGTTTATTTTTCTATTGTACAATTCAAGCATAACATAAGGTTTCATTCCACATGTAGTTCACTTAAGAAAATATTTATAGGTTTCCTAAAAATTAAGGAAATGTTAAATATATAGATGATGCACATCTTTTTTGAAGTCCATTATTAACTAGATTTGAACGCATCCGCAGTTCCCACTCCGATCAAATGGAAATAATAACAATAATAGAGGTATACATGGTCACGCCAGTTAACATTTATATCTGAGAACACACCGAGAGCCAGATAATGTCGGCCAGTTACTAAATATTTTATTATGATACTATCATCATAAATTCAATTAAAATAACGAAACACAATATGGCTGGTTTTTTCACAAGCAAGTTTCGTTGATGGTTTTGTGATAAAATTTTATGCGCTCATGCATTTTTATCGAGTATTACAATATTAAAGCTATCGTGTCTCATATTTCCTGTATCGTGAAATTGTTATTACATATCATTATTATGATATAAAAAATAACCAGCTTTCTTTTATCGGTACCGGTAACAACCAATAGGATCTAAATATTATGTGTGTGAAGCGTAATCTGTACTCTATGGAAATTAAAGGTTAAAAATTAAAGGTTTGGAATTTTCCAAATAGTCATCTCATACCAGCGACCACTATTCGTGAGTGACGGCTCGCCACTCATCAGTGGTGGCACTTCTAACTGGACAGATCGTACTCACAACCGCGCCTCTATTACTAATGAGCAGTATGTCTAAAGAAGCGAACTTCTCCTATTTAGTAACCTCAGAACCCATTTAGTTTGCAAGTTACCGGTCAAGTCCAGTTAATCTGTAATTAAACTGGTCTCCGGTTCTATTACTTGTTACATATTTAGACATGCCGATGTGAGTTTCCTTAATTAATTTTTGCATAAAAGCAATTAGAACGTTGTTACGTGAAAGCATTTTAGAAATGCTATGAATCATGCTGACGACGCCGTGAGGCATGTTGAAACATAAAGCGGGGTTTAGACAGGGCCAGTAACTGACTTCGATTTCGATTGAGACAAGTCAGCGCTAACCCGAAAAATACCAATGCAAACTGATTTGAAGTCAGTACAGCGGCGGGCAGTCAGCGCTGACTTCTCCTGCTCCGCGTCTTTAAAAAACTATGTACTCTCAATATCATTTTTTTGTAATAGTTTACACTGGCCATAAATGACAGTCTAACACTTTAACCGAATCCGAAGCAGCAAATAACATATAAGAGATACCTTTCACAGTTATTACTTTATTTTCAGTTTTCACATTTATTAACAAATGGTTATATATTCCGAATATAAACTCGCATATAGTTTGATGTTATATTGATTAATTTATAATGTAGCGCAGCCGATCTTGACCGAAGCAGAGCAAGTGAGGAGATCCTATTATTATTAAAGTGACCTTGAAACAGGGCTGGGGTGTCACCTGTGGAGGGGTGATGGCCCCCGCAGACAATACTAATAAGGCGGCCCGAGTCTCTCTGTCTAATTAATGTGAAACTTGAGAGGCCTGTCGGCTGGGCCCGCCGAGTACCGAACATGGCACGGTAACGCCGGCTAAGCGTGGTTGAGTGCCTCTCTTCTCTCTATCTTTGTAACCCCGTGTTAATTAGCAGTATCGTGCGTCAGAGTGTCGACTCCTGGCTTGTTTAATTAAGCCAAGTCAGTTATAACAATCCTATTAGCGCTAAAGTTGCGGTAATTTATAAATAACATTAAACAGGATTATGGCAACGGACTGGAATTAGCGTTGTTGATAATCTTATTGTAAGCCACCGCTGTATTCTGATTACAAAACACTAATTGTGTTGTTCACTCACAACATAATGGTTTGATGTTTTTGTATGGTCATGTGAGAGTCTGAACAGTAACAAATATAACACAGAACACGGAACTAATAATATTAAATATGGAGAATAGAAGACGCCTGCATTTCGCAGCTCTACTTTTCAATGTGGTTACATCTAAGGCTCTCGCATATTTATATAAGAAATTGAACTGGTTGAGCAACACTAAAACCTTGTACCACACCAGAGCGGCTCTATACGGTCTTCTACCTTTTAGTCGGCATCAGCCTGCTGCCTTCAAGGTAGTTTTAGTTATAACGCAACTAAGTGCTGGATCAATATACCGCCACCTTTCGAAGCCTCCTTATCTGTTAATTTCCTTAACTTAAAAATGAAAACATATATATTAAAAGAGTATAGAAGTCAGTATTCCAGCATTAGTTGCGTTCAAAAAGACTAGAAGCTTTTGTTTTATTTTATTATTTGTCATTGTTAGGTATTATTAATTATAATTACTTTTTATATGTTTGTTCTTTTTTCTTATTTTACACTGCTGGGTCAGGGAGCTTGTAATTTAAACGACCGACTCAATCTTTACTTTAGTTTATTGCGCGTTGCACTCGTGAATAACTACAGAAGTAAGAGCAAAGAATATTTAATATTAACTACAAGACTTATAAGTTATAATTTATATAATAACAGGTTAATGCCTAGGACACACGCGGGTAAAAATTATACTGACTGGTCGCGCGGGTAATCTAAAAGATTATTTTGAGTGGACTGTATGGAAAAAAAAAAGGTAGCGGGGTTCGTCTCCCAGTAATACCAATTAGCTCAATGCAGTAAAATTCCAGGGACTAACCTTGATATCTTCTGCAGGCCTCTCCAGGACGTCCTTCACTTTATTACACCACAGACACAGCTTATTTTCAAATTAATGTACCCTAAAGGAAAGGATGTAAAAGGAAAGGAAATGTGAAACGCGAAAAAGAAAAAAAAATAAAAAAATAAATAAAAAGATGCATCACGCGCGCTTATATTGAAGAAATGAATAAAATTAAAAATAAAACAAGATATAACTTAACCTACAATGCGGATTCGTCCAAGTGACGAATGTAAAAAGAACAGTAAGTTTATTGAGTGGGCAAAGGACAAAGCTTTGCTACTGGTCGTTGGTAAGAACCATTTTTTGTACGCACACTCGCAACTCTAATGACTCCATCCGAACCTGGGTGGACGTCATCAACTATGGCGAGCGGCCAACTAAGTGGTGGACAATTATCCACTTTAATTATAACAATTCTACCCTTATTCACCGGGTTCGTAACAGTGTTCCATTTTGATCGCATTTGTAGCTCATGGAGATACTCATTCCGCCACCGATTCCAATAACTTTGGAGCAGGTTGTCTAATAACTGTTTACGCTGTGACAAATTAATATTAGTTTTTATGTCGGGTGCAGAATGAAACGTACCCAATGGCCCTAACGTTAAAAAATGAGCAGGGGTTAGAGCGACCGGTTCAGCGGGATCGAAACTTAAAACAGTAAGAGGACGTGAATTAAGCACGCACTCGATTTGCGTGAGTAAAGTATACATTTCTTCATAGGTAAGTAAAGTTTCACCTATGACGCGTTTAAGGTGGAGTTTGACACTACGTACGTGTGTTTCCCAGACGCCACCGAAGTGTGCGCAGCTGGGTGGGTTCATTTTCCAATTAATGCCTCGGTTTACAACTTCATCGTTAAAGGATGCACAAAATGACTTCGACTTTAAGAATTTATGTAACTCATCAAAATGAGTTTTTGCACCTATAAAATTCGTTCCATTATCGGAAAATAAATTAAGACAATCACCGCGTCGTGAAATAAAACGCTTGAACGCACGTAAAAACGACTCCGTACTAAGATCAACTGCTAGCTCTAAATTAACTGCTCTAGTAACAAAACATGTAAAAAGGCAAATGTATGCCTTTTCTTTACGAGCACCTCTGTACCTACTTATCAAAATAAAGAAGGGACCGCAATAGTCAACACCAGTATTTAAAAATGGCTTCGCTTCGTTCACGCGGGGTGCCGGTAACACTGACATGTACGGATTCTGTGCACATGGATTAGCTCTGAAGCACTTGTTACAAGCTCGAAAGCGTTTTCGTACAATATCACGCCCAGCCATAATCCAAAACTT
Source organism: Leptidea sinapis (assembly GCF_905404315.1). Taxonomy (NCBI): domain Eukaryota; kingdom Metazoa; phylum Arthropoda; class Insecta; order Lepidoptera; family Pieridae; genus Leptidea; species Leptidea sinapis. The sequence continues at coordinate 13,540,214 of NC_066285.1, forward strand.
TTGTCGTAATAATGATAAAAGTAGGTGAGGTCCGGCATGCATATATTTGTGGTGATAAAAATCTATGATCATTGCCGTAATATGATGATTTTTAGGCAACAAAATGGGATGCTTAGCGTCAAACGAAAAGGAAGATTTATTTAGTCGCCCTCCAACACGGAGTAAACCATCCTTATCAATGAACAGCGAATAAGGTAATAAATATTTTGGGACCTTGCACTGCTTTTGGATCGCTGAAATGACATTTTCAAAAAACAAAAATTGCAAGGCGCGTAGCACAGCGATCTCCGCATGCTTCAATTGATCAACCATAATAAATTCAGCGCGTGGAAGTTTATGAACAAAACGAAAAACATACACGATAATGCGTAATAATTTTCCCCACGACGAGATGCGCGATGAAAGTTGAAGAAGAAAGTTTTCGTTTGATGAAGCTGTTTTAACTCCCAGAGCTTTAATTGGTCTATACTCTAAAAGTTTAGAATCATCTTCTTCATTGAATGTAAAATTATCCAACGGCCATGACGATAGATCATTTCGTGCCCACGGTGGGCCATGCATCCAAAGTGGATGAACTAATAATTGAGCAGGAGTTAAACCCCTAGAAATACAATCGCTAGGGTTTTGCTTACCCTCGACGTGATAAAAATGTTTAGGCGCGAGATACTCTTGTATCTTTGAAATGCGGTTAGCGATAAAAGTATCAAACCGATGCGGGGACGAATGCGTCCAATATAATGCGACCGACGAATCTGTAAAAGCACAAACACATCATGTATTTTACAACGCGACTTTACAGAATCACGGATAAAATTAAGAAGTTGTGCCATAAGTAGCAAAGAGCACAGCTCTAGTCTAGCTAACGAGACCATACGTGTAGGTGCAACGCGGCTCTTAGCCATCGCCAACGTAATGCGGTTAGGTTCATCTTGAATAACAACACAAAAATATACAACGGCACCGTAGCCTCGTTCGCTAGCGTCCGAAATACCTAAAAGTATAACGGGATGTGTGGCGCTATGGATACCAAAGAAACGCGGAATTTCAAAATTATGTAAAAGTGGCAACTCCTTCGTAAAGGTTGCCCAAGCTGTACGAATATTTTCTGGTGGTGGATCATCCCACCCGACGTTCGAAATCCACAATGCATGAATTAATAACTTTGCATATAAAATAACAGGTGCACAAAAGCTATTAATATCCCACAGCCTAGCTACTGTCGATAACATAAGACGCTTAGTACATTCAGGCCGCGGAGTAAAATTAATAGCAATGCGAAAAACATCTTCGCGTGGACACCAACTTAGCCCCAAAATTTTTAATGAATCATCATTGTCAAAATTCACGCTGCTTGACAACCGATTATCTTGCGGTATGGCATTTAGAACCTCTGCTGAATTACTGACAAATTTAACTAAATTAAATCCGCCCAATTTAAACATTTTAATTAAGTCCTGCGCTAAGCTGGCACCACTAGAGGGTGTTCGTGTAGATACGCATAAATCGTCCATATATATGTTATTAGATGCAACGTCCGCGGCGCGGGGGTACTGACTCTGTTCGTCAGTTGCGAGCTGCCTCACGGCGCGCATGGCTAGATAAGGGCTGCAACGCAGGACGAAGCAAACGCGAGTAAAATTATACATTTTTGTATCAAGTCCGTTTTCAAAACGATGTAAGATATTTAAAAAACGCCTATCCGAATTTCTTATAATAAGATTTAAAAACATTTGTTAATATCTGCAGTGAATGCTATTTTATAAAGACGAAAATTTAAAATAATTGTTGTAAGATCGGGTTGCAAATTAGGACCTGAATGCAAGCAGTCATTTAATGAAATGCCTGTCGTAGTCTTGTGACTCGCGTCCAACACTACACGGAGCTTGGTGGTAAGTTTGTCTGAGCGACAAACACCATGATGCGGAATGACATAAAATAAATCCCCCTCTTTCACTGGAGGCGCGGGTTCAATAATACCACTAGCTAAATATTCGCGAAGAACACTGTCGTACGCTTTACGTAAAAGAGGACTCAAATTTAACTTTCGATTTAAATTTTCGTAACGACGTTGTGCAGAAATTAAAGAATCCGTGTCGTATTATTTTTAAAAAAGTTTTCACATTGTAGTTAAGTAGGTGACAAGTACTTAGCAGAAGGCACCTCTTGTAAAGACCAAAAACGATTAACTAAATGTTCGAGAGAATCCTCAGTCGATGTGAAAAAACTACAAATAGAATTTTGTTTTTGTACAGAATTATTAATTTGAATATTTTCTACGGAACCAATTATAATAAAACCAAACGCCGTCTCTAATGCGTCCGGATATCCGGGCGGGCCAACTATCTTACCCGATCGCAAGATTTCCGTAAAAACTTCGGATCCAAGTAATAAATCGATATGACCGGGTACATTGTACTCCGGGTCTGCAAGCGTAACATTTTGTAAATAACTAAGGCATGATGTATTTATTTTTGCCGAAGGCTAATTGTTTGATATTTTATTCAATACAAATGGATTAATATGTAGCGAGTAGCCCGACTCATAACTTGATATTAAAGTTAAATTAGTATAGCTCCCTATTGGGTATGCTTTGTCGCCAAACCTTTAACAGAAAGTGAGTAATCTATATGTTTCGTACGAAGTCCTAATCGTTTGCAACACTGTTTCGTAATAAAATGATTTTGTGAACACATATCAATTAAAATGCGAATTTGTTTTTGCGAACCATCTTTACAAAGTACTTTCACGCAGGCCGTACCTAACAAAACGTTCCCGCTACGAGCGGAGGTCTGTACAGCGCTTGACATAGCGCACACAACATCACTCGTAGTGTTATCAATAATATCAGCTGAAGCGGACGGGCCAACTTCAGAGCGTCGATGCACAACGTTCTTCGCGCCGAGCGTAAACAGGTTCGCCCGAGCTGAAGTACTCGCGGGTGGGGAAGATACAGCCTCACCGCCCGGAGCCGCCTGCTCATGTGTAGCAGTGACTGTTGCTCGATTTACTGGGTTTTTATTATCGATCCAGTGCAACATAGTATGATGGCTATATCGAAAATGCTTACATACGTTTGTCGATTTACACACCGAAACAGTGTGTAAACTTAAACAATTAATGCACGATTTATTATTTTTAATAATATTAAACCGTTCGCGAGGCGTCATATTCTGAAACCTCGCACAATCGTAATAATGATTGTGGGTTTTCGAAAAACAAACAATACAGGAATTACTGTTATTATTATTATTATTAGTTACAAATGATTTCAAAATAGTTTTAGATGAAGTTGAAGGGTTTGATTCTGATTTGGACTTCGTATTTAATGAGCTGTGACGCTGCAATATTTTTATTTGATCGCGAATAAAAACAATAAAATCTTCGAGTTTTGGAATATCGCAATTACGCTTATTCATTTCAAATGCGCGAGTAGTTTCGCTGTCGACCTTTTTAAGAGCAATATACAATATAATATAATAATAATATAAATTTCTTAAGGCCGACACAGACGATGCAAATTTATCGACGAAATGTTCCAGCTGGTTTGCGTTAGCAGTGGGGTGTGGTTTGTAATCAAAAATAGTGTCTAAATACGCGGTCGCCAAAAGCCTCTTATCCTCATACCTATCGACTAGAGCCTGAAAAATAATGTCATAATTATCACGTTACGGAGTTATGTCTGAATACACTGACAACGCTTTGCCAGTTAACTTACCAATTAAATAGAATAATTTATCCGACTTGGAAAGTGAGGGGTTATTGTGTATTGTATCCTTGAAACTAGAAAAAAGATTGGCCAGTTGCGTACGTCTCCGTCAAATCCCTTTAATTCGATAGGGGGGAGTTTAGCTTTCCGAGGTAATCATGAATTATCAGCGCCTTGAATGTTCACTGCCGTTTTCGGTTTATTTAATGAAACTTGACGTTGTATATTACAAAGAATCTCTTGAAATGCGATAAGTTTTTTATACCCTGGCACGCATGCAGGGTCAATTTCCATTTGGATGCGATTTAAATCGTCTAAAACCTTTTCGAAGTTTAATCGAATCGAATCAACCCCCGACGCTTGGGTCAAAAATTTTTCGATAAGTGTGTCATCGGTTAAATTTCGTGATAAATCATAAATGCCTTGGATCCTTTCAAAATAAGCCGCAAGTTTGGCTTCCAATATAGCTACTTGCATCAATTGTGACTTCGACATTCTTATGCAATGTATTAAAATAAATGTAAACAAACAAAATTTACAAGTACCCACTATAAATTTGTGGAACGAATATGAACGTACGGTTAATAAGACTATGAAGGTAGATTCAAATTATCGTAATAGGGCGCGGTTCGTATAATAATAAGACTGATGAATAGTAAAGGTAGGTATATTAGGTATGTCTATTCTAAATAAAAACGGTTGCGGAATGAATATTAAATAAAAATGCGTTGACCAAGTAAAGAGCATAAGTTATTTAGTTAATTTAAATAAATGCGACGTGGTAAAACATAACATTTGATTATGTTCTATGCAATACCACCAATAAATGTTACGAGTAAACGTACATAAAATGATGCTTTTTATTAAAATAAATAGGTAAAATACGATGCGGTATGTACTATGTACAATTAAGAAATGCGTATATTACTATTAACTAGTTAGTTACGAATGCTGGGTCAATATAAAACATAAATTAAATGAAAATGGTATCTAGTGATGCAATATTTTATGCGAATGGCACGTGGCTTTAAGGATATTAAAAGGATTTAGGATCCGGCTCGAAGGACCAAAAATGGTCGCGCGGGTAATCTTAAAGATTATTTTGAGTGGACTGTATGGAAAAAAAAAGGTAGCGGGGTTCGTCTCCTAGTAATACCAATTAGCTCAATGCAGTAAAATTCCAGGGACTAACCTTGATATCTTCTGCAGGCCTCGCCAGGACGTCCTTCACTTTATTACACCACAGACACAGCTTATTTTCAAATTAATGTAAATTATGAAGAGCTCAAAATATTAAATAAAAGGTTTATAATATGAGGTAGCGGCGCGGGCGCGTATCGAACGCACGTTTTGAGATGCGGGGGTCGACGTATACTCTTCACGGTCGCTTCGCGAATAATGTCGCGATCCAAGTTATCCCTTTCATTCTACGCAATGAAGCTAATTGGCGCAACCACTGACTATATACCTGTATACTGACTAGCGTCTTTTGTTGTTGAGCGTCCGGAGTCTATCTTCATCTCCCTCTCTCATGATCAGTTGGCACTCCACAATCCCGAGTTGCCAACCTAAATTAAAATGGATGCCATCGCTTCAACACTTTTGCATTTTTCGGACCCGTTGTATGTAATATAAAGCAGTTGTTCCAATTTTCCTGAGGGACCGCTTCCTCAAGGCTTGTAAACCTCATCTATATCCTCAGCTTATATTAAAATATTGGAACGTTAAATAGTAAGGTTATTAATAATACTAATAGAAAATTTAGTGTATGTTCATAAAAATGGCAATAAATTTCAAAAGGTATATGAAAAACATAATATTAATACTAGAAACAAAAATAAACTGTTAATGCCCACTTCTAGGCTTAGTAAACTCGACAAGTCATTCATCGGTAATTGCGTTAGATTTTATAATAAGCCTCCTGAGAACATACTGGAAATGTCCCTCAACAAGTTCAAAGCCTATATTAAACATAAAGTTATGGAAAAATCGTATTACAATTTAAAGGATTATTTAGATGATAAGAAAGCATGGATATGAATTGCTCTAAAAGATTTGAGCATTTATTAACAGGAGGAGCAGCTGCGGGGCTTGCAAGAGGAACAAGCGCGCCGATAAGAGGAGCAGCTGCGGGGCTTGCAAGAGGAGCAAGCGCGGCGACAGGAGGAGCAGCTGCGGGGCTTGCAAAAGGAACAAGCGCGCCGACAGGAGGAGCAACTGCGAGCCTTGCAGGAAGAGCAAGCACGTCGACAGGAGGAGCAGTTGAGAGGTCTGCATAAAGGCCTCTCGAAGGAAATTTTATCCGTGGTTCAGAAAAACTCCGCCCGGATTGACGCTGTAGAAAAGGAGATCGCCCGGATTGACACTGTAGAAAAGGAGATCGCCCGGATTGACACTGTGGAAAGGAAGATGGGGGAGATAGAAGCAACCATTCATCAGCTCAATAGGAAGGTCGAGTGTGGGTCCTTCAGCCAACTCAGGAGTCACCTGCGGCATCACATCGACCAGAAGTTTGAAGGTACCCCCCTACGACGGCAGGTCTTCCTGGGCCGCCTTTAAGCTACAATTAGAGACGGTCAGAAGAGCAAGTAGTTGGAGTGACCAAGAAGCACACTGTGCCCTTACACTAGCGCTCCGTGACGAAGCACTTTCCGTATTGGAAGCACTCGGCGCTAGGAAGGAGGAAGTAACCTACACGGACCTTCTTGACGCGTTGGAGGCACGTTATGGCGATAAACACCTTGATCATGTGTATCGGGCGCAACTTAAGGACCGCAGTCAAAGGGCCAACGAAACTATGCAGGAGTGGTCCGTGGAAGCTGAGAAGTTAGTGCGTAAAGCATATCAGTCGTCGCCAGCTGCAATAGAAGAAATGTTGCTCCAAGTGTTCATCGATGGAATACGGGACGCCGAAGTAAGAGCAGCCGTACGATTGAGTCATTATACTAGCTTGAAGGAAGCGGTGGCACATGCCTTGGAGGTAGAAGCGGTTCGCCACGATTCTCGGGCGTTGAGACTCCGCAAAATTGTACCAGCAGATTCCAGCCGAAGGCAAGCATATAACCCAGTATGCTATGGGTGTGGGGAGCGAGGACACATTAGGAGCACTTGCCCCAGGCGTGAGAGCATAACGCAAGGTAGGAAGGATGCGGCGGTCTCAACATCACCGCTGGAGCAGCAGGAAAACTAGAAAAGGCCAGGGCAGGGGGTGGGCGCTGGATGGTAGAAGCAAAGCCCCAAGGATATTCGGTAAGCAGACATGTGACGGAAACACTTTAGTTATAGAAGGAGTGATAAATGGAAAATCTTGCCGTTTCACTTTGGATACGGGAGCCTCACGTACAGTCGTTAGTCAAAGAAGACTAGAGAGCATCGGAAGACGACATATGCGAGAAAATGTAAACTTAACACTCACAACAGCTACCGGCCAGCGCATACCAGTCCAGGGAGAGAAGATCGTGGCTATGAAAATCGAGGATACGTTATACTGGCAAAAAGTGGTAATCGTGGATATCACAGATGACTGCATCATTGGGTTGGATTTTCTTCGAATTCATCAGTGTACCATTAACATGAAACATGGTGTATTGAAGTATGGAGGTGAAGAAATTCCAACAAAAGGCGGAACTTTTGGGAAAGTGTTGTGCTTAAGAGACACTGGTGAAGCAGCTCATTGCATAGTGCACTAAAATATTAATGCTTCATTTATGTGGATAAATTATGGCGGCGTCTGATGCATTGGGCCTTCTGCTAACTTGAAATTGTATTTAGTTACGCATGAAAGGTCTAGATTGCGCTAGTTGTCTCGCATGCGCGCTAAATACGTGCGAATAATCGACTCGCGCGCCATAAAACAGTATCAAAGTTGTCTTCGAGTTGACTGCCTGTCGTGATTGATTCTATAACCTTTTAAGTGTTTGTGTGCCACGTGTCCGCTACATATATTTTGAAGACTTGCTTGTGACATCAATCTAGTTCTCGAATATACCGTGGATGCTTCCTGATTGCTGTTTTTATCCGCTCTGCTGCGACAACGACAAGCCACGAATCAAGACTGATCTGCGAGTATTCCTCCTTAGGAAACTCTAGATTCAATACAGGTTAGTGGATTGGTTCTTGCATTAGTTGTCGCCATAATTATCCGCTTTCTTTTTCGAGTTACGTTCCCCGCAGTAGATTGTCTATTTACACGACAGCCTACCAACATTTATGTGTAGGGTTTAAATGCCCTATTAGACACTACTTTAAATCTGAGATCGCAGACCCTAGTCCCGGTAGTCCTGCCATAACTGCCTTAATCCTCATGAGGACAAGCAAAACATTAGGAAGGGAACAGTGATCGGAGCTTGTGAGGAGATAGCTTGGTTAATAAAGTGTGAAGAAGGGAGGAAGACCGTAGCTGCAAGCCAGGATGTGAACATACAGAAACTTCTGGATGGCTGTAAGGACAATCTTACCAAGCTACAATTAATAAAAGCGAGAATTTTCCTGCTACGCTACGCCGGGATGTTCTCGAAGAACGACGGGGACATTGGAAGAACTGGTTTGGTGAAACACAAGATCGACACAGGAGACACTGTTCCCATACGGCAAAGACCAAGACGTGTTCCGTTTGCACGCGAACAAGAAGTGGAAGACATGATTCGGGATATGAATGAAAATGGTGTGATAGAACCGTCATCGAGTCTATGGTGTTCTCCAGTGGTTCTGGTGAAGAAGAAGGATGGATCAACTAGATTTTGTGTGGACTATCGTTTGAACGATGTAACTAAGAAAGACAGTTATCCATTGCCAAGAATCGATGACACCTTAGATTCACTTTGTGGCATGACGTGGTTCTCTACTCTGGATTTGAAAAGTGGCTACTGGCAAGTCGATCTGGACCCTAAAGACAAGGAGAAGACGGCTTTTTCAACCGGAAAAGGTTTATGGCAGTTCAAAACAATGCCCTTCGGATTATGCAACGCCCCAGCTACTTTCGAAAGGTTGATGGAGCATGTGGTGGCAGGTATGTTGGGAGAAACCTGCCTTATCTACTTGGATGAATTAATCATTATGGGACGAACTTTAGAAGATCATCTTAAGAAGCTTGAAAAAATCTTCGCAAAACTGCAGGGTGCCAACTTGAAGTTGAGTCCAAAGAAATGTTCCTTCTTTCAACGTCAGGTGAATTACTTGGGGCACGTTATCTCGGAGCAAGGCGTTGCGACGGATCCTGCCAAGATTAGTGCTATCAGGGTGTTGAATACACTATCTACGTTCACAATGAAACACACACAAACACTTCTATTTATTTATTATCCACTGCCGTGGCAAAAATTTAGCGAACACCTAACATAGTAATACTAAGCCTTACACCCAATACACAAAGCACAATCATAGTCCGTTTTAATCTATAGCTAGCGCCATCTAGGCATCTAGGACGTAAACTTTATTGACAGACTCACAGAGTCTGTGAACTGTGTGGAGGTTTACCTGACATGAATTTCAACATCCCGCCCACCAAGGACGAGTCCTTCAAATTAAATTATAATATATGGAACTTGACTACAAATGTACATTAGAATTTAACTTATACGAGTAACAGCTTACAACTAAACATAACAATCTGTAATAGATAATACATAATGCATAAGTAATTGGAACAATGATAAACTTATACAATCATACCCCCCACCGTGAGGGACTGAGCTTGTGAAAGCATTTGTTTTGAAAACTAAAGAAATAATTTAATTAATTTACTAATTAAGTCTAAACTAACTAAACTCTCTTAAAGACGGACATTAACCGCCCACCGTAACACAAGGTAGAAACAAGAACGAAAAGAAATCTATGAATAACAAAAATTAAACCAATTTATCAGAATGCTTATAACTTAGGTAGGAAACAAAGCTTGTTAACAGGACGTTTCAACAATTTATCCTTGCATTTAATAGTAACTACACGCGTGACATTATCCTTGCCTGGATGTTTTTGAACTATTCTACCGAGAATCCATTTTGTTGGTGGCAAATTATCCTCCCTAATTATAACTATATCATCAACATCAGGTTCGGATTTTTTTATGGTCCACTTATACCTCTTATCTAAATTTAATAAATAATCTTTGGACCATCTACGCCAAAAATCATTAGTAATCTTTTGAACTAATTTCCATCTACTTGTTAAATTTACATTTTCAGCATGATTAATGTAATAACTATCACAAACATTAACAAGAGGTTCTCCTACCAGGAAATGGCCGGGTGTCAAGGGGAGAGGGTCTACCGGATTGTCACTTAACTGACTCAATGGTCGTGAATTCAGACAAGACTCTATTTGTACCAACACTGTGGTCATCTCCTCATAGGTTAGAGTATGATTACCTATCCACCTTCTTAAAATGTGTCTTTGCCGAGCAAACCCCAGCCTCCCAAATTCCACCAAAATTTGGGCTTAAAGGAGGTATGTAATGAAACGTTGTACCCTCCATTGCCAAAACATCCGCAATTTCTTGAGGGACTTTTGATTTGGTTGTATGGAATATTTCTCGCAGCTCTTTATCAGCACCGACAAAGTTTGTGCCGTTATCGCAATGTAGATCAGTGCAACGTCCTCGTCGACCAACGAATCTACGAAATGCAGCGATGAAGCCTTTTGAAGTTAAGTCAGACACTGCTTCTATATGAATGGCACGAGTCACCATACACACGAAAAGGCAAATATAACCTTTATAGGATTTGCCTCCCCTACCAGGAGAGATTCGGAAATTTATGGGACCCGCATAGTCTACACCTGATGACTTAAAAACCTTACTTGGCTGCAACCGCACTTCTGGTAATTGACCCATCAGAGGAGTGGTTTTGCGTTGGGAGTATCTTATACATGTGACACAACGGCGAAAACATTTTTTAACTAACTGCCTGGCATGTATTACCCAAAACCTACTTCTGAGGTAATTGAGCATTGCTTGAGGTCCGCCATGCATTGTTGAGATATGAGCGTCCTGTACGATGACATGGGTAAGATGACTTACGTCAGGCATCACTATGGGATGTTTCTCGTCGTAACTCAACTTAAATAAAGTTATTCGACCACCTACTCTCAAAAGTCCCATTCCATCTAAAAACGGGCTGAGAATGTGCAGTTCATTTTTCTTCTGTACATGACCTCCAGACTTTAGTTGCCTGATTTCCTCTTTAAATTTTAATGCCTGAACTTGTTTAATGCAACCTAGTAAAGAATCATTAATTTCCCTTGCAGTAATGAACTCCGGATGTTTCTTTCTTTCGTGCGCTTTTAATTTTAAATTTAAAAATCTATTAACATATGACACAATTCTTAACATTTTGTTCAGAGACGAATATTTACTCCAAAATAAATTGTTTTCTTCTTGCTTGAAACGTTGATTTGCGTCCACTTTCTTCAACGCAACTAAGGTCTTGATTTCCCCAGTTTTGCACGCTCTGACTTCTTCTTGTGTGCTGTATTCTGTTATTGGATAATTGATCAATGGTTGATGAAGAAATGCAGGTCCCTTCCACCAAAGCATCTCTCTCTTTAAGTCGGAAGGTTGCAATCCTCTGGAAGCACAGTCTGCGGGGTTAAGTTTTGTTCCAACATGATTGAACTGATTACTGTCTAGAATGTTAAGAATTTCTGATACTCTATTACTTACAAAAGTTGTCCACCTAGACGGCAATCCTCGCAACCATGCTAGGACAATGGTTGAATCAGACCATGCGTGAAGCTTTTCTTTAGGCACAGCCATAACTTGTGCAACTTCATGCAGCAATTTTGTAGCCAGGACTGCACCGCACAATTCTATTCTAGGAATTGATAACTCCTTCTCAATCGGCGTCACTTTTGTTTTCTAGGCTAGGAGATGTACGTGAACATCACCCTTTTCGTTTACTGAACGAAAGAACACAACCCCAGCGTAAGCTGTTTGGGAAGCGTCTGCAAACGCGTGCAATTCGACTTCACAATCTTGAGTAAAATGTAGCCACCTTGGAATTAAGATGGTTTTCAGCTCAGTGAGTTGTGATCTGTATTTTAACCATTCATTTAGCAAATCTACAGGAAGCTCATCGTCCCAAGCCAAACCTCACTTCCACAGTTTTTGAATGAATACCTTAGCAGTCACGACAACTGGCGCGATCCAGCCCATTGGATCGTATAGCCGAGCAATGTCGGACAACACTTGACGCTTTGTTGGTAATTTGTCAACTTCCGGCAAATCTACCGTGTACTGAAACTCGTCAGAATCTCTGTTCCAACAAATGCCCAAAACTTTAACCATTTTGTCTGCCTTAATGGGAATAGATGGAGCTGAACTCTGATTGTCTTGGTCAATGTACTGCAATAAGGCTCTACTGTTGCTGCTCCACTTCTGTAATTGAAAACCTCCTGCCTGCATAAGCTTATTCATTCCCTTATAAATTTCAATTGCCTCCTCTTCAGTTTGACAGCCCGTCATGAGATCGTCGATATAAAAATCCTTCATCGTTATTTCCGATGCGGTTGGATAATTGAGACGCTCGTCCTCTGCCAACCGTTGCTGAGACTTTACGGCCAAATGAGGTGCGCATGCCGTTCCAAAGGTGAGTGTGAGCAACTCGTACTGACCCAGAGGTTCATCGGGGTTGAATCTCCATAAGATCCTTTGGAAACGCGTGTCCTCATCATTAAGGCGCACTTGCCTGTACATTTTGATTAAATCTGCAACGATACATATAGGAAATATACGCCACCTCATCAGAATGTGTCTCAGATCTTGTTGTAGTTTGGGCCCGACATGAAGATTGTCGTTAAGAGATACGCCGTTCTTACCTTTGCAAGAGGCATCGAAGACAACTCGTACTTTGGTAGTTTCCTTATCTTCCCTTACAACGGCGTGATGTGGAAAATATACTGCCTTTGGCTCGACCATTTCGTCCTTTATTTCGATCATATGATTTAAATCCAGATACTCTTGCATTACCTTGCAATATTCTTCCTTAAAATTTGGATTCCTTTGAAGTTTCTTTTCCAAATAATAAAATCTTTTCTCTGCTATCTCCTTTAATCCTCCGTATTGACATTGTGGATCATCGCTCTTAAAAGGTAATCTGACCACAAATCTTCCTTCTTCATTCCTGAAAGTAGTTGAGTCGTAAAATTCTTCGCATTTTTCTTCTGTTTTAGTAAGTTTCTTTTGAATCAAGTTTGGTTCATTTTCTAACTCCCAGAATTGTTTTAATAAAAAATCTTCTCTTACTTGAACGTGTAGGCTTACCATTTTTCTGACACCAGTTGAAGGTACTTGGGATACCTTCCCTGAAATGATCCACCCAAAGATGGTGTTTTGAGCTAATAAGTGTCCCTTTGGGTGTTTGATAATGTCATTCAAGAGGACTTCGCCATACACTTCAGCTCCTAGTAAAATATCAATTCTACCAGGTGATTTGAATCCTGGGTCAGCTAGTGATAGGTTCTCAATATCTAGCCAATCAGGTGACGAGATTTTGTTGGTGGGTAATCGAGAAATAAGGGATTTTAATACATATGCAGAAATTTGAATAGACTTACTTGGATCCCTACGCGACTCTATTTGGAAAGAAACCATGTGCTTTATACGCAATCGACCATCCCCTATACCTGACACGCAGCCACTAACTGACACTCGCTTAAGCCCTAATGTTTGTACTGTTTGCTCTGTGACAAAAGAGGCCTGTGAGCCTTGGTCGATCAAGGCGCGTAGAACACAGAATTGACCGCTGTCAGAAGATGCTCTCACAATTGCCGTCGCCAAAAGAACGTCGGCCAATCCGACGACTGTTTCTTCCCTTGCAAAATTGGCAACGATATTCACCCTTTGATTGGGTGATGAAGGTTGACTGTTTCCTTGATTAGGTTGCTTTGATTGTGTGAATGTGTGGTTGTTCTCTGTTGTGTTTGTGAACCCTTGTTGTATTTCTCTTTCCTGATGAAGCAAAGAGTGATGTCGTTTACCACATCTACGACAGCTTGTTGTGTAATGACATTTCTTAACTGAATGGGTGGGTGCTAGACAGTTAAAACAAAGAGATTTCTTCTGTACGTATTCTTGTCTCTCTTGCGGCGCTAGTTGTCCAAATCCCTTGCACCGATAGAGGAAATGATCTCCTGAACACATGATACATTGATATTTCTTAGCGTCATCATGAACTGCATGATTTAAATTTCTCTATACGTTTTGCATTGTTGTGAGGAGTTTTAGACATTTGTTTGCTACTATCAATCATTTCCAGTGTCCTAAACCGTGACTCTAGGAATACTTCTAATTCATCCCATTTAGGCAATGTGTCAGATGAAACACCACTGACAGTTATCTCCCACTGGCGGAGTGACTCGTGATCTAGTTTGGACACGACTAGGAAAACGAGAATTGCGTCCCACTCTTTGGTTTCAATTCCCAAGTTGTTGAGAGACGTGATACACGATGTTGTTCCATCTAGCAAACATCTTATGGAGTAGGCAGATTCGCTGGTGATATGCTTTTGAGTGAATAAACTCTTGAGAATAGCATTACAATTGTACCTTTTGTTATTATATCTGTTTGTTAGTTTTTTCCATGCCGCGCTGTAGTTAAGTTCAGTTGTTGGTAAATTTCGAATGAGCGCTTCCGCATCACCCGATAAAGTGCTCTTTAAATAATGCAATTTTTCAACGGCTGACAAATTCCGATTGTTGTGAATAAGTGAGCAAAAAAGATCGTAAAATTGTTGCCATTCTTCGTATTTTCCACTGAATTTAGGTAACTCTATTTTAGGAAGTTTGACATCACTGGACTTAGACTCTTTAACCACCGACTGTGGTGGCAATGCTTGTGATTCGTCACGACGAATCATGGCATGAATAGCTTCTTTCAAACAGCCTTTGTAATAAGTATAGTTTTCTTCAAACGTATCGTACGTGCCTTTCGTAAAGTAGTCAAGACTAGAGCTTTGGCTTTCATTTGCTGTTCCAATAATATGCCAATGAGTCTTCGTAAACTCCTTCCACAAGCTTTCAACTATTTCCAACCTTGTTTCTAAATAACCACTTGTGACCCTTTCCTTAGGACTTTTTCTGTAATTAGCCTCAGCTCGATTTAATTTCGTAAGTCATTCCTGTTGAATGGCAATTGATTTTTCCACACTCATATTGTCAGTTGTGAGAAATTTAATTCAATGAGATAGGTAATTATTCTAAGTCGATGGAATATATTTGTTGAAAATCTGCTAAGTCAATGAAGCATTCATCGAAATCTTTCTAAGTCTTTTTAAAACTTAACACTTCAAAATTTTTTGGGCATGGATTCCCCGTCTGTGCACTTATTAGTGAATTATTCTAAGTCCTTGAATTTACTTTAAAATTTTACAAGTTCAAATAATATCAGTAATTTTATAAGTTAATTTACTCACAGTTTTAGGGTCCAAATTCACTTTGATTTATTAGCACTCAACTCACCGCTACCACATAGAAACTTTATCTTCTTATGTCTGTTGTCCTTTTGAATGTCCCGGGTTTCGGCACCAAATTTTTGTTGAATACACTATCTACGTTCACAATGAAACACACACAAACACTTCTATTTATTTATTATCCACTGCCGTGGCAAAAATTTAGCGAACACCTAACATAGTAATACTAAGCCTTACACCCAATACACAAAGCACAATCATAGTCCGTTTTAATCTATAGCTAGCGCCATCTAGGCATCTAGGACGTAAACTTTATTGACAGACTCACAGAGTCTGTGAACTGTGTGGAGGTTTACCTGACATGAATTTCAACACAGGGACTGGCCGACGCGTCGGCGTCGGCCAGTCCCCTAAAGTCCTAGAAATGCTCTCACATGTGTCGTACTGTCGAGTAAAGACACATGTGAGAGCATTTCTAGGACTATGCTCTTATTATCGACGCTTTGTGAAAGGGTTTTCCGATGTTGCTAAGCCCTTACATCGACTGACGGAGGAGAAAAGAGCCTTTTCCTGGGATGAATAAGAATGCGAACAAGCTTTCTTAGAGTTGAAGAAAAGGTTATGTGAATCACCTATCCTCGGATATCCTGACACAGAGGGAAGATTCATAGTGGATGCTGATGCTAGCAACACCGGGATTGGTGGAGTACTATCTCAGAAGAGAGAAGATCAAGAAGTTGTAATTGCATACTTTAGCAAATCTTTATCGAAGCCAGAGAGAAAGTACTGTGTAACTCGTAGGGAGTTACTGGCTGTGGTAAAGACATTACAACATTTCAAAAAGTACTGGTTGGGTCGCAAATTCCTCGTAAGGACTGATCATGCCGCCTTGAAGTGGTTACTAGAATTCAAGAATCTGGAAGGACAAGTGGCCAAATGGATTGAGCAACTTCAAGAGTATGACTTTGAAATCGAGCATCGAGGAGGAAAAAGTCATGGAAATGCAGATGCTTTATCTAGAAGACCTTGTCCGATGGAATGCAAACATTGCATTCGGCAGGAGGAGAAGGAGAATTTTATGATCCGGCTGATCAGAACAGATTCGATCGACGAGAACTGGAGCAACGATGCAATGAGGAGAGCTCAAGAAAATGATAAGGATCTTCAACCACTTTTACATTGGCTAGCAAGTGGATCACTTAAACCAAAATGGTCTGAAGTGGCTAGACACAGTACGGCTACCAAGAGTCTCTGGGCACAATGGAACAGTTTGGTTATGCATGACGGGTTGCTCTGCCAGAAATGGGAAACCCCGCAAGGAAAGGACTGCCATCTGCAACTGGTCGTTCCCATGGGGAAGGTGAACGAGGTCCTGAGAGCTTATCACGATGGTTTTTCAGGTGGACATTAGGGAATAAGAAGAACTCTCACAAAAATTAAAGAACGATTTTACTGGTTGCATTGCCGTGATGATGTGGAAGACTGGTGCCGAAAATGCAAGAGTTGTGCAGCTGTCAAAGGACCTCAG
The DNA here is from genome assembly GCF_905404315.1 of Leptidea sinapis. Classification (NCBI taxonomy): domain Eukaryota; kingdom Metazoa; phylum Arthropoda; class Insecta; order Lepidoptera; family Pieridae; genus Leptidea; species Leptidea sinapis. Next base: position 13,556,853 of record NC_066285.1, read on the forward strand.
ACCCGGAGCAGAGGAGCTATGAAGTTGTACAATGTTGGGGCTCCGTGGGAAAGAGTAGCTCTGGATATGGCCGGACCGTTCCCAGTCACCAAATCTGGAAACCGTTACATAATGGTGGTGATGGATTACTTCACGAAGTGGCCGGAAGCATTTGCTCTACCGAATAAAGAAGCAGTCACCGTTGCGACGAAGCTGGTGAATGAAGTATTCTGCAGATTCGGCGTGCCCTTGGAGATGCACAGTGATCAAGGGCGGAACTTCAAGTCACAAGTGTTTCAAGAAGTTTGCAAGATCTTGGGAATCCATAAAACCAGAACTACGCCATATAACCCACAGTTGGACGGGATGGTGGAGAGGTTTAACCAAACATTGGAGCGGCATCTGGCAAAAGTAGTGGACAGTCATCAGGGTAACTGGGATGAGCACATTCCACTGTTTCTCATGTCGTATAGAGCCGCAATACACGAGACGACTACGGTGACTCCTGCGTACGCCAATTTTGGAAGGGAATTGAGGTTGCCAGCTGATTCAGCGGATGCTCCGAAAAGTATAACAGAATATGTGGATGAGTTACGGAATAAGATGATTGACATCTACGAGGAAATTAGAAGAAATGGGCTTAAGGCAAGTGAACGGATGAAGACGCGCTACGATCGAAGAGCTAATGTTCCTAGTTTTGAAGAAGGAATCCTGATTTGATTACACAATCCCGTAAGGCGAAAGGGGAAGTCTCCGAAGCTTCAACCAAGTTGGGAGGGACCATACAAAGTAATCACAAGAATAAATGATTTGACTCTCAGAATCCAGCGTACCCCTCGCAGTCCCCCGAAAATCATACATGTTGATCGGGTGGCTAAGTACTACAGAAGCAACGATGATCGGGACGATCATGTCTTGGGAGGGGGCAGTGTCGCGTAGCAACGCTTTGACGTATATGACGAGAGTTGTCAAACGTCATATCGTGCAGCAATGTACATGACGAGAGTTGTCAAACTTCAAGACATTGATAATTTCTACAGCTCCGTCAGCAATACTCGTAGCTCTAGCGTAAAAGTTTACTTTAGACGCTGTAGAACCGGGTTCGATACACCTACCAGTGTATGGAATTTTTTGGGTTTTGTAAAGTTAATGGAAATTTCTAGTAAGTTCAGGATCAAATCGAACAGAAAAAAAGGGATGGAAAATGTGTAAGCAGGATAAAAATAGTGAAAAGAATTTTCTAGTACAATTTAAACTTAAAGATGGAATGAGATAATCATTTTGAAAATGGAACAGATCCGGGGGTATATAAGCCGTACTAAGCGTGGCCTACGGGAATCCCAGCGGAAACTCCATAGGGAGTGCCGCTTGCGCCTCTCTCTCCCCATGAGAAGGTCGCCTTCGATGTAGGCTTAGAGGGCACCTGCCCAAAGCCAACTGCAGGTGGTGTTTAGTGGGTAGGCACCTAGGTTTCACGTGAGTCCCACATAACCAACGCAGACTTAGGCTGCGTTGGTATGCATGAGCATTCACCACCTCCCTCCCGTCGTTATCCCGGAGGGTAGCCCTTCCCTGCTTGGGCGCAAAAAAAAAAAAAAAAGGCCTACGGCAGTTCTAGTTCTGACTCCAAAGTATAAAGAAGAAGAAGAAGAAGAAGAAGAAAAGAAGAAGTAGTGAAAAGTGAAAGTGTTCCAAAAAGAAGAAGATAGACGAGACTTAGTGTTCGGTGCGGAGTGACGCGTTGAAGGTACCGCCGCCCACAAGAGGAACAGCGGCAGACCGGCGAAGTGCAAGTTCGGAAAAAGTGAACGCAAATAAAGACTCGTTCCTAAAAGCAGAGTATTATTTCCAATCCCTGACCCACTCTCGTGTCAGTATTTTACCATCATCATCGGTATCATCATCGTATTCCACCCGGACCAGCTGTTATTTTATTATTCCATTTTATTCGCGTCTCATTATGTAAAATAAAAAATTACTCTCGATATAGATGTAATCTCATGATGAATCTGGAAAAAATAATATATTATGATCTACATGCTCATAAAGTTTTTGACGAGATTAGTGATATCCTTAGAGCTTAGCCATTAGAACAATAAGACAAAGCTACAAATAGTTTTATTAATCAGATGAATGTTGTCTGTGAGTTCTGTCGCGGTCGGCTTCATTGTTAATAAACCAATAGCTGTCACAGCTTAGGCCGCCTACACGACAGCTCGCAAAGTGATTTCAGAATTGAGTTCGACGCAATCCCACGATTGATTCTAATTAACGATACCAGTATTTATTGGAACTGACGCGAACGAAACTAATTGATTTTGGTTTGACTTGACTTCTATTGGGAGAGGAGCCAATTGACCAATGTCACTTAGTGTCTGTTTGTTTATTTGTACGGATGTAATATTTGATTGTAAATTATAATGTAATCACTTTAGATTAGAATTAAGCTACTACGATGCAAGCCAGTGAGAAAGGGATTAATGTGATGGTTGATGATTTAGTGAAGTTATCAATGAAATAAAATACTTAGTGATTGTTTGAGACCACGTGAGTCGCGACAGAAGTGATAACTTCATCAAGGCGTTATTTGGTCTCTATTTCATAAAGTATAACATTTTCTATAAAAATAATGCGCTCACGGGTCAAAAAAAGGTGGAGGTGTAGTAGCTATAGCAGTTTTAAGACATTTATCAATTTTTTGCAATTTCGAGTGGAACTCCAGCGCAGAGGGTGTAAATATTTGTGTTTTATATTTGTGCACACAAAAGAAGGGAATTCTTTTGCTGAGTAATTGGATATTTGGTGCTAATCTAAAAAATATTATTAGTATCAACTCCCCCAGCAAATTTCTTATAGTGGGGGATTACAACATGGTACACAGTGGGCACAGTCTGACATGGAGACCATGGGATTCATGCCATCACGTATCACTGATTCTAATACAATGAGGCTGGACTTAATAGAATTATTGAATGAATGTAATCTATATCAATTTAATGCCCATTAAAACAGTATAGAAGAAGTTTATGACCTAGTTTATTGTAATAACTTTGTCTCTGTGCTTGTTTGCTCTGACCCACTTGTACCTGAAGACTTGCTCCATCCTAGTTATTTTATTATTGAGCCACTCTTTATTGAATTAGATGCATTAGAAGTACCTAAACGAAGTATTTACACAAACTATCGTGGTGAGTATGATTAAAATTGTAGTTGATTATCAGATATGGATTGGGAAATTCTTCTTAACGTGGTTACAGTGGAGTATGTGGTTAATTATATTTACTCGACTCTGTACAAGTTACCTGATAAATTAAAATTCTTTGTGGCAGGGTACGTGTGGTAGAATATAATTGCTTTAATATATATAGGCTATAGGTTATCACGGGCTATTATCCGCAACTCGACGACTACAGCGCGCCTATTTTGCGTGGTGAGGTTGGCGGCTAGTCCTGCCACCCCAGCTCCTCAAGGTATTGTGTCAAACCTCTGATGTCACCCATGACCTCGGGGAGAGTCCTCGGTGACCCCAGGTGTTTGGCCCGGTATGTGGCCACACTCCTACACTCCAGAATGACGTGTGCGGCTGTTTCATCTGCCTCCATGCAGGCTCTGCACAGTGGGCTGTCGGTGACGCCTATATTAAATAGATGCTTGTTAAAAGGGCCGTGACCCGTTAGTACATGAGTTATTTTCCGTAACCTAGGTCGAGGAAGTTTTACTAGCTTGGGGTCTATTTGAGGTAGAGCTTCTATTCTTCTAGAACTTCTATCCAGTACTTATTATGTAATTCCTTGGTGTGTTGGCGTATTACCATCGCATTATTTAGATCTTCCGAGAACACTCCGTATCCCGTGCCCGACCTTGTCTTTGAGCCATCTGTGAAAATCCTGAGGTCTTTTGTACTGAAGTCCTCTTTCAGTTCTTCATACAGCTGTATTTTGTATCTCTTATCGAATATGTATTCCTTTGGAGATTTATCACTTACTGCCAACAGCAGAGGCTCCTTTTCAATCACCTCATTAAGAACCTCTGGGTGTGGAGATTAAGTGGTTTTCCAAAGATTTAATATCTTCAACCTTACTGCGGCGTTGGCGTATGACGTCGGTTTGGGCTGATTTAGCAATTTGGCCCTCTTGTAGTCTCCCCTCGGAGAGTTGGTGTCATCCAAACGAGTACGTTTGGTGGATGCCGAGGGTTGGGCTACTTTGCCTGCTTTGTAAGAAGGAGGCCCTCGGTTGTCTGGGGCCTTCCTGGGGTCGTACCGGGCGTGCTTAACCGGCATATCCGAACCTCGTGAGGTGCTGGGTTGTGGTTCGGGTTCAGAGGAGGGCATTGAGGCGCTAGCTTTCTGAGCGTTGGCTTTGTGAAGGCGAGCTGCTATGCACCTTTGCCTCCTGCTGGGTCGATGGCGATCTGTATTAGCTTATGCCGAGTGACTCTCCCCTATTCGGGGTTTATTTTGATTTCGGCCCTTGTAGGATACGAGGGTCCAACTTGCCTCCAGTCTGCTGACTGATTGGGCAGACACTGCTGATGCGGCGTCTGTGCCCATAGACGGTTCCCTATTATGCTCCTTGGTCTGTATTTTCTGGGTGCCAGCAGGTGCTGAACACGCTCCAGAGGTCTGTGTGGTCCCGGTGGATTACTCCACCGGGGAATTGGTTGGTTTTGCGGTTTTTTTGGATCTTGGGTTGTCCATACTTTACCGGGTAAAACTTCGTTCCCCTTGCACCCCACCCTCCACCGAGTCCGCAACTGGGGATGGTTAACTTAACCATCAGGGATGCAAGGGGAATATAAGTCCAGCTGGTTGGCCTCTTGTGCGACATCGGGAGCTCGAGATGAGTAGCTGATGGATTCGATCCTATCCATCAGTTCCTGCACCCATTCAGCATGGCTGAGCACCTCCCCTTGGGGGGACCAGCCGAACCTCGCCAGTGGCCCCGCCAAGGCGGGGACACTTGACCATTACCCATGTGGCGGCTACTCACGGGGCTACCGTTTAGCTTCAAAATCAGGACCGAAGGAAGCGTATTACGTTACAGGGGTAACTAATCCCCGACCGCTGTCCCGCTCAACCTCCCAGGACTCCGCCATCCCCGCGTACGGCGATCAACTGCGCAGGCCAAAAACACAGGTGGATGCTATAAAATCTTCCGGTTGGCACCCACTAACCGCCGGAATAGTCGAGCAGATATTAGCCACTGGCCAGCAAAGGACTGCCATTACGCAGCGATTATTGAAAATCGAGCGCAATAACTAATCAGTCACAGGCGCAATGTTTCCAGGGTGCACCGGGGAGGTAGGTGTCACTCTATTCAGAACGATACTAAGAAAGGTTTCTTCGTGGATCGACACCACCGCCCACACGTGGAGGTTTCTGCTAAGCACCCCTATTAATAATTGCTTTAATAACTATATTGCCAAATTAGACGGTCTAATTACTAAAAACCTTAAAATGTTACATGAAAGGTAAAATAAGTAATGCCTCATATCCGGCTACTATGACTTACTCTGATCAATTTTGTAACACGGGTCCTCGTATCTCGCAACTCTTCTCTCTTATTTCTCTTCTTCTTTTTTCCCTCTAATTCTCAGCCATCGTCAGTTACTTCCTCAATCGATATCACGGCTTGCAGCATATCCTCGATTGATATATCAGCAGGTGTGTACAAGGAGTTGAAGCGATTAGATCTTAAGAAATCAGCGGGTCCTGATACAATTTCTGCTCTATTTTTAACCAGTTGCGCTAGAGAACTTTCAATCCCAGTTAGCATACTATTCCAACATTCAAAGAAGGTTAAATCCCTGACATGTGGAAATCAGTCTATATCACCCCTAACCACAAAAAAGGTCTAAAAACGTGGTTGAAAACTATAGACCCATCTCATAGCTATGCTTATTATCGAATGTTTTTGAACAAATCATTTTCGATCAATTATATAATGAAATTAACCATATATTTATTCCACAGCAGCATGGTTTTCTCAGAGGTACGTCTATAATCTCCAATCTAGTAGTTTTTTGTGACTTTGTTACTGAAGCTATGGACAACGGTAATCAGGTTGACACGGTATACACTGATTACAGTAAAGCCTTTGATTGCATTGATCACAATGTATTATTAGCTAAACTGTCTGCGTCAGGTATTTATGGGGATCTTAACCGTTAGTTTACGTCATATGTCCGCAATATATCGCAGTCAGTAGTTTTAAATGGGTATTCATCGACCTGGGTTGAAATTCCGGGAGTACCTCAAGGGTAATAATATTGGGGCCTATATTGTTTTTAATATTTATAAACGATATCAAAGCTTGTTTTTATCATTCTAAATGTCTACTTTTTGTTGATATTATATATTTGATATGGAGATCTTTAAATCTTTTGCGATGCTATTCATCTGCCAGCACATCTTTTGAAACTTGACCAGTAATGCGCTATCAATAAACTGGACCTTAATGTTTCGAAATGCTTTAACTAGCTTTTACTCGTCAATAGGAACCCATTCAGTTTCACTATGAGATAACAAGCCAAAATAATAGTGTTAATACTATTAGAGATTAAGGTGTTACATTTGACACTAAGTTAATATTTAGTGAACACTAGTTGACCCGACAGACGTTGTCCTGTATATAATAAATAAAATAATGTTTTTTATTTATTTGTCAATAATATTTCATATCATCAAGAATTATTTCGTAAAATATGCACCCTATTGTTATAATGAAATTGTTTCACAGCAGAACTGTCAAACCGTGCGTCAGTAAATTCTCTCATAGAAAATATGTTCCCACAAAACAAATATCGGACGACGGGGGACGCATCAAAGGAAAAGCAAAATTGTTGTTTTTATTTAATTCCGAAAACTTTCATATTTATTCACCTTTTAAACCTTCCTTGGACTTCCACAAATAATTCAAGACCAAAATTAGCCAAATCGGTTCAGCCGTTCTTAGTTTTAGCGAGACTAACGTACAATTCATTTTTATATATATAGATATTCAAAACATTACTGAGAAAGCATACATAGTATTAGAGTTTGTTCTCCGGTCATCTCAAGACTTTGAATGTTCTTTGCTGTACTAATGTGCGAACCCAATCAGAATCTGAAATATGAAACCCTTGTTATGTCACATACATAAAGAATATAGAAAAGATTCCGAATAAATTTACTTGTTTTCTCTCCCATAAATTTAGTGTACCTAGAGTTGAATACACTCAACGCTGACAGAAATTTCATCTGCTACCTCTCCAGGTTAGAAGAGACGTTTCTTGTAAAAATAGCCCTAAGCCAAACATTAAAAATTATGTTTACTGACTGATTTGTAAATGTTGCTGTAAGCTCCCCAAATAAAATAAAATAAAATAAAAAACAAAATATCGAAGAAGCTTACATGAGAATTAGTTTTTTAAATAACACAAGTTACGTGATACTGAAGCACAATTACTTAGACGAGCCGTACCATACAGCGCTGTAGGCACACAGTGCAGCAACTAACATATTATCTTTCCCTTTAATTAGCTGCGTCCCACGTCCCCTAGTCCCGCCCTGTAGCCCACCTGTCTACTAATTAATACAGCTGAATAAACAAGCATCCACTGCTGCTAATTCCGTTTTCTGGTAACTCTCCAATTCAATTTCTCACAATGGCTGTTCAACATTAAACTTATAAGCAATAATTGTTCTGCAGTTCAATTATTGTCGATTTAATGAGCGGTTTGCGAATTACAGTTTTTTTTGTTTTTTATACGATATTAAAAGAAGAGCAAGGAGCTCTGCTTGTGGTAGATGATGACTTCCCATTTAATTATTCAACTTCGAAAGGGGAGATTATAATTTAACGATAAAATGGTGAAAAAATAAACGAACCTGACCAAATTTCCCTTCCCTATCTGCTGTAACTGTAAACCTTCCGACATGCTCAGTATAATAATGATTACTACTCGTCACTTTCGGGAAACTCGCAAGTTATGACATTTCTTAAAGTTATAATAATAAAAAGTGATACGCATCAGTACATCCACTCCTATCAAACCTTTATCCACCAATTCCACCCGTATGATTTATAGAAAATTAAAAAATAGCACCTCACCGTACAATTTAATTGTCATCATTGTTGCTACATAAGTGCTCAACACTTAGCACCTCGTATCACATTAAGCCAAAGAGCTGAGTACATTGGACACTTATCTTTTTATGTACTAACAAAAAAGTTAAGTCTTTAATATTGATAGATTGATATTGATTGGTAGCGTGAAATTATGATAATATTATAATAAGATATAATTATGTGTTTGAATTTACAATTGAATGAACAAAAGTAAATTTCTTATAAATTCAAACACATAACTCAATTGGTACGTATTGAGGGTGGTGAGAAATAATGAACTCTCGAACTTTTTCGTTATAAAACTACATTAGAAAATATGAACGAATAATCGTTCGGTAATAGTCTTACCAAATGATGTGTTCCTTCCGAACACGGCAAGTGCTCCACGCCGCGGTATGCCTTAGATTGGCGTGAATTTAGCGCGCGCGCAGTGGTCTGTCAATGCGTATTATTTTACGTGTATTAATAGATTGCTTATAATAAGGATAATTTGAGTGAATTTATAGTATCTTATTTATAGAGACAAGCTATAAGACTATGCAAAATAACCCACCTTATAAACAAAATACAACTTGATCAGGGCGTAGTGTGCCATACGGCACATTCGATTTTGGGTTATCTGAAAAATCTAGTGCCCTGGGGCACTTGCCGATTTCGGAAGGTTAAATGTCTGCAATCGGTACGTTTAACTACGAATGAATTTCTTCAGTACCCTATCCAGTCCATGTATATGCATCTTATAAGTCGGGTTCCATGCTGTACTACAATATTCAAACCTCACGTAACAGTTATATATTACTGTAGATGGATTTATGAAGCCTTTAAATAAAGGCTTCATACATCAATGGAGCATCTTAAAATAAAGCCTAGAGATCGATTTAGCCCAGATTCTGTCAATATGATCCGCAAAACGAAGCTTGCTGTCTACTTGGATACCGAGGTCTCGAATAATTCATGTAGTTTTTGTCTATCAATGAAGTATTTGGATTGCAAAGTGTATCGTTTTCTAACAATCTTTACATTATGTTGAAATTTTAATGTGTTCAACATTTTGTTCTCGGTGCACTAGTCATAAATGTTGGCAATGTCATTCATAAGGCATTTTACGTCGGAGCTGATTCGCACTGTCAACAATCTTGAGGTCATCTAGAAAAAGAAAACGTCGCTATGATTTACAACTCGTGTTATGTCATTGATGAAGACATTGATAAACAGTGGCAAGAGGAATCGAGCCCAGAGGTATACCAGAAGACGAAATAAATGGTTGAGATTCTTTTCCATCCTCGCTTCTACACTCGCACATCGGCGATCGCACATTAGTGAGGTAGGAAGCGCACCATTCAAGAAGGTTGTCAGTTATGCCGAATCAATATAGTTTTCCATTGAGAAAGTGTAAGATTTGTATTAATAGATCTTTTAGTCATGAAGCAATGTTATTTAATATATAATATATATATATATATATAATAACATTGCTTCATGCTAATATATAATAATATAATATATTTTTGTATATAACGTTATGCACCAGTGATTCAAATACTTTGGATATTGCCAATAGAGATTGGGTGGTAGTAAGTTATTTGATCTTTCTTTTCGTTTTTGTATATAGGGACTACTCTTTCTTCCTTCCAGACATCTGCTACCGATATGGTGACCTAGTTCTTAAAACACATCAAAAGGATTTACAAATAAGTTATAAATTACTTGTTTCTCTTTTATGTGCCTAGTTTTGTACATTAAGCCAAACTATTGTGCAACTTTTCCTTCATTTTAGACTGTTGGAAACGTATTATATTATAATTGTTATATTTCGTTTATTAATGTTGTATGAATTTGTTAATGTGAGCTCTCGACATGACTGTAAGTAGCACTGCCTTGACTTATCCAATCTACAATATTTCTTAAGTTTTCTACCTAGTCGTTGTTATATATTATTTGTATTACAATATGAGTTACGTCTCTTAAGTAATTAATTCTGCTCACGTAAGCCACTCCGTTCTTCCGTATAATAATTAATTGAAACAGAGATTATCAAATAACACTCCGCGCCGCAGTTCGTTTGTTCGACTAATTAAAGCCAAGCGACACATAATGAGGAGCTGCTGTACACACTAATTAGCCACCACTGCTCCAGAAACTACACCTAACTCTTCCAATTAACACTTTGTGATTCATGTACATACCATAGTAGAAGCACTTCATTGTATTCCAGTATTGTTAACTCTTACAGAAACTCTCCAACAGATTGCAATGTTAACTATACTTATTAAATTAAGTATTTCATTGAATGTATTTGAAGTGATGAAAATGACCTTACCTTGCTTGAACAGTTTGCCGTGTTTGTGAACGATATGATGGTCATTAAAAATATGGCCAACAAATTCAAATTTCAAATTCCTAAGCTAGACAACAAGTTCAAAATCGTCTTAATTATTTATAAGGACAATAAGATATAGAAATATGAGTGATGGCTAATTATATTCGGAATGACGCGGACGCGAAAATGAAAAAATGATAGCATTTGGTTTTTGTAAATCACTCAAACACTAATTATATATTATTAAGAATTTTGTAAAACTACCTTTAAATATTGAAATATAAATATTATAAAGAATTAACACATTTTTGAACTTTTGACTAGCCTTTAAAGAAATGTTCTTAATAAGCCCTTACATAAGCGTGTCACTGTTAAGAGTGCAGTAACTCTGTTTTAAATAGATATACTTAAATAAATTAGTAAAATGGCTTGCTAGTAATGTTTTTAGAACAACATTCTGTGAAATTAGTTTCCACAGCCGTCTTTCCTCCATAAATATAATTGCCTTCCACTTATTGCCCATAAAAGTAAGGGAACGTGCGAATAGCTCTATTGCAGAATTGTACAAAAGGAACGCAATATGAGGTGGAAGTAAGTAACGCTGGCCGGAGCTCGAGTCGGTGACTGAGACGGGCGGGGAGGGGAGGGGAGGGGCGGGAAGGGGAGGCCGCACACATTCATTATTTATCAACTGTATCGCAATTTTCTTTATGACTCTTCCGACGGTGCCAATTTGTTTTTGAAAGACATTCGTAAACTTGCAAGGACGCCCCAATTCAAACTGAATCTTTTTGTGGCAATACTTTAAATCGTAATCAAATAATTATAATGTCTCGAGTTGTGTTTATTTTGAAGCAGTCACTTAAATGAACGACGAGTTGCGGTCTTCGTTGATATTCCATATGTCTCTCATTAGGATCACTTTTGAAATGGAAACCAAGTCACACAAGAACTTAATTGACAGCGATTCAACGAAGCGTTACTCAAGCTTAATTAAAATTGTGTTCATGTGTCATACTTTGTTGCTGTTTTATTTGGTATCACACTGTATGTGAGAACGTATCGTACTTATATTATATTATTGCCTGTCAGCTATTATTTTTTCCTTTAAAAACAACTGTGCTTATATATAAATTATATATCCCTATCAGTAATAATCAAAATGATGTGTATGTATGTGTGAATGTATTAATGTCTTATCCAAACAAAAGAAAACGCTTTTATGGATTACTTAATTAAATTTATCGCCAGAAACAGGAGCTTACCGCTGTGAGAATCATGTAGGTTTTAATTTTTATGTTTTATTCGAAACTGGCGAAGTAAATGATAAAAATTAAGCTTTATATCGCGTCTATATTGATTGCTTGCAATACACTCTTCTGAATAATTGGCTTGGTCGAAACAGATTAACAATGTTATTATAGGAACTAATCGTTCGTTGCTAATAGCAATCGGTATTAATTGTTCGAGCGTTTGCCCCGCTAGAACAAAGAACAATCGAATGAGAACAATGCCAGTAGCGGTTAGAAACATGTACAATAAATAAATCGTTTTGCAAAAATCAAAATAAGAAGCTGTGGTGATGGTGGGGGGATGACTGCTGGCGAGAACCAATCAAATTAGGCCGAGCCAGTGTAGGGGTGTGTTTGCATTTTTTTTCATCAAAAAATATATATTTACAAAATAATATTGTACAAATAAACTTATTTTGTAACAGCCTGAGGCCGGTCGCTCCATTCCCAATCTGTGGAATCATTAGGAAAGTCATTTATGTTATTTTGCCTTTACCACACAAAGTTTTTTAACAATTCTTTTGAATAACGTAATACTTTTGTTTTGAACATTTTCTGGGATCTTGTTGTAAAAGCATATACATCGCCCCACAAAAGACTTAACTAACTCGACTTAGTCGAGTAGTAGGCATTATAAGCTTATATCTGTTCCTGGTGTTAACATTATGGTTATGACAGTTTCTAGCAAATTCACTTATGTGCCTGTGAAAATACATTACATTAACAAGAATATATTGAGAAGCAACAGTCGAGGTGTTAATTTCTTTGAATTTTGCTCTCAATGCTTCTTTAGGACTAACCCTCTTCTGCAGCACAAATTTTGTTTTAATATCGGCAGCGTTGCCCCATAGCAATATACCATAGGGCATAATACTATGAAAATAACTAAAGTATACTACACAAATTAAATTTGAAAAACAAAATTTTATGAACGATGCGGGATTCGAACCCACGACCTCCGGCGTTCCGTGCCGGTGCTCTAACCAACTGAGGTAACCGTTCGAGTACCGCCTCGTTATAAAATTCTGTTTGCTTTGTTCAACTCTCAGGTTGTTGCTTCATCTACACCGGCACGGAACGCCGGAGGTCGTGGGTTCGTGGGGTCGTGGGATCGAGCGCAGTTCCTTTTATGGCATAGTGACATAGCTTCCTGACCACCGTTGAATGTTGAACATAATCAAAGCCTTACAGAAGATGCCAAGTGCATTCTGCGAATCCGTTGTTGAACGTCCCGTAGTAATTGTTTCAAATGAAGTAACTTATGAGAGTTAAACAAGTAAGTAAGCATTTGACTTAAAATATTTTTTTTGAAAATTTGTCGGCAAAATCGACACTGGACGATAGTTATTCGGGTCAGAAGAGCATCCCGACTTAAATATTGGTGTAATTTTACTATGTTTCAAAAGGTCAGGAAACACCCCATGATTAATACAATAATTATTAAAGACACTTACACAACAACTGACAATTATTGCAAGATCAATTATTGAACACACTATATACTAACAACAATAGCGCGTTCGAGCTTTGCACCGGCTATTTCTATTGTACGTTCAACAGAGAGGCCCACAATGTCTTCTCGTTCTTTGAATTTAAATAGTTAACTTACAAGTATGAGAGAGCCGCCACGTGAAGCCTTTTCTCTGTTAAACGCACTTGCCACCTGATGACCCCTGAAGTTAAAGATAAGCTCATATTTTCTGAGCCAGTGCTCTGTTAAACATAAAATATGTATATTTTCTTTATGATTCATAAGTAACACCAGTTCAAGTTCTTTACCTAATAATCATCGCATGTTTCGGTGCATCAGGTTTGCAATTTTATAATTATTACTTATTCTAGTACTTGTTATATTACATTGTATTTTTAGACTGCTAGAGGAGACCCCTATTGTCTTATTAATTTTTTGGAAAATATTCCAAATCTTTACTTAAATTACCAGACAGACTAACTTACCATTTACAGCGATTATAAGTTAAGACCTGCTTCCAAAAATATAGTTTATCATTGAAGTACAAACTTCTGCTGGCTCGCTAAGCACTTTATTTTGTAGCTATTGAATGAGACTAAGCTGTTACACTCGTTTATGTAACGCTCCTCCGGCTACAGTCAGGGTGCGATTTGCGCGTTGCGTGAGCAACTTGCTCACGAGTTTCATACGCACTTTCAACACACTCTCGAGGAAAAAACACACATGTATTGTATAAATCGTTTAATTATTAAAACAATTGGTGAAGGTACAATTTTCAAAACGATATTGGATTGTTTTTGATTGAATTTTCACAGTTTGTGTTACATTGGTACTTGCCACTTCTTCATTGACTTATTATATAAATGTCGGCGACAAACCTAAATAATACAAATTACTGGAAGGAGAAGGCACCAATAATTCATACTATGAGATGTACATGGTTGTGGTTCGGGCCAAAACTTTGCCCTTAGCTGCAAATAGATCGTTATCAATTGTGTCTTCTATTTTCGCTTCGTTACGAGTTGACTCTTCTGTGTACGACTCAGCGACTGCGTCAGAATGCTATCTGCCGTGCGCCATCCATCCGTCATGTCGCTTTAAAGTTAGAGTATCAGTTGAAGCCGACTTGTGTTTTCCTCTCTATAAGTTTGAAAAAGCGGTCATTCTTTGTTTTTTTTTTTGAACGGAGATCTTTGTATTTTTTCACTATTTCACAAAATGTTTCTTGGATTGTACTCGTAGATCTTAGAGTCTGGCTAATTTTGACAAGATGGATGTCTCTGTCTATGTTTTATTGTAATATTATACATACACCAGTAATCAACCAATTATTTCGAAGAAATCACACTAATACAACGCACGTAAACAATATACAAAGATGCCGTCATAAACATAAAGTAGAGTCAGGAGTTTATTATCTAACCAGTTAGCCAGTACGGAAGTGGCCTGTTTCTGACCTGTTTTTATTCCCTCTAAGTAATATTATGGTGTCGTCAGCTTAGCAGTATCCCAGCCCAGTAGTAGTATCTAATATACTAGAAATGACATCAAAAATAATTCTAAAGGAAACAATTTTAGGAAAAAAAATGCTTATTATGCCTTTTAGCAAATGATATCCGCGTTTTCCATGTTCAATTTAAGTAAAGAGTTAATGAAAACAGAGTCGGACCTAAGATAGAGCAGCGTCCTAACTACCCTTTTGAAACACGCAAGTTCTGGGCGTTGTCGAAAGCTGCTCTTGGCAACTAAAACCGTCCCTGCCGCAGATGTGGAATGACACGCAGGTCCATACGGCAAAAGAGAAAGCCAATCTTCTGTGCGCTCTTTTTGCCTCCAACTCAACTCGGAAAAAGATCGCCGACCTAACTGCGGTGTCAGAGCTCTATCCCTGAAGTACAGTTCAGACAGAAAACTGTTCGCCAAGCTCTGTTTTTGCTTATATAGCTATTTCTTCCCTGCCTTTGCCTTTTGGATAACCTTGGATATGCTGTATACACGCGCCATGGAGGTCGCTCTCGGTAAATCGTCAACCAGTGCCGGAAGAAATGTGGGTCTTCTGTCGAATCCTTTCTTGAGAGGGTTCCTTAATGGGGTAAAATGAACCTTGTCCTTTACTACAAAATAATCACTTATCGTATCACCGCTCTTCGACAACACCCCCTTTAAAGCCTCGCTTAGTATCTGAATACTGGGTCTCAAAATCTCGAGCGATTACAATGGCGGTAATTGCGCGGTTATGCCAAATTGTCTTTGAAGAAGTAGTTTACTGGCAGCCCTGACACTATTGATAGAATGCTTCTGAATTTTTTATCATGTTAAATTATATTACTGCTAGTTTCAAGTTGAAAGTGTAACAGGCGGAAAACAACATCTACGAAGAAGCTGCGTTATCTCAGATAAGTTCCTATTATTTGCAGTAGAAATCAAGTAAAACAAGTTTACCTACCTTCAAAAATGGACTTGTTCTGTGGCTGTTATAATTTTTTTCAATCACTCTCTACCCAATTTGATTTTCGAATTTGATAATTTGTCAAATTCGCCTGACATGATGATGAAGCGTAGAAATTTTTCGTACTTCAGAGGGTAATATAAAAATAGTTCTCTGCATGAAGTGCAACAATAAATCAGGCCGGCTTATATCAAACTGGTAATGGTAATGGTGATAGTCGAACTATCGCCTCGTTACCTACTTACCGCCTACTACAAATTAAATCAAATCAATAATATTACGTATATTATTGATTTGATCTCTCATTTTCTTAGAGAGATGAGACGCGACATCAGCACTGAAAACAATAACAGTCGCAACAGTATTCAGAAATTGACTGATAGTGTTATATGAAAGTCAAATTGGACAAGTTTCAAAGTGATTTAGCCATTACAACCAGTTTGAACAGCACTTTCGGGACTGTAAGTTAGAGATGTAGTGCGTCCCTGAGCATAAGACTGAGAGCCTAAAAGCCGGCTGCGAGCTTGTGAACTTCCATCGTGTTGCCAAGCGGAACCAGGAGTCCAACCGACCTTAATAAACCAAACCGAGTCGTTAATTTTTATCTTCTACCACATCTATCACGGGAAGTGTTCCGAAGACCTGTTAGACTTGATTCCTACAAATTTTAATATCATCACCACCCTCTGCTATCTAAGGTGCTTAGACCTATGCTCTACAAGCGTAGCATCGGCCAGGCAGTTGTTGAGTAACAAATTGTTTGACTTAATTGTGAGAGCATACTTATTTCTACGACTATCGTTGACAGTATTAACCTAAGTGTTGGAAACTATTTCAAACTAGTAATTTGCTTTCCTTGAGGACCTTTATTTGACTTTTTGTTACTATTAGACTTTTATTTAAAATAATTGTTTCTTTTATTTAAAGTAATTCGATACGACATGGGTACCTCCAAAAACAGCGCGTACACTTTTGTAAAAGGCCAGCAACGCTCCTGTGATTCCTCTGGTGTTGCAAGAGAATGTGGGTGGTGGTGATGACTTAACACCAGGTGTCCCGCAAGTTTGATTGTCCTCCTCTTCCATAAAAATAATTACTTTTTGGCGTAAAGTATCACCTAGAGCTTCTATTTTGACATTACATACCTACACTTAATTACACGTGAAGATGTCACTGTGTAGATCTAGATAAGGCGTAGATGACTTACTAAGAGCTCGCTGGTGTGATAAGATGGCCACCGATAGAACCTTGTCGATACAGACGAGCGAAGTGATTGTGTTTACGAGCGGCCGAGGGTCGCGCCGGTACAGCCGCGGCCGCCCGCTCAGCTTTTATCATAATTTAAGTTTTCCATTAGCCGTAATTGACGCGAACATCGTTCCTCGCTTACGGCTGCTCCGGACCGCCACTACCGATGTTATTTTTGGATAGATAAATATTTCCTATTTTCAAAAGGTCTCCTAAACCTTATGCTTCGGTAATTGACAATCCTATTAATAATTAATAACAATTACGGCGCATCGCTTTTATCTTAATGTGGCTTTTAACATGCATTTATATTGGATAGGCCGTAGCGATATCATTTCAAGCGCGCTTCACTAATGGAGAAATATCACGTAATTAACTATTGATGAGTAATGTGATTCAGCCACTCTTACTAAATTAGTTACTTAGCATAGATTGTGGTGATTCCATCTGGGTAATTGATTCCATTAGCCGGAGCGGTGGCGTGGTCTCCGGGGGCGTGGAGATATCAAGACAGCATCCGGCTCGCTCGTACAAGTTCCCGGGGATTCAGTGAGCGCCGCCGGAGCACTATAACTACACAATACAAATTATTAAGAGTGCTCGCCGTCCGGGAACGCTTTCTGAAGTAATGAATTAGAAAAGTTGCGCCGCACTCACGCGGATTGAACCCCGCGCAGCCCGCCGGCTACAGCAGAGCTTTAATTAAATCTATTTGAACAACAAACTTTAATTAAATTTCATCCAGCAGTTAGGCGTCGCGGAGGAATAATCGCGCAATTAGACCGGCCGTGAGTGTCGCCCTGTACGTCGAGTTAATTAACTGGCTCGGTCGAGCTCCGTGTCGACTGTACACACGACGCCGGCCCGCGCGGATTAATACCATATAATATACATAGTTTGGTATGAATGACAGTTACTGGTGCATTCATTACTCTCATTGGAAGACATTAAATTAAGTACAGAATAAATTTCGATTTACAATTTTGGCGTTGCAGCAAATTATTAATATAATAGAAGTAATTAAAAGAAGAAATATAGTAACATAAATATCAAGTAACATAGTATTATTATTTATGAACAGGAATGTGAGGTAAGTTTTTTTTTTCAGACTTTTCAATACCAAAATCTTTAATGGACTCGGAAAATCGATTGTACTCAGAACACATCCTTGATAATGGTGAATGTTTAAAGGATTTACGAGTAACAACGATATATTCATTCATTTTGAATATATTATATTTGCTTTAACATTGTTAACGTTAACAATAAACGTAGCTATAAGGATACTAATAATAAAGCTCGTTCACTGTGCGCAAGTCATAAGGTATTCCAGAGAGCTGCTCTGACTTCACCAAAATGATCAAAATTGATAAACTGTTGAAAGTTGGGTACTTATAGGGAAGTCAGTCTATTAAAATATCGCATTTGTAAATTAATTTAGAGTTTTCATGTCGCAGCAGCCTGGCACACAGGTCGGTGCCCCTCGCACACCGCGTCTGCGCCCGTCCACCGCACTGGCAGCGCCAGCTCATACAGAGTGACAACAGGGAGAACAACGAATATACTTTTCTATGAACCGCTGTCACTCGTGGCTTGGAACAGATCGGTCTAATACAAACACTTAGCCGTCCGAGTTATTCGATTAATACTCAACAATACAAAGGCTTGGCTCGGCTCAGCACCACACTGTAGCACTTTCATTGTGAAACTTTAATTGTTTTTCGGCTTATATTATGTTATTGCGTGTCAATTTAAATTAAACAAGTACCATTATGTAAATTAATGAATGTTGCCAGTAATATAATAATCGGTTCATTTATTGTATTTAACTTTTATACTGGTGGTAGGTACCTACAATAAGATTGTAACAGTACGGTACCTAGAGTAGTTGTGTATGTTACGCAACGTTTATTGAAGTCGAAATAGTGGATGATGTTTTTAAATTAACTGTAGTTGTATTCAAATATTCTGTTTAAAAAATATTGACGTATTTTATTTTGAAAATGTTATTTATACACATACCAGCACAACCATTTTTTTAATTTTCTCAGTAGGTATGTGTGATTTGGCTAATCTTTATACGACAAGACAGATTCTTACAAGATTCTCATTAATATATAAACACATTATATACATATTATTATCGGTACATTCGTTGATAATGTACTTGATGGGCTAAAAAATAAATAGATAAACTTTAAACATTGGATCTGAAGTTAGTTTGTATTACTTTTTAATGGCTGTTCACATAATTAAGAACGCTGTGAAGTTTTTTTTTTGTATAAGAGGGGGCAAATGGGCAATAAGTTCACGGGATGGGGGGAAGTAGTCCACTAAGTTGATGTGCAAGGAAGAAAATTCATGCAAAACGCGTGGTTCTTGAACGCGGGATTGGGGGGGACTTAGCTGTTAGCAGCTACTTCCACTCGATGCTTGACTTATTTGGGCTCTTTCCCTCTCTTGGGTGCGTAGCTCCTTTTCCTAGCTATCTCTTCTGTGGCAGTAAGGAGACCTTCGTTCTTCGGCGAGTATTCGTAGTGGTAACATACCAGCTATGATACACACTGCATCCTCGAAGACAGTTCGGAACGCACTTGCTACCCGCAATGCACTTAGTCTGTATACAGATGCAGCTTTACGCCGAGATTTCTGATTAGTAAGTGCATTTGATCAGATAGGAGCGCCTTACATCAGCACGTACAGCACAAGATGTAGCTACTGAGGTCAGCAAGAGTCGCCTTTTCTGTTTTGGTCCTCCGACATTTGGCATAAGTGTTTGTTTCAGATGGCGTCAATTTAACCTGTTCTTCTAGTGGAGGATCATGGTTGGCCTCACTCTTCCTCTTCTTTGCAATCTCTTGTAGTTGCGGGCGTGGGCGGGGTGATCTCTTTGCGCTTTGCTCGGTGATGATGGCGAGTAAGCGGTGTTGTTGCTACCATTTTCTCCGAATAATTATTTCGTAGTGATGGCGTCGTCTGTGTTTCTGCCATCAATATGTCAACGTTATCACAGCTTCGGGTTTCGAGTGCGCTTCTTTCTAGGTCCTGCTGGATCGTCTTGAAGGAAGTTCCCAACGACGCTGTAAGCTTCCTTATTTCGCCATGCACATTCATCTTGCCCTTGATGAATTCAGCGAGGCTATTAATTATACGCTCATGTGTTTGTAGAGCCATTCTTATATCAGTGCTTGCACTTTGCGGTACAGCTGAGCATTACTATCCTCATTGTTCTTTTTGTTTTTTGTTGCTAGTCTTTGTTTTTGGATCTCATTCATGTTATTCCTACGACAACCTAGGGAAATAAACGGTCCACTCCGGCAGAGCCGGGGTTGCCAGAGTAAGGCCTAAATACGCCTGGAGTTCGACCTGTTCCTCCAGGGGAACCGCTCGTAACACCTCTCCCCAGGTGCCACACAGCCCTCGACACGGTCTCTAACATCTTGGCTTGGGCGATTGTCCGCGGAGACTATTTAATTTCGTCTCTATCCTCCTTACTCAAAAGTCGGTGTGAGCATTCCCCTATCCGCACGGGGGACACGCCTGGTGGCAGTATCACCTCAGCCCCAGGGGAGGGTGTAGTGTGTAGTGTGGAGTGTGTAGTGTGGAGGGTGTAGTGTGTAGCGTGGAGTGTGGAGTGTGTAGAGTTGAGTAAGGAGTGTGGAGTGTGTAGTGTAGAGTGTGGCGTGGTACACTGCCGTCGGGTGCGGGAGGTACAAAGGGGCTGGATAGTACCCCTTTTTGGCCTATAGCTCTAATAAATAAAATGAAATTACATAAAAGACAAAAACACTCGCAACAATTTAAGAATCGTAAATGCATCAAGAACGTGTTTCGACAACTGATATCTTTATAACACCGACATTTAATTAATCATAACATATTGAATACTTATTTTAATGAGGGTATTGAACCCACTTTAAAATTGCTTATAATCGTATAAAAGCTATTATTGAAACCATAACATTATCGTAAAGAACTTTGCTTTTTAAAATGAAATCATAATACTTTTAAAACTAATTACATAAACTGTTAGTGAAGCTGCTTTTATTAAAATGTGCTTTCATAACAAGTCGGGCTCTGTACTTTGTACTTATTGAATTTTCATATTATAAAGATTTTAACGTCATTATTATCATCATAAGATATGCTTACTAATGGAATACTGTAATTATTACAGAAAACGTTTCTGACCATCACATCACATAAGCAATTGTAGGTGGGTCCACACTTAACTTACAAGCCAAAAGAAAGATATCGAACAATAGATATAAAGTGTGTGTGGCGAGACGACTGACATTCGCTCGCCGTTGTTCTGTGTATGTGTGCAAGGCCTAACGGGAACACCAGGGAATTAAATTAAAATTGCTTTATCCAATGAACTCTAAAAAGTAATTACTCATTTGAATCTAATCTAATGCACACTGATCTAAAAAAAAATCATAAAACTCAAGTCTTACTCAAGTAATCAAAAAAAAGCCATAAAATAAGTAATACTTAACTGTATTTGTTTTTGACTTAGTTTTTATAAAGGTTAATAAAAGTATTGTTTTATTTCAAAGTGCTACTTTTATTATTGTATAATTCAAATAGGTAATCATTCTGGTAATGGTAACAATCCGGAAATGAATGCCTTACACCTGAGAGGCTGAGAAGAACGGGAGTGAAACTCAGCGGATTTATATTTTAGCTGGAGGGCGGTCGCTCAGTTCACAATCTGTGGTATCATTACGAAAGTCATTTATACTTTTAGTCACAAATCGTCTTTTAACAACTCTTTTGAATTTCGTAACACATACATCGCCCCACAAAAGACTTAGTGGACTTAGCCGTGTAGTCTTCTCATTAAGGCTCAACCTTTTTCAAAGTGGTGGTAAATGTAAAAAGAAAAGAAAAATTGACAGAAGAATATAATTTCCTTAATCTACATGAATAAAGTGATTTTGACTTGATTTGATTTGAATTATTGGTAATTATAGACAAAGAATTTTAACATTTTGCACGACCGAAGCGACCGAGGGCCGAATTTCACCCATCAACGTAAATCGGATAACAATGCAATATTATATATGGAGCTGATCAGATGATGGTGCCGGAAGGAAGCAATCGAAAATCTTAAATAAAATATTCAGATATTAATAAAGATCTTTTTTTTTTTTAAAAATAGACCTAAATTAAATAGAGACATTATCAGGTATA
The DNA here is from genome assembly GCF_905404315.1 of Leptidea sinapis. Lineage (NCBI taxonomy): Eukaryota > Metazoa > Arthropoda > Insecta > Lepidoptera > Pieridae > Leptidea > Leptidea sinapis. The sequence continues at coordinate 13,578,919 of NC_066285.1, forward strand.
ATTATTTCGTTTAACTTGTATTATTATTATGATTTTCTTTGTTGAACACTACTCTGAATAATAAAATAATACTGTGACCCATATTGCAAGACAATAGTTCCAAAAATTACATTACACACACAGATGTACGTGTCGCTACAATGTCACTACGCACACAAAAATGTAACACGACTTCACGTTGGTTTTTTAAATTACTCCATCTGAGAATATTTTGTTAATCTGTAATTACGCGACGGTAACTTAGAATTTTTTTCTTAAGGAATAAGGCTTAAGGAAGTACAGCCATCAGAAAAAATCAATTCAAACAATTTTGTAGCAAAATAGCTCAGTTTTTTTTTCGAAAATCTCCAACTGTGTATTTTTTTATTTATTACTACTTTTGTGACTAAAATAAATAAAAGTTTCCTGACGTTTGCGACATACGTTATTTTTTTTGGTTTCCTCTTCGTTAATATTTAATAACAACGTTATTTACAACGGTCTTATATCAGCAATTAGAACAGCCCTCAGACATAGAGATATATTATCATAGAATAGCTGATCACAGCTTTAATAATACAAAGGTGAAGAAAGCCCCGTATACGTTTACTCCTTATAACATGAGCTAGCTAGCAAGTTTAATCGATATAGGTATAGGGGTTTTGGGTGGTTTTGTCGAAGAGGTGGAAAAGACACAGAAAATGAATTGGAAAAATATGGTCTTAGAAAAAATATTTTTAACTTAAAGTCATATTTATGTGGTAGAAAGCAGCATACGGAGATAATGCACATCTGTGAAAAAAATTAAATTGAAATCACATGTAAATTTTCAGAGCTTACAGTTTTCCGAGGCGTTCCACAAGGAAGTGTGTTAAATTAATCGCATATCTTAGCCCTTTGCTCTTTTTGATATACATAAATGATATATACCCAATGACTTAGTTTGCTGATGATAGCACCTTAATTATTAAATGTAACGATAAGGATAATTTTGAATCGGATATAAATCACTCCTTGGACAAACCGATATTATGACTTAATGCAAATAAATTATTAGTAAATCTAACAAAAACTAGTTTTATGCTATTTTATTTAAGAAATAATCAATTTGAGAATTTTCTAATTTAAGAAGAAGATCAATTTATAAAAGCAACCCAAACAGTTAGATTCTTAAGTATAACAATTGATAATAAATTAACTTGGAATCAGCAGACGAACGTAACTGAAAAAGGGTGAACTCACACGCGCTCCTTCATTTATCCAAAATTATCCACAATATAAAAGCACTACTATCTGCATATTACGAGTTAGTTGAATCTATACTTCGCTTAGGTATTATATTTTAGGGCAACAGTAATGGAGGCCATGCAGTACTTCTTTCACAAAAAACTGTATAAGAGCTATGTTCACATTAAAAAAAACAGTTGCGTGTCCTATTTTAAAAAATACAGTATTTTGACACTACCGCGCTATATATTCTGGAAATGCTTTACAAAATGAGATCCGAAGGCCAATCGAGATATTCCATCATCATCATTTTCAGCCGGTAAACGTCCACTGCTGGACGAAGGCCTCCGCCACAACGAAATTATGTTTTGAAAATGGCTTATGTCTAAATTCTTGTGCTTATGTCTTCATGATGCGATTAATTTAATTATTTTTTGTGAAATATTTGTATGTTTAATAACGGGCACGACTTGAAGAGTTAAAATGTATCTACATAATCTATAACGTATTACCCTTGTCAACAAATAAAGATCTTACTTATTTATTTACAGAAAATCAAAATTAAAAATAAGCTGTTGTTTATAATTTTGACTTTCTGTAAATGATCTTTCTGAATATGATAAACAATTTTATTTAAATGATAAGTAGTGATCAAGAACCTCAGAGAACTACAAGTTGACAGGAAGTGTTTTATAGTTACTGTTGCTTGTCCCACTAGTGGATGTAGAATCCACATATTATTAAAACCAGAGTGGTACCACTTTTTGCTGTGTCATCCGCTTGCGATTTGCAACCCAACTAGAACTACACCGTATACGGCTCAAAACATGTGGGAACTCCTTTTTCAATCCATTTAATTAAACCAGCATTAAGTAGTTGCTGATAAGGGATAATTAACAGTAAATAACTCGTTACCTCGAATCAATACAATGTTTTATGTTAATGTCATTAAATTTAATTATATTAATTCACTTCTGCTCTAGTTGGTTGTAATATGTTTAAGCAAGGGATATGATCGTTTTTTTTTAATAATAATTCTTTATTTGCATAATGAGTGTATACAAGTTAACAAAATAATTCTATACGAATTTACACATTACCCAAAAAGGGCATGCAAATTACATTACCTCCATGTCATTATATAATAATAAAATTCTAATATTACAGCACATAATATTTCATTGTTACATTATACACTGGCCTGCAAAAGTAAGTATCACACTTTTCAAATTTTTTTTTCTTAACTATAGAAGGTAGAGACTTAAGATTAAAAACGTTTTGTTGCAAATTTTATAGGCTTTAATTCTTAGAAACTAAAATTATACATTAGTAACATTTTTAACTTAAAAAAGATAAAACAATGAAAATAGACATTTTTAGTTTAGTCTAAAAAAAATCAACTAAAATGTATTACATGTTATTTAATTTTTAATAACTGGTATTGCCTCCTCGAGCTCTGATTACAGCTTCGAGTCGGTTTGGCATACTGAACACTAGGTTTCGGAGCCGATGTTGGGGAATATTCTCCCATTCTTCTACCAGGGCCTGCTTTAGTGCCCTGAGGGTAGTAGGTGGTGTTCTGACGAGCCTCCCGAGCCTACCATAAATAGAACTCTAGAACGTATCACACTCATACCACACATATTTTACTTTTATTTTTTCCCAGCCAACTATTATTATGTTGATCATTCGTATCCAATCAGTCGTAATTAACCAATTTTTTTGTATAATTATTCACAATCAAGATTCACATCATTGGAGACAGAATTAAAGAGCTTCTAAACAATAAGATTGTTTGCCGAGTTCGCATGATTCAAGTTTTATATGAGTTCCTTGAATCAGATCAAGGCGGTCTGTTATTTCAATCTCGTTAGACTGTAAGACGCGACGAGCAAAAAGTTGGGAATGCGTCGTGCTGCCCATGTGTGCACGGCCTACGTGTTCACGTTCTATAATGAAATTAGAAATACCAATTAAAATGCAAGTTCTCAGGTGCAGCGTGCGCCTTTCTTAACACAAATTGCTTATATCAGTTTGGAGGAAGTAGAAACTAGTGGCGTAGATCTCCACCAGGTTTTTCCCAGAGTTTCATGTAGTATAATTATCGTTTATATTGTAGGTATATAATTTTAAAGTTTATGGAACTATTGGTCTTCATTAAATAGGATAGTGTAAAATATTTCAACTGTGGCCGTTTGTTTCCTGAATAAATGAAATAAAAAATAAATAATTATGGTTTTATTATCGTTTATATCATACCATCTATGTTCTGAAATATTTTCACACAATATTAAAATATTAACAAATTAATTAATTAATTGAGTTTTATGACGACCTTTGTATTTTATTAAATATTACAATTGCGGTAAATGGTCAATCCTCCTCGTCGTCGTACATATACTTATGACGGTGCTGGCGGAAGGATCTGATCTAGCGAGTGTAGACACTGTCTGCTGTGTGCATGAAAGAGACACAATAGACTTGTCCATGGACCACAAGTAGTCCTGGTTACTAGACACCGAACAAACAGTAGAGCCATCGCTAGTGTACCAGTAACTTGTCAGCTCTTCATCCGCGGCTAAGAACGCAGCGGCATGCCACGCCCCAAATGATCATCGATGTTCAACAACGCTACGAGGCAAATCGTGAAAAAGACTTAATAAGTATTTTTATAGTAAAGCTGGACAAACGAGCGTACGGGTCACATGGTGTTAAGTGACCACCGCCGGCCACATTCTCTTGACTTTGTAGTACGTGAAAGAAAGCTCCTTGAAAACCACACTGTGGAGGACCGCTACACATCCAGATGGTGGGGATGATATCCTAATTTGTGGCGTGTCCTGTGAAGGTGGAATACGGCAGCAGGCATCAGGTGAATCAGCGCTTCGGAACGCTCCCCGTAATAAATGCGGTATGACACACAATGAAGCGACGTCTCTACGCATCGCCAAATGATCCAGCCGTTTACATAACTATGGGTCCCCGACAATTCGAGCTGCTCTGCGTTGCACGCGGTGAAATGGATCGAGCTGATACTGGGCACATGTGCCCAGTATCCTTTCCCAGTATCCAGTGCCTTTGTAGAGCGCCAGAATGTGGGCCGGCTTGAAGTATTGCCGTGTTCTATTAATGACACCCAGCTTCTTCGAAGCCAATTTGGTTTTGCACTCCAGATGGCCACAGAATTGGCAATCGCTCGAGATTTCGAGACCCAGTATTCTGATACTAGGCAAGGCTTTAAGGAAGCATTCATGAGCTTCGGGTTCGAGCAATAACAGTCGTTAACGACCTGTGCTGCGCCCAGTGAGGAAGCTGGAGGTCCACTTGGATCAACTCTCGGGAAGCCCAAATGATGGATATACACGATTAAAGGACTTCGTTATATCCAGGCTAACTGCAACGCCTTCCCCCTTGCTGTCAATAGCCGTCGCCCATATAGGTGTTAGGTATACCAGAAGATCGCCTGCCGACTAGCCATGGTGAAACCCGTACTGTCGGTCGTTGATCAACTGGTGACCTTCTAGTTATACCAAGAGCTGGCGGTTAAGTATGCTCTCCATAATTTTGGAGAGCAGGGAGGTAATAGTTATAGGCCCGTTATTTGCCCGATTCAAACTGTCTCCTTTTGGTAATTATATTCAAATACATCAACTGAAACTGCTATATTAGCGTTAAAGCATACTGTTGGCTACTATACCAACAGGAAAACCTCAGTGTTTGCCTGCTTTCTTGACTTGTCTAGGGCGTTTGACCTGGTGTCATATCCAGTGCTGTGGGACAAGATGAGAAGTGCAGAAGTGCCAGAACAATTCACTGCACTAATCAAGTATTGGTATACAAATCAAAAAAATCAGCTTAGGTGGATGGATGCTCTGTCAGAAGAATATCGATTAGAATGTGGTGTTAGACAGGGAGGTTTAACGTCTCCGTTACTCTTCAACCTTTATATGAATCACTTGATTGAGGAACTGAGCAGCACACACGTTAGATGCCACATAGATGAAACCTGTTTTAATAATCTTAGTTTCGCATATGATATGGTACTGCTTAGTCCCTCAATCGGAGGACTTAGGAAGCTTATTTCCATTAGCGAGACATATGCGGCTCACGGCTTAAAATATAACTCATAAAAGAGTGAAGTTATGATATTTCAATCTCCAAAACACAAGTCACGAAATTATCCTTGCTTATTTCTCGCAAAAGCTAAAGATTGTTGATAAGTTCAAATACTAAGGTCACATCATTTCGAATGACTTAAGATATGACTATGACATAGAGCGGGAGCGTAAAGCGCTGTCAGTGAGGAGTAATATGCTCGCCCGCAGGTTTGCACGAAGCACAAATAATGTTAAAACGTTATTATTCAAAGCATTCTACCAGTCTTTTTACTCGAGCGGCTTGTGGGTGTCATATTCGTAGGCTGTTGGGGCTACCATGGCGTTGTAGCGCTTCTGGACTATTTGCTGAGGCATCTGTGGATGGTTTCCATGCCATAATGCGCAAGAAAGCGGTTTCCATGTTGCAGCATCTACGTGTTAGCAGTAACAGCATCCTAAAGATGATTGCTGCCAGAGCTGACTGTTCCTTCCAGAAACACTGGATACAGTTAGCTAGGTTTATAAATATATTTCACTTATAATACTAACGTAGTTCATAAGAAATATTGTTGCTAATACATTTACTAATATACGAGTATATGGAGATCTCTTTGAATTAAATAAATAAATTTACTTTAAAGCCAAGAGCAAATAATTATCATTGCAATAAATGTACATCGTTTCCAAGGTTCTAGGTAGTGAATGGTATTTGAGACAATGTTTCGTCCATAATGTTATAAATTTTGAGAAGGTTCTTAACACCTCACGGGGTGCTCACGGTAGGTACAGTCTGAGCTTGTTTCGTCCTCGCGAAACATAAACGCAATAAATTGTTCCAAACTTTATTCGAAAAGAAGGCTTGCTCGATGTGTTCATAATAAAATTGTTCTTAATTTCTAACTACTTAGTTGCCGTGAGTTTTATTAGAGTGAAACTTTTATTACATCGTCTCAAACTTTTTCGTCTGTGTGTTGCATGTCGCGTGACGGTCGGGCGGCGCCTATAGTTCGCAGCAACTGACCGTATAGTGTATATAGACTATTACTCATTTGTGCCAGTGCTCCACGCTATTTTGTTTGTTTTTGTCAGTGTTAAATGTAAATGTTGTTTGTCAGTGCTTAATGTAAATGTTGTTATCCCATTATCATTCCAATTTTCCAAGTATAAAATTAAGATTGATAATGATATTTTTATACCTTTAATGGAATATTATTCCAAAATTTTTTAGTCAAAGATGCTTTGTGGCAAAAGAATTTCAAAGAAACTCTTAAACCTACGCATCATCAAACAAACAAATAATCAAAAATATTGTATGTCGTAGGTAAATTGCATTACACTTGAAATGTCATTTTTTCATACAGCTCGTTCGGAAGGCAGATTTCCTTGGATGTTCTTTTTAAAACAGAATGGTGTTACAGGTTCTTGCTTTGAATTTAATTTTATAAATCATTTCAATTACAATATATGCAAAGTGGTGCTACAAAATACACAAACGTCAATTATTAATGCCTTACACGAGTAAGTCAAAAAATTTAAATTAATAAGTAAAAACATAGTTAAAGTTATTAAGTACATACTATCACAACAATACAGTAGATGCATCAATCCACACATACCGTTAATAAAATAAAGGCATTATGCGAGCATTTTATTGGCTTTTACATTAAAAAATAGATAATATATAGATAGGCCAGCCATCGCCTCCCTCGACCATATTTTAGGGAAGGAAACGACCTGCCCCACGATGCCGCCATAAGTGGCATTAAGCGAGCATGACGATGCCTGTCATGAGAACTCTACCAAATAACAAAAGATAATGTTAATCTACATAATATTATAACGATACACACTCAAATGCCTTTACTTACAATGTGACCATTTTTTTAATTTAAAGTTAAAAGCTTTAGGCTTTCTTATCCATTTGAATTATCTAATATCACTATAACTACATTTATCAATCTGAGACAGACATGTAACACCCCAGTAGCTAGGTCCCAAGGGTTATTTATATCCAGATATTCTGATATTTTATAGTAACCTTTTGTTTAGAACTTTTTCTTCAGAACTGCAGGCCTAGCCAAGTTACACACGCTTTGTATCAATTGTCTTTCTACAACGTTAACGATTCGGAGTAAGCGATTGTAGAAAACGCTATCTTGTTAGCCAAGTTGACACGACTGAGTCAATCGCTCATTCTCCAATATCTTTAGAAAACATCTATATTTTAAACTAGGGTGAGCGTTCTTTACTACTAGATACTGTCCATTCGCCAGATAATCGAAAAATCCCGAGAATTCAATAAACCTACATACATCTGTTTTGTTGATTTCTCCAAGGCGTTTGACTCTGTCAAGTGGCCGAAACTCTGGAATACTCTCCTAGAAATGGGTACCCCAAAACTACTGGTATCACTTCTTAGGCACCTTTACGAAGATGGTACGGCCTCAGTAAGAACCGATGAGGTTCTATCCAAGAGTTTCCACCCCAGTGCAGGAGTCCGACAAGGATGTATAATTACTCCATTACTGTTTAACATCTACACAGAACTGATTATGAGAATTGCTTTGGATTGTTGGACAGACGGTATCACTATTGGAGGAAAACATATCGAACTTACGCTACGCGGATGATACCACCTTCTTCGCAAGTAGCATCCCTCATATGGAAGAGCTACTACACAGGCTGGAAAACATTAGTCTTGATTTTGGCCTCAGAATTATTAATCGCAGCAAGACCAAAGTGATGATTGTCGACCGTGCTAAGAACAACTCGCCAGAGGTTAAGAAAGTAGCAAATTGCGAGGTAGTGCCTACTTACATATATCTGGGGGCACTGATTTCAAATAATGGCGGCTGCATAGACGAAATCAAACGGCGCATGGCAATCTCCAAATCGGCTATGGATAAATTGAGGAAAATATGGAAGGATCGCAATATCACTAAAACCACAAAAATACGACTTGTAAGGGCTCTCATATTCCCATACTCCTCTACGCTGCTGAGACATGGACCCTACGAGAAAGTGAGAAGAAAAAGATCAATGCTCTTGAGATGTGGTGCTGGAGAAGAATGCTCGGTATATCGTGGACCGCATTCCGAACCAATGAGTCCATTCTTCGGGAGCTCGGCATCAAGCAGAGACTGTCCACTACCGTACAAGCTCGCATTCTCACTTTCTTCGGGCATGTATCGCGACGTGGAAGCGACTCCATAGAACGCTTAATAGTGCAGGGTAAAGTCGAGGGCACTAGACCAAGAGGCAGGTCCCCGATAAGGTGGACGGACCAAGTAAGGCAAGCTGTCGACGGTACTCTGCATGAATGCACGAGAAGAGCGGCAGTTCGCGACGAGTGGCGTCGCATTTTGAAACAGGCCACTAAGCTCGACGTGACGACCACGACCACTCTGACAAGAGTGTAACGCCGAAGAAAAAGAGAGTTCTTTCAAACATCAAACCTTAAATAATCCAGTGTTACCGGCAATCTGTATAATTCAGGCATTGTACACAATACCTAGGCAGTGTATATAATACCTGGGTTGTCCAGGCAATGTATGAAATATTATGAATATCATTATCCAAATTACATACTTTACCTAAGTAATAAATACAATTCCTAGGGATTGTATAGAATACCTGCTGTTCCACCGGTAATGTGTAAAATGAATTGTTAACCGACTCTAAAAAAGGAGGAGGTTATCAATTCGATCGGTATTTTTTTATGTATGTACACCGATTACTCGGAGATTTATGATCCGATTTACGTAATTAATAATATCCCATAAAAATTTTACATAGTTGGCCCAGTTGTTTTCATTTTATGAACATTTTTTATGAATTTTTTTGTTAACCTCGATGGTATAATTGTTTTTGTGTACGGCTTTTTTAGGAGTTTTCATTCATATTGATTATATATTATAATTATTAACTGAACTTAAAAAGTAAAAAAAAAAACAATGTTTAAAAAAACCTACTTCAAAAACTGAAATGTATCAAATAACTAAAAATTTAATTTAATACACTTTTACCTTTAATATTAATAAAATACTATTATTTTACAGCTACATATTGATAGCTTTGAAGTCGAAGAAAAAAGTCGAGAAGTTTTTTTTAGTCATATTTGTCAATATTAAAGTACCTATAAAATAAAAGGCAAATGAAACATGTTTTATTAAATAAAATCAACTTTATTAAAATGTCGAATTAGAGTTCTCCTTATAAGTATTTACTGTGAAAGGTACCTTTCTTTTACTTGAAGCTTCTTCTAGCTTGTAACTTAACGTAATTTGTTTACATAAATGAAAGGTATAAAGAACTTAAGAAACAAAATAATACTGTAAAATTAACAAGAACGTCTACTGCCTACTCAAAATGTTGAATAAATTAAATTATTTATTCTTACGTGAGGAACTGTTATGACATTTCGAAGTGGACAAAATCTTACTTTTAAGACAAGAACACTTCTAAGTATCGCAGTATGTTTTGCAACTATATTTGACAAATCCCTGACCTGTCCCCGTACATTGCAAAGTCGCAACTGTACGGAGTGCCGTTTCTAGACTAGGGACGCATTCCTTTTTAAGTAATTCTTTATCACAAAATGTAAACTGTTGTCTTGAATTCAATTTCTTGACTATGCCATTGTTTGGTGCCAAGTTAATAAAGATTATCATCGGTTTTTTGTAATACTACAGCTAGTATATTGCGAGCATCACCACGACCTCTACCGCCGTCTGCGACTTCTTGGAACAGGAATTCGTACAGTAGTACCCAACGCTTAGAGAGGGATTTTTTTTCAGAAGTTTTAAGCATTTTTTGAGCTTGCTCTCTCAGATTATCTTTGGAACTGATGTGGTTTTCTCTAGCTCGGGCGTTCTTTGCACATAAATGGTAAGCAATTTTAGACCTAAAACCTTCTGCAATATTTTTATGGAGAAGCACAAATAGCTTAATAGGTCTATTGCACATTCAACACGAAAGAGCATCTGCTGTCTCTTCGGAACAAGCACAGCACACGAGTGCAGAACTCAATGAATCGTCACGTCCTGATACGAAACTCAGATCATGTAGCTTTTGATTCTGTCTTTAATACCTAGGCAATGTATAAAAAAAATAATATTTTATACATTTTACATTGCCTAGGTATAGTATACAATACCGGATTATACAGATTGATTGATGTGAATTCCAGCGAACTTAAAAAACACTTCAATCATGCCTCCAGGTCCTTCAAAAGAGTTATTGCTGACGCGAAGTCGAAATACATTGGCAGAATTGGCGAGAGACTTGCACGCCTTCCCTCGGGAACTCGTGCGTTCTGGTCGCTCGCCAAGGCTGTCCAAGGAAACTTCTAACAGCCAGCCATTCCGCCACTGCACAGGGATGATGACTCGCTGGCCCATGGCGCGAAAGAGAAAGCTGATCTCCTGGGCTCCCTCTTCGCGTCCAACTTGACTCTGGATGACCAAGGTGCACCACCACCGCATATTCCGAGTCATACATGCCGGAGGTAAAAATCCGGCATGGCGCCGTGCTTAAGGCGCTTCTCACCTTTCAGCATTCCCCCGGTAGTGCTGCGGACATGTGCTCTGGAACTGGCGCCGGTCCTAACCCGTCTTTTCCGGCTCTCCTACTCATCAGGCGTACTCCCGAAATAATGGAAGGCGGCTTTAGTGCACCCGATCCCTAAGAAAGGTGTACGCTCAGATCCGTCCAACTACCGCCCCATTGCCATTACCTCTATTTTCTCCAAAGTAATGGAGTCGATCATCAACCGCCAGCTCTTGGGGCACCAGCTGATCAGCGACTACCAGTACGGTTTCCGTCAGGGTCGCTCAGCTGGTGATCGTCTTGCATCCCTCACCCATAAATGGGCGCAAGCGGTTGAGTCGAAGGGAGAGGCGTTGGCGGTGAGTTTGGACATAGCGAAGGCCTTCGATCGGGTTTGGCATAAAGCGCTTATAGCGAAACTGCCATCCTATGGGCTTCCCGAGAAGTTGTGCAAATGGGTCACTAGCTTTTTGGCTGATCGGAGCGTCAAGGTTGTTATCAACGGTGCATGCTCCGACTTAAAACCCATAAACGCTGGTGTCCTGTAAGGCTGCATGCTATCGTCTACGCTGTTTCTTCTGCATATCAATGATATGCTGCAAATCAGCAATATTCATTGCTATGCGGACGACAGCACAGGGTATGCTTCGTACACCGGCCGTGCCAACATGTCCCGGGATAGCGTTGACGAGAACCGGAACAAACTTGTGTCTGAAATCGAGACTATGCTTTGCAAAGTCTCGGAATGGGGCCGACAATATTTAGTTCAATTCAACCCCAAGAAGACAAAAGTTTGTGCGTTCACCACTAAAAAATCTCCCTTTGTCGTATCCCCTCGATTCGAGAACACTCCTCTAACTGCCACAGTCTGTATTGGCATACTTGGCGTCGATATATCGAGCGACGTTCAGTTCCGTGGTCACTTGGAAGAGAAGGCCAAACTGGCCTCAAAAAAGCTTGGTGTACTTAGTAAGGCGAGACAGTACTTCACTAAAAGCCACCGCCTGCAACTTTATAAGGCGCAAATTCGGCCTCACATGGAGTACTGTTCTCACCTCTGGGCGGGTGCCAGTACCAGTACCAGCGTCTTCCATTTGACCGCATACAACGAAGAGCGGCTCGAATCATCGACGATCAAGTCATCTCCGATCGGCTTGATTCTCTAGCATTGCGTAGAGATGTGGATTCTCTCTGCATCTTCTACCACATTTATCACGGCGAGTGCTCAGAGGAGCTGTTCGGGTTGATTCCAGCGGCCGAATTCCACCACCGGATATTACGTGCAAAGTACCATCCGCATCACGTAGACGTCTGGCAACCACAACCGCGCGTTTTGTCGAAATTTCTTGCCTCGCACAGCCACTTTGTGGAATCAACTACCGGCAGCGGTCTTCCCGAATAGACGAGTTAGGGACCTTCAAGAAAAAAGCATACTCCCACCTTAAAGGGTCCATGGGCGGTTGCCTCACCTCTCCCAATCCCGTGAGCCTCTTGCCCGTTTGCCCCCTCTCATATAAAAAAAAGCCGGTAACATATGCATTTTAAATGCGAAATAGTAAATAATAAACAATAGAAAATAAGTCTATTAAACAAAACACTTCTCTGTCTCAACACAGCTGGATCAATTCTTATTAAACGTCAATGACGCCATTTTAGTATCGTTTTCTAGTGGGTCTCGGCGAACGCTACGTGGTCGCACAAAAACTTACGTAGTGTTTCGTTAGCACTTGTCTAAACTGTAACTTGGCAACGATTTTTTTTTATTGAGTAGGAGGACAAACGATCGTACGGGTCACTTGTTGTTAAGTGATCACCGCCGCCCACAATCACTTGCAACACCAGAGGAATCACAAGAGCGTTGCCAGCCTTTAAGGAAGGTGTACGCGCTTTTTTTGAAGGTACCGATGTCGTATCGTCCCGGAAACACCGCACAAGAAAGTTCATTCTACAGCTTTGTAGTACGTGGAAGAAAGCTCCATGTAAACCGCACTGTGGAGGAACGCCACACATCCAGATGGTGAGGATGATATCCTAACTTGTGGCGTGACGTGCGAAGGTGGAATTCGGCGGCAGGAATTAGGTTAAACAGCTCTTTGGAACACTCCCCGTGATAAATACGGTAGAAGACACACAATGAAGCGACGTCTCTACGCAACGCCAAGTGATCCAGCCGTTCACAGAGCACTGGGTCCCCGACAATTCGAGCTGCTCTGCGTTGCACGTGGTCAAATGGTTCGAGCTGATTTTGGGGTGCGCCAGACCAGAGATGACAGCAATACTCCATGTGTTTCCGGACCTGCTTTGTACAGCGCTAGATGTGGGCCGGCTTGAAGTATTGCCGTGCTCTATTAATGACGCCCAGTTTCTTTGAAGCCAATTTGGCTTTGCCCTCCAGATGGCCACGGAATTAGCAATCGCTCGTGATTTCAAGACCCAGTATTCCGATACTAGGCGAGGCTTTTAGGGAAATGTTGTCGAAGAGCGGTGATACGAGAAATGGGGTTGTTTTAGTGGGAAACGCGCAAACTTGAGTCTTGTGGGGGTTAAATTGGACAAGGTTCAATTTACCCCATTCCGCGACCTTTTCAAGAGAGGACTCGATAGAAGACACAAGTTTCTCCCGGCACTGGTCAACGATTTCCCGTGAGAGACCTGCATGGCCCGTGTATACGGCATCACCAGTGCTGTCGTCTGGATAGCAATGAATGTTGGATGTGTCTAACATATCATTAATATGCAGAAGAAACAGCGTAGGAGATAGCACACTCCAGCATTCACGGGCTTCGGGTTCGAGCAATGTCCGTCGACAACGACCTGTATGCTGCGCCCAGTGAGGAAGCTGGAGGTCCACTTGCACAAGCTCTCGGGAAGCCCAAATGATGGAAGTTTTGAGAGGAGCGCCTTGTGCGATACACGATCAAAGGCCTTCGCTATATCCAGGCTTTCCCCCTTGCTTTAAATAGCCGCAGCCCATCTATGTGTTAGGTATACCATAAGATCACCTGCCGACCGACCATGGCGAAACCCGTATTGTCGGTCGTTGATCAACTGGTGACCCTCTAGCTATACCAAGAGCTGACGGCTAATTATGCTCTACATGATTTTGGAGAGCAGGGAGGTAATAGCAATAGGCCTGTAGTTTGCAGTTTGTCGGATCCGAACTGTCTCCTTTTTTTTTGGATCGGATGGACAAGGGCTGACTTCCATGAGTCAGGGACTACGCCTTTTGAATAAGAGTGCCGGAATAAACGCGTTAGCACCGGCGTCAATTCAGGGGCACACGTTCTAAGCACGATTGGAGAAATGCCATCCGGCCCGCCCGACTTCGTGACGTCCAACGAAAACAGAGCTCGCCTAACAGTTTTCTGTGTGAACTGTACTTCAGGCATAGAGCTCTGACACCGCGGGATGGTCGGCGGTGTTTTCCGTTGTCGTCAAGAGTCGAGTTGGAGGCGAAAAGAGCGCACAGGAGATCGGCTTTCTCTTTTGCCGTATGGGCCAGGGTGTCATTCCTCATGTGCAACGGCGGCATGGACGCCTGGCTGAAGTTACCAAGAGTAGCTTTCGACAAGGACCAGAACTTGCGTGTACCGGTCGGGTAACTGGAAAGCTGCTCGCCGATTTCGACGAAGTGTTTTGACTTTGCACGGGCGATTTGCCGCTTAAAAAATCTGGAAATACGTTTGTATTTCCTCTTAAGAACTATGCAGTTTGGATCCTTTGTGCCCAGCGCCGCAACCCAAGTTCGATACGCCTGTTTTTTGCAGTCAGATGCTGCTTTAACTGACGCATCGAACCAGGGCTGCGATCTGCCACCGATCAGTACTACGGAGCTTGGTATAAAAATATCCATGCCCTGTAGTATCACATCGGCTACTGCAACGGCGCAGGCACTAGGATCATCCGAAGGGAAACAAACCCTGCTCCAAGGGTAGGATGCAAAAAAGGAACGCATCCTATTCCAATCTGCTGACTTGTAGTGCCAAACGCGGCTGCTCGCTGGTGGTCTGCGACGTTGGAGTCGGATAGGCACAACACTCCTGACCAGACAATGGTCGGACGTTCCGAGAGGGGCGTCGACAAAGACCTGGTAACCATCGGGATGTGTAGTCAGCAGAAGATCTAATAAGGACGGCATGTAGCTATCCACACCCGGGAGCCGCGTTGGCGACTCAACCAATTGGGACAGACCATACGCCAATGCAAAATTTTATCAACATTGTAGAAACGATTACATTTCTTTTCTATCATTTTAAACGATGTAAACTTGGCTACCAATTTTCTATTCGTTGGTTTTTACCACGCGACGTCATTGCCATATATTTGATTAGGTTTCTATTAGCATAAACGATTGTAGATTCTCAACTTGCCTAAGCCTGATTTATATTCGTTTTATTTCGTTTAAGGTAAGTTTTGTATGTCTACAGGTACCTTGTGACTTTATGAAGTCGATTTACATGACCAGCAAGCTTTTCTCTATTTCGAATATTTACATTATGAGTGTGCCTAGTTTTCTTAAAAAAAAATATATATTTTTTTATAGTCCAAATATTTATTTCCTTAAATGTATATCTTAATGACACACTTGGTCCTAATTTATAGATGGCACGATTAGCTTGTTTCTGCAGTGTAAAAAATTGTGTTAACATCAGCAGCATGCCCAAAGTAAAATGCCTTATGTCATCAGACTGAGTATATTATAAGTAAGGTTACTTCTGAGTACTGTAGTCAGCAAGTACAATTTCAATTGCCTAGTATTACAAATAAGTCTAAAGAAGAATGTACTGTAATAACAAAAACCACAAAACGCTTTGAGATGATGTTAAAACTACCATTAAGTACTTAGAGTATACGAAAACCCTAATACACATTATAATGCATTTTTTTAATTGTTAGTGAGGAATATAACTCAGTATTTACACCCAAGACAATTTTTATAAATGAAAGGCCATGCTTTAGTGACTGGGCTACTGTATCCATAGAAGTAGAAAACGACTTGTATGAATTATATAGTGAGAAAAAATTTAACACAAGTGTCAAATTCATTACTTATGTTAAAAACAATTCCAAAATATTTAAAATAGTATGTAGAACAGATAAACCTCGTTTTTAGAGTGATAAAACTCTATTTTAAATTTCATATGTGCATTAAACTGAGGTCGACAAAGTATTTAACTCTTTAAAATTAAAAAACACAATTGACCTCTGGGGTCATTCTGTCAATATAATTAAAACTATAATCTCTGTGATATCTTCACAATTAGCAATAATATTTTATAAATGTATTGACTGTGGTACCTTTCCTAATCTGATGAAATACAGTAAGACTCTCAAGATCTCTCAAATTACCTTAGACCTATTTCTGTATTGCCTGTTATCAGTAGAATTTTTGAAAAACTTATTTTAAATCAAATGCAGACACACACAGTACTTTGCCGACGTGTAAACAGTTTGGATTTACGAAAGGTCGCTCAACAACTGATGCGGCTGTTGAGCTTATTCATCATATCTATGATGCCTGGGAGGTTTCATGGATACTCTGGGTGTTTTTTGTGATCTATCTAAGGCATTCGATTGCGTCCAACACGAGACTATTATCAGGAAATTACAACACTATGGCATCAGGAACAATGCGCTGACACTTATTAGTTCTTATTTAGAATTCAGACTGTTGATATCAATGTCAAATGTTCAAATCATATCTGACAAACCGATATCAAATTGTTAAAATTAATGGAGTTGAGAGTTTACCCCAACTCATCACATGTGGCGTTCCTCAGGGCTCTATTCTCGGCCCATTATTATTTCAAGTCTATATAAATGACATACATAAAATCTATTTTACTTTGGAAATACTATAACAACAATACTAGAACAAGCACAACATGATTTGGATCTACTACACACCTGGCTGCAATGTAATTTACTTACTTTAAATACATCTAAAAAAAACTTATTCACAGCAAAAAACAAAAAAATTTGAAGCCATAATAACTTAACCATCAATGGTGAAATAATAAACAAAATAAATAAAGAAAAATATCTCGGTCTGATACTTGATAGCAAACTCACATGGAAACCGCATATTGAATATATCCGTAAAAAGTTAACATCACTTACTGGTGCAGTACGTAGCATTGCACGATGCTTCCCAAGGCAAGTGCACTTTACTATTTATAATTCTATGATCAAGTCTCACTTAGATTATTTAATTGAAGTTTGGAGAACTGCGTCAAAGACTAATTTACAAGCGCTACAGAGAGCACAAAATAAAATTACTGTTCCGATATAATTTCTTAACACCATCCGCAAAAATTTACCAAGATACCGAAATCATGAATATTTCTCAACTCTATAAGTATAAAACGTGCGTTTTTATTAGGAAAATTCTATCTAAAGAGATACATTCCCAAGTGACTTTTAAAAAAACATTAAAAATACAAAAAAGGATAACTCGACAAGCAAATAATAGTTATACAAAAACACCTAGAACTAATTACGGAAAAAAGAACACCATGTTTGAAGGGGCGAAACGTTACAACAGCCTCTCCATTGAAGAAATCAAAAGCTTAAATACTTTTAAAAAAATATTAAAAGAAAACCTTAAAAATATAAATAAAAAATTGTTATGGTTTAAAAATAAGTAGATGAATAATTATTGCTGCAGTGTAGTCACAGCTTTATAATATTTACAAATTGCGAATGACGGTCTGCGCATGCGCATCGCGCCGCTCGATCGCGTAATTTACTAAAGTTCTTGTATTATTTATTGTGTTCAGAATTGTGTCTTTAGTTGATATTCATTAGTGTAGTGTAGGTAACTTATTTATGAATGTTCTTTAGATTATAATTTGTATAGTTATTTCTTTTTAAGTGTTTCATCTAGTGTGTGTTTACTGTATTTTTTTCCACTTTACTTACTCTGTTAATATTTATAGTTAAAGAAGAAAAAATAATCGATATATTATAGATATTGTTAAATTCTCACGGCTCGCATATTATATTATATAGTAATTAGAATATATTTTCTCTATAAGTTCACTTACAACAACAACATTCATATTGTAATGTTCTTCTGAGAAATAAAGTTCTTAAAATCGTGATATCAATGGAAAGCACGCCCTTGCATCAACCATAAAAATGGGTGTCCCACAGAGTTCAAATCTTGGTGTTTATCTTGATCTTGGTTTTCTATCTTTGATCTATTTAAATGATTTGCCATATGTTGCTAAGGATAACCATGAAATTGTTTTATTTGCTGATAAAACATCCCTTTTATTTAAGATTAAAAGACGTGAATCAGTCCTTGATGATGAAAACAATCCTTTGTCCAAAATTGTTCATTGGTTCAATGCTAATAATTTGCTTTGGAATTGTAAGAAAACTAAATGTATTAAATTCCTAACTCCAAATGTCAGTACGGTGAATTTAAATGTACCTGTGAATGGGGAACTTGGAACTTGTAGACACCGCAGATTTTTTGGGTATTACTTTAGACGCAGAACTTCAATGGCACCCACATATAGCTGGTTTGGCCAATAGACTTAGTTCTGCTGCATTTGCTGTAAGAAAAATATCACCAGCTCACAAACGCAGACACGGCACGTGTCGTATATTTTAGTTATTTCCATTCTGTTATATGTCTTACAGTATATTAGAAAGTAGGGACACGTTGCTGATAATCCAACGATTTTTGTACTGCAGAAAAGAGCTGTTCGAGCAATCTACAATCTATCCAGTAGAAATTCATTTATAGATAAATTTAAAAAATAAAATAAAATCTGTATATGTCAGCCTGTTGGCCCATAAGTATTTCTTAGAAACTATGTTAGTACATAATATTTCATAATTTGATTTAATTTAATTAATATAATAAAATTTAATCCAAATTAATTTTGATTTAATTTAGTTTAATTTAAATACTCGCCACGACATACTGAGGCCCTAGCTATGTGTACATGTGTGTGTATCCAATGCCTCAGCATTGGGCAGTCAGGCTTATCAACAACAATACTCTCAACATGGCGTTGGTGCTCCCCCGCACCCTGTGCATGAGCGATGCGACTCGTTTCCGCATGACTGCGTAAAAGTCGTCTGTATGTGCGTTCGCAAACGTCACTGATGCGCTACAATGACGCTAAATGCGTTATTGTATTGGATTAGGAGAGCATTGTACGTCTTCTGTCTATATTTAACCCACAGGCTGCACGTGTATAGTGTTTGACAAAACGCTTTAAAAAGTGTGACTTTAACGTTTAATGTACATCGTGCGAACCTGCGAGCAATGGCTCTCCTTTGCCCTTCTATGTCTAGGTCGTCCTTCAAATCCTCGGTAACAATATGGCTAAGGTATTTGAATTCCGACACTCTTTTAAGTTCCACTCCTTCCAGTGTCACTAGCGAAACATGAGCTGGTTTTTGTGAGCTCGCCCGAAACACTAGGAGTTCACTCTTCTTCACATTGTTTAAAATACCGTGCCTCCTTGCATAAGACTCACAAACTGCCAGCAGCCTTCGAAGTGCACTAATTGATGGACTCAACAGCACCATGTCATCTGCATAACTAATGCTGTTTATACAGTGACCGTCAATCGAGCAGCCGACCATGGTAGCGCTGAGCTCCACGATGAGCTGATTGATGTACAGATTGAAGAGCGCTCGACAGGTCAAACCACCCTGACGCACACCGCACTTCAATCCATCCATACTCATCAGAAAGTGCATTTTTCCATTTGAACTGATTGGTCTGATGTTCATACCAATATTTAAAAATAATAATTACTTCCTGTGCTACGCCAGCCTCACTTAATTTTGACCATAGGATGTCGTAGCAGGTCAAATTTATTTATTTATTCATTTAATTCAGAGAGATCTCCATATATATTAGTAAATGTATTAGTAACAATATTTCTTTTTAAGTATGTTAGTATTATTAGTTTTTTATACTTTTATAAACCTAGCTAACTGTATCCAGTGTTTTTGGAAGGAACAGTCAGCTCTGGCAGCACTCATCTTTAGGATGCTGTTACTGCCCACACGTAGACGCTGCAAAATGGAGACCGCTTTTTTGCGCATTATGGCATGGAAACCATCCACAGATGCCTCAGCAAACAGTCCAGAAGTACTACAATGCGACGGTAGCCCCAACAGCCTCCTAAACGCATTATTATAATACTTTCGATTACTTTTCGTTCCTTTAACATTATTGTGCGTCGTGCAAACTTACGGGCGAGCATATTACTCCTCACTGACAGCGCTCTACGCTCCCTCTCTATGTCATAAGTCATTCGAAATGATGTGACCTAAATATTTGAACTTATCAACAATCTTTAGCTTTTATTTGCGAGAATTAAGCAAGGATAAGGATCCTGACAATTGAGAACCTCCTCCTTTTTTGAAGTCATAGTTACATAGACAAGACATACATAGTTAGACGTCGTGAGGAGCGGAGAGGTCGCGGCGGAATGACACCGATTAAAAAAATTACAATAATCGTAACTAGAATTAGATTAATTAATTAGATTGCATAAAAATCCATCATTGTTTTATACTTTTTAGTGCATATTATATCTATTGTTTTGAAATGGTGTTTTTGAAGTCGGTTGTTTTTTTGTTAAAATTTTTTAAATAGTAAAGAAGTATTATCTGCAAACAATACTATCTCATGCTTATTTTGTACAAAGTTTGATAATTTTTTTACGTATACTAGGAATAGGAATGGCCCAAGAATCGAACCCTGTGGAAAGCCCATTCGTAACGGGAGACCCAGGTGACCTCTTACTGTCTACCTCAACCATCTGAACTCTGTTGCCCAAATAAGACTTCAGAAGGCTAAGTGCTTCTCCCTTGATACCATAATGATGTAGTTTCCTGATTAAAATTTCATGTTGAACACAGTCAAATGCCTTGGGTAAGTCACAGAAGCTACCAACGGCATCCTAAGAATTTTCCCAGGCTTCAAAATTTTGCTGAACATGCTCAACACTAGCATCTGTTGTTGAGCGAACCCTTGAGAAACCAAATTGTTTGGAGCTCATTAAATTATTACCGTAAAAATGGTTAAGCAATGGTTCTAAAATAAGATTTTTATATACATATTTTACTTAGCGTCGGTAGAATACATATAGGTCTACAATTTATGGGGTCAGAAAAACATCATAATGAGCCTTATTTCACTAAAGATTTTAATGTTACATTGTTCACAGCGATTGAAACAATGAAAGCCTTAAGCAAACAACAAAGTAGATTTGATAGAGACATTTCATAGATGCCAGCCCGTACACTTTACGACCATGTTTAGTCAGTGTGTATGTACATTCGTACAAAGTATGTGAGACAGTCGGGCTCGTTCGTAATAAAGGAGTATCGCGCATCATTAGCGATGGTCGTCGCGGTATGCATGCCGTCTGATTGCTACGGAGCCCAATTGGGTCTTATCCGCCCGCACATGGGAAATATTTTTAATCAACACCTCCATTGAACTTACGAGCGGATGTACGTGAGCTCGGCTAACAGTGCCGGACTCTCATTAATGTGTAATCTAGGGTTATCCACTTATTGGAATGTTTAAATAAAATGACAGGCGTTCTCTATTTGGAATCTAAATTATTACTGCCGCGT
Organism: Leptidea sinapis; assembly: GCF_905404315.1. NCBI lineage: Eukaryota > Metazoa > Arthropoda > Insecta > Lepidoptera > Pieridae > Leptidea > Leptidea sinapis. Next base: position 13,600,389 of record NC_066285.1, read on the forward strand.
TCATTTAAATAACAAACCGGTTTTGCATTGTTTTAGCAAGAACTATAAAATTTCCGCAAAGTCATTAGAGAAAAATGTGTGGGTGTACTTATGTATGCACGCAAGAAGTTATACTTCTTTGGCGTAACAAAGCAAAAGTCCTTAAAGTTATTTATTCCTCCTGCTATCCTACGTTTGTAGAAAGAACAATATTGTAAAAAACTTGCGAAGATGGCTTTGATATTTAATTATTAAATAACGAAAACGGCTGTATGGGCTTGAACCCTTTGCCTGTCCTAATAATGGACGAATGTTGCAAACGTCAGAAAATTTTAGGATCGAACTTCACCCTGTTACTTTTGTGTTACAGTGATGCGCGCGCATCTTTTTCAAATTTCACTCTCATCATTTTTTCATAACGCGCCTAAAGAAGTATAACTTCAAGAAACATCAAGACTTAATCATTATAATTATAAGTCCACGCAATATTGATAAAAGTAATATTAGCATTCCACGTATCTGGAAAGGACAAGTTAGGAAAATATGTAAAATTTTTAAATTTTAGCTTTCCATGCCTTTAGATAGAACGCATTAAGAAAATATGTTAAATTTATTTTATATACCTAAGCATTTTATATACACAGGAAGAACACGTTAAAAATTCTTTTAAATTTGTTTTTATTAGCATTCCATGTCAGTACCTAGAAAGTACATACACTGGCCTGCAAAAGTAAATATCACACTTTTCAAATTAATTTTTTTTCTTAACTATAGAAGGTAGAGATTTAAGATTAAAAACGTTTTGTTGCAAATTTTATAGGCTTTAATTCTTAGAAACTAAAATTATACATTAGTAACATTTTTAACTTAAAAAAGATAAAACAGTGAAAATAGACATTTTTAGATTAGTGTAATAAAATTCAACAAAAATGTATTACATGTTATTTAATTTTTAATAACTGGTATTGCCTCCTCGAGCTCTGATTACAGCTTCGAGTCGGTTTGGCATACTGAACACTAGGTTTCGGAGCAGATGTTGGAGAATATTCTCCCATTCTTCTACCAGGGCCTGCTTTAGTGCCCTGAGGGTAGTAGGTGGTGTTCTGACTAGCCTCCCAAGCTCATCCCAGGCGTGTTCAATCGGGTTGAGATCAGGACTTCTTGATGGCCAAGCCATCACGCTGATACCGACCTCCTGAATATACTCTTGTACGATATGAGCCGTGTGTGGCCGGGCATTATCATGCATCAGCATCGATTCATCACCCATATTTGGTAAGTACGGCCCTGCATACTCATTGTGAATCTCTTAAGCATATCTTTGCCCAGTGAGGGCGCCATTATCTATGGCTACTAGCTCTGTGCGACCTTCTGAATATATGCCAGCCCATACATGTACACTGCCTCCACCGTATTGGACTCTTTCTGAGATGCAGGCTTAAAGGTATCGCTCAGGTCGCCTTGTAAACACTTCGCCTTCCATCAGAAGTGTAAAGGGACAATCGAGACTCATCTGCAAACAAAATTCTTGACCATTCTTCTTGATCCCACTGCATGTGTTCACGGGCGTATCACAGTCTCGCTACTCGATGCTGTCTCTCGAGTTTTTGGCCACTCGCTGGTCTTCCAGGTTTCTAATTTGCTTCAGCAAGTCTTCTTCCCACTGTACTGTCACTAATCTAGTCCCTCCAGGTCTGAAGTAGCTGTTGCTGGACTTCAACTGCATTTTGGTGGCGATTTCTTAACACAGTGGAAATAATATAACGATCTTCTCGGGCACTGGTACACCTGGGTCTACCATTACAAGGTCTCCTCAGATGGTGTCCAGTCTCTTCGTACCTTCGCTTTACCTTCTGGACCGTTCGTACCGTCACACCCACCATTCTTGCAAAGCGACGCATACTGATGCCTAGTTCCAGAAAAGCCATGATCCTAGCACATTCTTCAACTGAAAGAGGCATGATAAATAAATGTTATGTGCTTTTTAGCATAAATTTTAAAACAAGACCCATCGATATTGAAAAAAATTTAAAACAGAAAGAAAAATGTGAATGGTAAAATTGTAATTCGGAAACGTCCACTTTGAAAAAGGAATGGTTTTGTTTTTGAAGTTTTTTTTCAGCCAATTCTTAAAAGAAGGTTACCGACTATAAAGTTTTATGTACAAAATTAAATTCTCTTTGGAGTCCTTTTTATTTCGAAAGTATATCTTGTGAACTTAAAACATTATCCCAATTTTAAAAGTGTGATACTTACTTTTGAAGGCCAATGTATTATTAAGAAATGACATTAACTTTTTTTATATCTAAAGAGCAGTAATCTAGGACTAACATTTTTATTTATTTAACTTATAATAATTTAACATAAATTAACTCGCAAAACATATATCTATTTTAAGAAAATTGCAACAATATGGTAGAGTCACTCACTACCGCCCCATTGCCATTACCTCCATTTTCTCCAAAGTAATGGAGTCGATCATCAACCGCCAGCTCTTGGGATGCCTAGAGGGGCACCAGCTGATGAGCGACTACCAGTACGGTTTCCGTCAGGGTCGCTCAGCTGGTGATCGTCTTGCATACCTCACCCATAAATGGGCGCAAGCGGTTGAGTCGAAGGGAGAGGCGTTGGCGGTGAGTTTGGACATAGCGAAGGCCTTCGATCGGGTGTGGCATAAAGCGCTTATAGCGAAACTGCCATCCTATGGGCTTCCCGAGAAGTTGTGCAAATGGGTCACTAGCTTTTTGGCTGATCGGAGCATCAAGGTTGTTATCAACGGTGCATGCTCCGACTTAAAACCCATAAACGCTGGTGTCCCGCAAGGCTGCGTGCTATCCCCTACGTTGTTTCTTCTGCATATCAATGATATGCTGCAAATCAGCAATATTCATTGCTATGCAGACGACAGCACAGGGTATGCTTCCTACACCGGCCGTGCCAACATGTCCCGGGATAGCGTCGACGAGAACCAGAACAAACTTGTGTCTGAAATCGAGATTATGCTTTGCAAAGTCTCAGAATGGGGCCGACATAATATAGTCCAATTCAACCCTAAGAAGACACAAGTTTGTGCGTTCACCACTAAAAAGTCTCCCCTTGTCGTATCCCCTCGATTCGAGATCACTCCTCTAACTGCCACAGCCTGTATTGGCATACTTGGCGTCGATATATCGAGCGACGTTCAGTTCCGTGGTCACTTGGAAGAGAAGGCCAAACTGGCCTCTAAAAAGCTTGGTGTACTCAGTAAGGCGAGACAGTACTTCACTAAAAGCCACCGCCTGCAATTTTATAAGGCGCAAATTCAGCCTCACATGGAGTTCTGTTCTCACCTCTGGGCGGATGCCAGTACCAGTACCAGCGTCTTCCATTTGACCACATACAACGAAGAGCGGCTCGAATCATCGACGATCAAGTCATCTCCGATCGGCTTGATTCTCTAGCATTGCGTAGAGATGTGGGTTCTCTCTGCATCTTCGCATTTATCACGGGGAGTGCTGAGAGGAGCTGTTCGGGTTGATTCCAGCGGCCGAATTCCACCATCGGACATTACGTGCAAAGTACCATCCGCATCACGTAGACGTCTGGCATTCCACAACCGCGCGTTTTCTTCCAAATTTCTTGCCTCGCACAGCCACTTTGTGGAATCAACTACCAGCAGCGGTCTTCCCGAACAGATACGACTTAGGGACCTTCAAGAAAAAAGCATACTCCCACCTTAAAGGCCGGCAACGCAATTCTTGATGATGTCCATGGGCGGTTGCCTCACCTCTCCCCATCCCGTGAGCCTCTTGCCCGTTTGCCCCCTCTCATATAAAAAAAAAAAACCGACTTCGAAGAAGGAGGAAGGTTCTCAATTCGTCGGTATTTTTTTATGTTTGTTACCTCAAAACTTTCGACTGGGTGTACGCTGAAAGCTGGTGCTTCCCGTGTGGTCCCATTGTAATTTGGTCTAGATCTGACAATGGCATCCATGAGAAAACCATAAAAGTCTTAAATTTGCTATACGTATGTGGATGATAAATTTACATCTATTTTTAGATTTTTCATTGTTGCATTGTAAAATTTAGTATATCTACAACATATTTAGACAAATAGTTAGTGTAGGACTTCAAATTCACTAAAAATAAAAAATTAACAAAAATACAACTGACTTCAAAAACACTACTCCAAAACAATATTGTTTTTGAAGTCGGTTGTTTATTTGTTAATTTTTTTTTGTTTCTGGACATATTACCTAGCAATTACTTTGCATTGTGTTGTATAATTTATAATATATTGAATGAAATTATAGCTTTACACACTTTCTGGCTCAGTTTTTTTATTTTATTATTAAGTTTCTATATTCCTACCTACAAATCTGATTTAATATGTAACTAGTCCTTTTTATGAAGCATATAAGACTTTTTGTGAGATTGGGACACAATTTATATTCTATATTCTATATAAACAGGGTAAAATCCGGCCCTGCTTGGGGTGGAAATACACTAAGCGGGGGTGTTCACGTTGGGTCGGTGCTTGATTGGCCTTATGAATGTGAGTAGATTGCATCGCTCCGCACACGACTTTGTGTCCCTAACCGCACCGCTACTGCTTATGAATTAGAATGGTGCGTACTTAGCTCAAATTAAACAATTTCTTCTCTTTTCTTTTTAGTTAATTTTTCAAACACACTGGTAGCGCTTGTTATAGGCCTGAATGTTCATTTTTATCGCTCAGTTACTGAATGAAAGAGTCCTTCTGAACAATGTTATTGTTTATTATTTTGATGATGTTGTGCTGTAAGTAATACTTAATACACAGTTATTTAAAGAACATATTTGTAAAAAAGGTGAATAGGGAATTGAACTGGTGAATCAAATAATCAACTACCAACTTCAAAATTTTTATTTTTTAATTATATGTAAACCTTAATTACATACCTACATTATCGCTAACTCCACTGTGATTTTGATCCGAATATAAGATCATTGATTAATGGTGCGTTCACCATCGACTAACCTGTAATCCGACGAAGACGGAGTTAATACTTTTCACCAACAAACGCAGCTTTAGCAATCTGACATTACCAAATTTGTTCAATACCGAGATAAGCGTTACTGAGGAAGTTAAATATCTGGGAGTTGTACTGGACAGTATGCAGCTGCTTGGGAATAAAGACCTCGAACACTATCTGGAAAAAGCATGTCTCATATTTTGGCAGTGCAGAAGACGCGTAGAAAAAACCTAGGGTCTTGTTTCCAAAGATAAGGAGATGGTTTTATACAGCACTTATTGAGATAATTGATCTTCTACGGAGCAATAGCTTGGCGGCCCAGGACAGAGTTTGCAATCGTACAAACCAAGTTGAAGCGATTCCAACGGCTGGCTTGCTCAGCGATAACAGGATGCATGCGCACTACGCCAACGTCTGCCTTAGAAACCATCCTATGGTTAACACCGCTTGACATACACATTCAACATGAGACGAAAATGTGGGTTCTCGGCCTGAAGCTGTTGGGTGTACGGAAGAATGAAGACTACCCTACCGAAAAGGATTTTCCTCTCTGTGAGGCACCCTGCCATAGAATACCCAAAACATACATATTGTTGCGTAGCAACCCTTCGAAGTATATGACGAGAGTTGTCAGACTTCAAGACATTGTTAATTTCAACAGCTCCGTCAGCAATACTAGTAGTTCAGCGGAAAAGTGTTTACTTTAGACGCTGTAGAACCCGGGGTTCGATACACTTACCAGTGTATGGATTTTTTTGGGTTTTGTAAAGTTAAAGGAAATTTCTAGTATGTTCAGGATCAAATCGAACAGAAAAAAAGGGGTGGAAAATGTGTAAGCAGGATAAAAATAGTTAAAAAAAATTTCTAGTACAATTTAAATTTAAAGATGGAATGGGAGAATCATTTTGAAAATAGAACGGATCCGGGGGTATATACCGTACTAAGCGTGGCCTACAGCAGTTCTAGTTCTGACTCGAAAGTGTAAAGAAGAAGAAAAGAAGAAGTAGTAAAAAGTGGAAGTGTTCCAAGAGGAAGAAGATAGAAGAGACTTAGTGTTCGGTGCGGTGTGACGCGTTGAAGGTACCGCCGCCCACAAGAGGAACAGCGGCAGACCGGCGAAGTGCAAGTTCAGAAAAAGTAAACGCAAATAAAAACTCGTTCCTATAAGCGGAGTATTATTTCCAATCCCTGACTTACTCCCGTGTCAATATTTTAAAAGAATTACCGTATTCAACTGTTTGAAGAGGGAGCAGACCAGTCAGGAGTAAATGAGCAGCCAGAACTGGAGCTGGCATCTTCTAACAGGAACTGAATATACACACACCAATACCCTTAGACACACAAAGCTCCATCTTCCAATAGGAATGTGTAGCCATGGAAGCTGTAAACGCAATACTAAGAAGGAAAGTACGTGTAAACTTAAGCCTGAAACCTTAAAACTGAAAGTACGTACGTAAACTTAAGCCAAGTAGGTCCACTGGTCCTGACTGTCTACCAGCAAATATTATTAATGGTACCAAAAATTCAATATGTATGTTTTTAAACTTTTATCATCGCGGAACTTCATCATTGTAATTATTATGACGGGTACTCACGATATATATATATATTTCGAACCAATTTCATGAATCGTGGTCACGGTGAAACTGCGCTGGCGGCGAGGAACACTTGACACATTGACACTTGAAACTAATAGTATATCAATCTGTCCACTTGGCACCTAGTTCGTTTTGGTCTTTGATTTCCTAATTAACGACACACACTACTCACGACGTCCATACTTCCGGATCGTTTTATTGCATTCGTACTGCAGAAAGAGACCACGGGATTCCACGTTTGCGCTAGCCTAAAACCATCCTCCCTATTAAAATTGTTATATAATAATAATAATAAGCCATTTATTCCATAACCCTTATTTTACATACAAATGTTAGTAGTTGAATGTTCTTAAAATTTAATGTTAGTTTTAAAAAGACCATAAAAGTTTAAAGTGACCAAATTAGTTATTTTTTCTTGGTTATGGACCCCATTTTGGGTATAGGCCTCCTCTAACTTTTTCCATTTTTCCCTGTCTTTCTCCCCACCGCCTGCACGATGTCATCTGCCCATCCCTGCTTTGGTCTACCAGTGCTTCTTTTACCTGGTGGTCCTTTCCATTTGGTGGTGGTCCTTTCCATTTGGTGGTGGTCTCTATTAAAATTGTTATAATGCTTTTTAATTTCTATAGCTTCTCCAACATGCCGTGGGATGTATTGGCGTTCAGCAGAAATCACGCGTGGGTTGTGCAGCTCGATCCAATGGTTGGTACCGGCTTTTAGCAAGTGTTCGGCTATTGCAGATTTTTTAGGATCGTTATTTTTGAATGCGCTGATGTGTTCCTTATTGCGATGTGAAATAGATCGTTTTGTCTGTCCGATATAAGAGCTTCCGCAGCTGCAGTCAACTTTATAGACCCAGGGGCACTGGTATGGAATACCGTCTTTTGATGAACGTAGGTAGGCGACAACTTTTTTGAGGGGTTGAAAAATTGTTTTATATCATACTTCCTCCTCAGTATCCTGCCTATTTTATAAGTGACCCTTTTCATATGGTAGATATGCCACTTGCTGTTCCACCGTTGCGGTGCGCCTATGTGAAACACTTGTTAAAGCCGCTTTGTGCCCGTTTTGACGAAGTACTCTATTAACGTGCTCCATTTCCTGCGTCAAGTTATCACCATTACACAGATCATATGCACGTTTTGTTAATGATCTAGCCCCTGACGCTAGATGTACGGGATGGTGATGTGAGGTGCCGTGAAGGTATCTGTTCGTGCGAGTGGGTTTTCTATAAACACCATGGCTTATTGTGCCGTTAGGGCTACTAATGCGAGTTACTAATGCGACATCTAAGAATGCCAATCTCCATTTGTCCTCTTATTCGCAAGTAGCAGGTCAAGTGTCAATGAGTCAAGGGCTCTAGCCGCCAGCGCAGTTCCGCCGTGACCACGATTCATGCAATTGTATCGAAATATCGGCATTAAATATATAAAATATGTAACGTGAGTACCCGTTATAATAATTACAATTCACTATATTGTGTTCCTCTCTGGCACACATTTTATCTTTTGCTGAAATTCGGAATTTATCCCGATCAATGGAAGAGTTCGAGAGTGACAGGAAAGGCATAAATAAGGCTGACGCCGAAGAATACCGACCTATAGCAATACTGTCTACACCAGAAAAAGTATATGAAAATATTTTACACAAATACAAATACGCACAGGTAGACAAACACTTATGTGATGAACTGAAGCCATCCTCAGGAGTAAAAGATCGGTCTACACAAATCTTTTAACCTTGGTTGACTATATCTCTACGAACTCAGATAGAGGATGCCAGGTCGATGTCTTGTACTTCGATTTTCGAAAGGCGTTTGATGGGGTCAATAACGTCATACTACTTTCAAAGCTTGCGGCCATCGGCTTCGTCTCTGGACTTCTTCGATTGTTCGGTGACTACCTCAGTAATCATAGGCAGTACGTCACGATCGGCGTATACGAGTCCCAGACCTATCACACGCTTTCCGGAGTTAGTCAGGGTTCGATTCTTGGCCCACTTGTATTCCTACTGATGATAAATGATCTGCCAGCAGTCATCGAACAAGCTAAGTGCTTGCTATGCTCTGATGATTTAAAACTTTTTGCAGAAATAAGGTCAGAGGCGGATTGCGTGGCATTGCAAGGCGACATAGATGCTGTTCTCCGATGGACTATCAAAAATAAAATGGACTTCAACCTTAAGAAATGCTATGTTTGACTTATGGCCGAATGTGGCACCCGATCAAGTTCGACAAGTAAAATAAGTAAATGGTTATAATATCCGAATTTTATGCGATAGTATGGCGGTACAAGAAGCCTGCGAACACCTCAGGAGTGTTCTGAACTTCTGGAAGGAGCTTGGCTGGTTGCAATGTCTGGTCAACACTGCATGCAAAATGAGTGGTTTAACTGCGAAAACAGGAGCCCCTCTACCAATACCAAAATAGCAACAATTACATTGCGATAATTCTCAAACCATAAAATCCCAGCTCGAATCCCACAGAGATATAATATATTATACTACAAACATACCGGTGACAGAGAAACAAACTTACATTGATAGAGCCTGGGGCTCCTCGTGACCGTTATCGACACGAAGCCTTACACCGCTGTGTTCACAAAACACATTTGTTATTGTGTTATTAAAACTTCCATCTTCAAATGTACGGTCTATGAAAATATTTGTTTCATACGTTCCGCTCCCGTGCCATATAAATGTAAGGCACGTTTTCAATAACCTTCAGTTTTAGCTTCATAATTTTAACCCGTGCTGATATGAAACTCCATTTTGTTATGAAATTGGCAGCCGAAATAACTCTGCTAACAATATAACTGCTTGTGAATCAGCTTTATATTAAAAGCCTTTACGCTTTTATTATAAGACAAGATAAACTTCTAAATTGAAAAAGGCAAATGTATACGTCGTGTGCTCGACTCTAGTTTGGTATTCTCTTTGAAGTTGTTACGAATTGAAAGAATAATATTGACGCTTTAGTTTGTACATTATATAAATGAAGTTGTAATAAATAACAGATTGTATTGATTGCTGATCTTAAAAAAAAATAAAAAAAAAATCTGTCTATGTGCCCTGCCTACTACCACTTCAGTTTCGCATCCATTTGGGCTAAGTGGGTGACTTTGGTTCTCTTGCGGAGCACCTCAGTTCTGATTCGATCTCGCAGAGAAACACCGAGCATTGCCCTCTCCATTGCCCTCTGAGCGACCATGAGCTTTCTCATAAGACCTATAGTTGGCGACCATATCTGCGTTTAAGAACATCGTCTTCAGATACTGAGGTATTTCGGACGATAAGATTTTACGGAGCTTCCCCAACGCTGCATATCCGAATTGGATTCGACGAGTTACCTCTTTCCCGAAATTGGACCTACTCAACTATTTCGTATTCGTCAACAATTTCGAGAGTACAGGTCCTAACTTATCATCATCAATCTGTTATTTGTTTAGTAGCTAAGGCATGAAGCGTAACGACCATCGTTTATACAGGTCGCGCTTGGCGATGATCAATTCTGGAAACAGAGTTATTACTGACTCACTTGATATATTTATTATATTTAGTGCCTATTGCGGTCACCCATCCTAGTCAGAACCACGACCGGGGTTGCTACACTTGCGTTAGCTTTACGACCTGCAATCGAGCTTCTCACTGACTCCTCATTTGTAATATGTAATTACGTAATACCTTCAGTCAGACAGTTTCAGACAATTCAAGTGGTCGGTTATTTTATAGCATTTTTATGTGATTGCTTAGAATTTAGATTGACATTACTTTTTTATTTATGAACCTAATGGAATGAAACAAAAATACATGCTATGTGGAGCCTAATTGTAAACCTCAACGCGACGGTGAAAACTGCATTCAAAACGGTTTAGCCGTTACTGAGATAAGCGTTCATAAACGTTCCTACAAACAGACAATAATAATTGTATAAATCATTTTATGGGTTCTATTGCGTTCATAAAGTCCCCCTGTAATAATGTACCGACATCCACCAGTTACTATTATATTATAAGTACTGATTGATGGAGCTGAAGTTTGTATTATTCTTACTGGCTCGGGAAATAATTAAGAACGCTGTATATTTTATTATTTTATTCAAATTCTAAAACTGACCACTCTATGGTGCTGTGCTTGTAGGTCACTATTGTTATTGTTTTAGCGCCATTTAGTACTGTAAAAGTAGTTACGGTTAATCACGCTTCAAATGAAAAAATGGGAAACAATAAAAGTTGTAATAAATCTGAAAGGAAAATAATAATAAAACTTCGCGAGAGGGATTGTTCGTATAAAATGATAGCCGACCATCTTGCAATACTCAGAAACGATTATTTTGAGAACGCTGTAAAGCATTTTGCCACGTATCAAACAATTTTCTATGTTCCGCGTGTTCCTAAACAGAGAAAGTCATCTCATCAAGATGTTCGTTTGTCAAACAAAATCCTTATAAAGTGTCTGATGAGCTGAGAAAAGATAATTTGGGATGGTCCTTCAGTAATCTCACTACGTACTATTTGAAGGTATTTGAACAACTTACGTTACGGTTTAATTTTCGGAGGAATCTCATACATAAAAGATTTATAACGCCCAAAAGAGCTGCATTAGGGCAAAGTGTAGTCTTAAAATAACGAATAGTTGTAATATATTTATTTAAGTTAATCAACTTAAAATTCTGACTTTGACCTCACTATAATATATTTATGAAATAGCATTATTTGTAAAAACCCTGATACATTTGTCAGAAAATCTGAAATCACAATATAAATTTAAGAAGTGTTCTTGAAATCACGCCGAGAATATTTAACAAACTACCAAACCATAGAAATTAAGTTGAAGTGTTTTAAAAAGAAACTATTAAATCTCCTACTGACAAATCGGACTATTCTATAAAACTTCTTTTCAGATGCTTCACTCAATTGACATTTTATCATTTTATCATTTTACTTAATTTAATTACTTACTAACTAATGCTTTTACCAATTTCAATTATTTACATATCAATTTACCTACTGCCATTATGTTTATATATAATATTTGTTTGACTTGTTATTAATTATTATTTGTACGCCACATCATGCGGGAAGTAATGGAGAACTTTTATTGTGATTTATAACATCTTATGTATACCCATGACTACAAATGAATGATGAAATGAAAAAAAAAAAATTTAACAAAAAAACAGCCGACTTCAAAAACACTATTCCACAACAATAGATATAATATGCACTAAAAAGAATTAAAATATTTGCGTATTTTTAAACAATCTAATAATTTAATCTAATTCTAGTTACGATTATTGTTATTTTTGGAATCGGTGTCCTTCCGCTGCGACCCGCTCTCGCCTCTCGCCTCCTCACGACTCAAGCACATCTCAACTATAACTAACTAGGTATGTAGTTACAAACCTATCTTGGCTGACACCGACTCCAAAAATTACAATATTCGCTAAAATAAATAAAATATGCAATTATTTTTATTTCTTATAAGTGCATATTATATATCTATTGTTTTGGAATAGTGTTTTTGAATTCAGTTGGTGTTTGTTATTTTTTTTTTTAGTGAATTTGAAGTACACTTACTAAGAATTTGTCGAAATATGTGTAGATATACTAAAATTTTCAATGCAGCAATGATCGTAAGCGATTAATTGAAGAGTTCCGTAACTTTGCCATGTATTCCGTAATCAGAACCTAATCAAACTCTCACCAAACTATCTTTGAAGTATATCCTTTCCAATAAAAAGAAGAATCATCGAAATCGGTTGGCGCGATATTGAGTTATTCGTAAATTTATCATCTACTTTGCTATACGTATGTATAGAAAATTTAAGACTTTTATGGTTTTCTCATGTATGCCATTGTCAGATTCAGACCAAAATACAATGGGACCACATGGGAAGCTAGTGGAACCAGCTTTCAAATTAAAAAAGAATTAATCAATTAAATTTTCAGTTTTTTTAATTTTTGTGAATCTGAAGTACACTTACTAATTTGTCTGAATGCGTGTAGATCCACTAAACGTGCTGCTCATATGAGACAGCACTGTTTAAATAAAACAAACGAAGTCAGGGAGTAACGCCTATCAAAACAGAAGAAATCAAAGTCGAGAACAATAATTAATTGAAAAGAGACTTGCAATGAACGTAAGCGCATTACAAGTTGATAGCAGACACTTTGATATTCTGCCACAGATCGCACCCTTACTGTAAGATGTTAAGGAGTTCCATTAAACATCATATTCAACTACGACAATTACCTGACCATAACGATGTTACAGTAAGTGACTATTTCTAGCATATAAAAGATTGCTCCTAAAAATTTAAGAGTTCCCTTACTTTGTCATGGATCCCATAAACTGAACCTAACCAAACTCTCGTCCTTTAATTATAAATTCCTATTCCCGTTGGCTCTATTCGTGTATCTATTTCATAACACAACTAAGTCAAAGTCAAAGTTCTTTATTTGCAAGAAGAAGGCTCACATAACTAAAAATTACATGATTCATAGAAACAATTTGTGGAACTTTATATAGTTCTTAATAATACGATAACATTGTGGTATGAAACCTTATTGTATGATTGGCAGGTCGTTTTGAACGTTTTTATTACGTTTACATTAAAACAAAAAATGTAAATGAATAGTGGTATTACGCGAGCATTATATCAACAGGATGAAGATATTATATATATATTATAGCAGCAATTTAATTTACAACACAGCCTTAATTTATCAACTTGGAGCAGTGTACTCCATGACAGCGCCCGTTGATCACCATGACCTTACCGTCAACTTAGATCGATCTGAAAGCTTCTTGCATTAATGTGTTACTAAATACCACCATAACTGACAAGTGTGATGCACTCAGCGATCATAATATCCCCTGAGCTACATACTCAGGTCGTAATATTAACGATGTGATGTGTATTGTAATCTCGCGGTGGGCAATCGCCGCTGAAGGTAGGGCGGTATTAAATTCCGACAGCTACGTGATAAATCGAAATTGGAAAAGTTTAATAATGTTCGGTTGCTCCGAAAGCAATAAAACCGCTTACAAACGGGCATAAGCGAACTAGACGAGCGACGGCGACGCCTTCGCCTTTTGAGTCCGTCAGTCCGGCTCAGTGTTTACTGTTCTGGTTTGTATTGTAACCAGTGACCACTTCTAGCTTAGACGGTTTTTGTGTTTTATCAAGAATTTAAATAAAGGCCAAGAAATTGTTTCTTTTAGTTGTTCGTTTGCACGACGCGGACGCGACGTAGCTGAAGCACAACTTATAAAAGTTTCATGTACAAAGATCGCAAATTATGGTTTAATTATATTTTTCGGAAGTATAGAGTGTCCAATATTATAGTCTGCTGTATTTTATTGAACACAAAATATAAAAACTTAGTGATTTCGTCTTCTTATATACAATATATATATATATATATATATATATATATATATATATATATATATATATATATATATATATATTGTATATATATATATATATATTACATATATTATATAATAAATTATTATATATTCTTTAATTTTACATCCAAAATGTAAAGAAAAAAAAACTGGAAGATTGAAGTGAAAAATCGTGATTGATTACTCATAATATTGATACTCTGAAATTGAATGAATCATAATCAGCGACCAGTTGATGCTGTGTGTATGGTGGGATGGAAGGCGCATTGTTCATTATGAGAAGAGGTAGAAGTCAAAGGCGGTCAGGCTCACGGGCATGTATTGGTTTTCTAGCAAGGTAAGAATTGTAGATCTTGATAGTCGTAGTTGCGCTTTAGTCTGACACTGCTAGGTTTTGAGATCTAGATACTGAAACTGTTTGTGTTTTGTTAATAGTTTCCGTAACATATTATGGTCAGCCTAATATTTTAGGTTGTGTCGTTTGAGGTACAAGTACTTACCTAACTTATAATAATATAAAAGTTAGAATTTAGATATTTCACACCTCATAAGGCGAAGTGGTTGTTATTGTGCCCTCGTGCCCTGAATTGTCAATTTTGTGATTTTAAAATGCCACTATCATAACCATAACGCACTTACACGATACAACCTACGTATAAATAAAAATTGTTTCTTTTAATAGACCAGTACCAAATATTACATTACGAATAATGTTCAACATATCATCAACACCAGACTGCAAACTTTTTTGAATCTGGAAATAGCTCAGGAACAAGCAGGTTTCTTCAAGGGTCGAGGAACCAGGGAGCAGATTTTAATACTTCGACAAATCATCGAGAAATCTAGAGAATTTAACATCCCACATATAATACTAGATGATACCGCGACGTCGTTCGAGTACATATTTTTACATCTTGGGACTTTTTAAGTTTACTTTTTTTAGTTGAATTATATAATTTGATTCTATATGTGTTATTTCAGTTAAAAGTTGTTTTTAGATCCTACAAACGTTTCAAAAAATATTTATAAATATTATTAAGATAATAATTTAGGTATTACTCAATATTGTAACTGAATGAAATTTTAGGTTTGACAATAAGTGATTGCAGTATGGGTTGAAAAACATCTGTGAAGTTAGAAGTAGCCATATGAAAAAGAGGGTTGTTATAAGTTTTACGTTCGTCAGTCTGTCATAAAATAATTAGTTAAACCAGTTATTTAAATGTTGTTCCTTGAACTTAATAAAATTGTTCTTTTAGACTTAGATATCTTTTCTAGGGTATCTTTTTGTTATATGTAAGCGGACATCAACATATATATGTATGACAGGTTTTTTTTTCAAATTTTAAATGTGGTTAAATCCAAAAAACTTAAATACTTTCGTGGTGAAATATAAATATACTTATTTAGTTTGTAAATTTCTTCACATCTCTCTCTTGCAACGTTTTCTCATGGTTGCCATTGTCAGATGTGGACCAAGCACCAGTTTACAAATAAAAAAAGAATTATCAAAATCGGTTCACCTAGTCGAAAGTTCTGACGTAACAAACTTAAAAACAACATACCGACGAATTGGGAACCTCCTCCTTTTTTATCGGTTAAAGAGAGTGACTCTATTGTTTTCATTTCTGACTGTGTCCTTTCATCTGTCCCATTCTGACAAGCGGGTTTTGTCTGGTGACTAGTCAATAACTGTACCATATTTAATGAAAAAATATTCGTTTTTATTAAATTACGCTTTTTTCATATCAGTCTGATATAAATAAAATAACCTTACCCATGATAAGTCACACCATCCTTTTTTGAGTCGTTAATGTATTATTTAAGCACTTTTTATAGCACACTTAGGCTTGTTGATTGACACAGTTGACACACGACTGATAGTCCATTTAAATGTTCCATGAGCTTTGCATTTTTTAGAGCACGCAATTTTATTTTTAGGACATGTGTAGGAGGTCAATAGAAGCTTAAACCCAAGTTTGTGGGGTTGCCGCCCTGGTCTCCCTTCCGCCATCTTGGAAAAAGGGGTGCAAACACTGTTTTCGCGATATCTCGGAAACTATGCGTCCTCCAAAAAATGTGAAAGGCATAATTTGTAGCAAATCTCTTTCCCTACAAATATTTTCAAATAACTTTTTTTTTCTCTAAATTGAAAATTAAAGAAGTTATAAGCAAAAAAGTGATAAAATTTCTATAACAAATTTATTTTTTGCTCTATAACTCTTTTTTTTTTACATTTAACAAGAAAATTACCTCTGACCAATCTTGGATATAGTCTTTTGAGGAAAAGTTTTTGCTTATTTTTTTTTATTTCATTCATTTAAAACCCTGTTACAGCGCTCCAAACTTGACCGGGTTCGTCAATGCTCATGAGAATCCGGTCAAAACGAAATGCTTAACTTAAGTTAATGATCTTTTTTTTTATTGTAAATATATTCTTGAAAAACAAATTATTGAATCCGTAAAACTTTACTTATTCATTCCTGTTTTCCTTGCTATAGAACTTACCAAATTATTGTTGCTTATTCTAATTTCTAAGAGGAGAGGTACATTTTTGAAAATGTTAAGCAGGTATAAAAGGTCCGAGTTACCATTTGGCGATAAATGAACATAAGCCTGCTACGACTCGTTTTCACAGTCTCCGAGAATATCACCAGGTCCAGTCGTGGCTCGGAAGATATCGAAATATACGAGCTTCCAAGCCTCCAGCACCCCCCGATCTCATGAAATAAATTTTCTGCACATGCAAAGGAAATTGTGGAAGTATGTGTGGCTGCAGAAAAGCTGGCCTCAAATGGTCTACAGATGCCTCCATTATTCTAGCGAAACATGCAGCAACATAATGGAAATATCTAAGTTAATGGAAGAAAATAGATTTGAATATGAACTTCCAAATATGACTCTAATTTTAACTCCTGTTAATGAAGGAAATTCTACGTTCAATTACATTCTGAGCCACAGCCTGGACCATCGAAGAAAATTAGAATAGAACAGGTAGCTAATAACTGATTGAAAATATGGTTCTGTCTAGGATTACCTCATCAGCAAGATGTCTGTGCAGTAGGCCTACTGGGAATACGGAATACCACGTAAATGAAACGCGCCTAGGGTCTCTAAAGATGATAATACTAAGTTAAGCATTTCGTTTTGACCGGATTCTCATGAGCATTGACGAACCCGACTCAACTTTAGAGCACTGTAACAGCGTTTTAAATTATAGAAAAGTATAAGAAAAATACAGAAAAAATTTTCTTAAAAGACCATCGACAAGATTGGTCTCAGGTAATTTTTTTGTAAAATCTATTGAAAAGGGGTGCACTTTGGGTAGATATATATATTGGTTTTATGTATAAAAGTATTTATTTACTTAAGATACTAAATTAATTTATGACAATAACACTTGCTAAATAACTATAATTATTGGTTCTACTTGTCAGTAAGCGGATCTCTACTATCAATTGGTTAAAATGGTTACTCGGACCAGCCCTGTAATGGTTATAGACAAATGGTTAATGGTAACTAGGACCGGACCTGTCAATGGTTACTCGCGTACTGCATCTCTACTATGCATAGGTAATAATGGTTAAAATGGTCATTCGGGCCGGTCCTGTAATGGTTAATGGTAACTAGGACCGGCCCCATCAATGGTCACCCGCGTACTGCCTTACTAAAGGCAACACATGGTTATATTACAATTAATTTTATTTACTAAGCAAAATTTGTAATATAATGCTGTTCGATGGATTTACTTCGAACATCTATAAAAAAAAGTTATACAGCAAAAAAGAAATTTGTTATAGAAATTTTCTCCCTTTTTTTGCTCATAACTTATTTAATTATACGTTAAGGGCAAAAAGTTATTGATCATATTTGTAGGCAAAGCGGTTTGCTACAAATTATGCCTGTACGAATTTTTTGTAGGACGCATAGTTTCCGAGATATCGCGAAAAAGGTGTTTGCACCTCTTTTGCCAATATGGCGGCCGGGGGACAAGGGCTGCCACCCCACAAACTTGGGGTTAAGCTTCTATTAATCCCCACATAATATGACCCAAAAATAAAAATGCGTCCTCTAAAAAATGCAATATTCCGTCCTTCAATTGTAACATTTCAATGACAATAAGGACAAAATTGTCCTTAGATTGTCTTTATTTCATTTCATTTCATTTCATTTCATTTCATTTCATTTCATTTCATTTCATTTCATTTCATTTCATTTCATTTCATTTCATTTCATTTCATTTCATTTCATTTCATTTCATTTCATTTCATTTCATTTCGAACCACCAACAGAATTACACATATAGAAATTTTATATTATTTATGTCTTAGGTGCTAAGTTTATATATATAATTCCATTTATAGGCAGCTGCATTGCAAATTCAGAAAGATAAGTCGTCCGACAGAACTTCAGGATAGAATTAGAAGATTTAAAAATGAACATTAAAAAAAAGATTAATGGTGAACATAAATATACACAACATTTACAATTCTAAGAAGTAAGCGTTTGACATCTCCCAATCTCCCACTTGAGAGACAAGTGATTTTACAAGATTTATTTAAAAAAAATCCAAATTATTATAAAACAAATCAATGGAAATATCCCGTGCAGTGAATTCCCCGTATAGTCTGCTTAGCCTAGGTATGAGGGAATGATGATCAAGATTTGTTCAATAGATTTGTCTTTAAGCACACTTTTGCCGTTCCATTGTCAGACTGCGAATGATATGTCCATATGTGCAGAGCGTCATTGGGTAGGTAAGTACTTGTACCTCGAATGACACAAACTAAAATATTAAGTTGACCATATGGTACGGAAACTACATATATGCGAGACACAAACGACTTCAGTATGTAGATATATATATATCTATAGACTAAAGCGCAGTTCTACGACTAGTTAGATCTACAGTGCCTTGTGGTAGTACCTTGGTAGAAAACCCTGCCTTAGAGTAGGGATAGATACTAAGCTATAAAACAATACTTATTTGAATTTAAGAAAGATATTAAAGATTCTTTGACAAAGAAGGCTTACTATAGTATAGTAGATTATAAAGCGGGTAATGATGCATGGTTCTCGTCTGGTTCTGTGCAGGCCATCTTAAATTGTATATTATAATATTAAATACGCTATTATGTTTTAAGATTTAAAAGATAGGCTGGGAGTTTCTTTTCCGTTCTTTTCTTCTTCTTATGTAGCTTCATGACGTATACCAAGTGTTGTTGCTGTCTGTCTGATATCTGTTCTGGTATTGTCACTCCCTATGGTAAATAAATATTATTTTATTCTATTCTAGTACGCTTCGATGCAAGTAAAAGTGAGTAAATAAACTGTGCACGTGTTTATACAACCTAAGTATAAGCACTAACTAAATTTTCAAATTGTAAGTACAGGGAACTGGTGAGTATTGCATGATATTATGTAAATTAAGATTCTTTTTTTGTTGTTTGCTTGAGTTCTCGTAACAGGATTCGCAGTCATGCTCGCTTAAATGTCACTGCTTGTGGCGGCGACATGGGACGGGTTAAAATATGGTTGAGGGAGGCGATGGCTGGCTCATGCGTCATGCTCGTGAACGGGCGCTGCTTGTGGTGAAGGATGATCCTGTTGCCGGAGACTCGGCTTCAGATTCTTAAAAGTTATTGTATATTATATATAATCCCTTATAAGACTTTTGTATTAATTTACATTTACTTTTTTACTTACTCGTGTAAAGCATTGACTATTTGACGTTTGAGTATGTTTGTTGCATCACTTTACATATTATAGTGTAAGTGAAATCAATTGTAAAACGATGAAAATGTAAATATTCATTTAAAAGAGTGGCAATGAGTTTCTTGCTTCTTCTTCTCATTAGCTCACCCTTTACGAAGTAGCGGTAGATTCAATAAGAAAAAATATTTTTTTTGACATTCATAAGTGTCATTTACGTGACGTACATGAATTAAGTTATTTATATTTATTTTAATTAACATAATCATTTTATTTTGTATTTATTAATAATTTGTTAGCAAGTCCAACATTCGACATATAAATAAGTGTGACGAGAAAGCTGAGAAGAAAACAAATTAGGTTTTCGTTGTAATAAGCAATTCACTGATATTATTTACATATTCAAATTACGTCTATACAAAACTCCTGTTTTTAATTATAAACTTAATTTGGTTATGATAAATCTATGGAAATTTTTACCTCGAGTCTCAGCCCTCTGTAGCAGTAAGGGTAGAGTAATTACTTCTTTTCTTTGTAATAAAAACGGATTAAACTTTACTTAGGGCGGCCTATTCATTATGTTTACTATTCAAAACGGCCAGCGACTAAAAAAACTAATTTCATCTGATCCCTTACACAGAGAACTTTAATGAAATACGGATCTTAGAAAATCTTAATTAATTTTATGCTTAAACAAGTATAAGAAACTGGAGGAATTAATAATTTAGATTTGTGAAGCTGTTAAGACATTCTTAATTTGACGAGCTATATCCATATTATTATAGATAATGAAAATGGTCTTTATTTGAGGCTCAATCACGCCTAAACCACTGATCGAATCGACATGAAACTACCACCATTCGATGCAAAATTTATCCTAAATGGTTGATGACAGTGGCGTGCATTGGTTTTCTAGCAAGGTAAGCACTGTAGATCTAACTAGTCGTAGAACCGCGCTCTAGGCTGACAGTACTAGGTTTTGAAATCTACATACTACAGTCTGTATATGTAGTTGTTTGTGTTTCGCATGTAGTTTCCGTACCATACGGTCAACCTAATATTTTAGTTTGTGTCATTCGAGGAACAAGTATACCTTAAACTGCTTTCTTATTTTATTCCAATAGCCAGAGCATGCGTGTTTATTTCCCAAAAAATATTTATTATTAAAATTCTAAGATTACACATACTTAGTAGTTTTTGACGTTCAATAAGTGATTTTAACTCCTATTTTGAATAAAAATATTTGAATTTGAATTTGAATGTTTAATTTCATTTTTACCGCCATCTAGTGGTAAACACACATACTGCAATCATTTACTGTCAAACCTAAAATTTCATGCGTTTATGATCTTTATATATGCCTGGAAATAGTAATTGTCTGTCTCGTATTTAGTAAAGTCAACCTTCAAACTCATACTCGACCTGCAATTGCCTACTTCCCGGCCTTTGCAATAATGTACTATTAAAGCATAACAATGCGTGGAACTATAACAAACACCAAACGCAACATCTCAAGCCGACTTAAAGAACACATTGCGGATATTACACGCGTTTTAATCCTATATAAAGTATTTCATTAAAGTGTGTAATACTCGGGATAATCAACGAAAATACTAAATAAAATATTTATACATAACATATGTGCATATCATGTAAATAACAAAATCAACAAAGTGAAAAAGAAACTTTTTAAAAACAAGCATTTATTCTTAGATATTTCATACGTGTAGAAAGAGCGTCCTGCTGCTAGACTTCTTTCTTGTTTGGTATTATACCTCGTAACTTATCCCGTTACCCGGGGTCGGTTTTTCTTATCATGTGGCACCATCTCTCGCGTTTCCATCACTGAGACCAAGACGTTTCATGTCCCTTTGGCAGGTATTTGGGTCTTCCCCTATCCCTCTTTCTTGTAGCCATGGAAAGGCACATTTCCATCACATCAATCGTCAGGCCTACGCAGCACGTGTCCATAACATCTGAGCCTTGATACTGATATTTTATCTGTTATGGTGCAACTTTAAGGCTTCCTCTTGTACAATGTGTCCCGGCATGTAGTAATAAAACTATTTCATCGACGAAAATACCCCACATAGGGGATCAATTTCAAAACCCTACCAGTCTGAAACTACTTTGTCAAACTATTAAATATATCAATAAACAATATAAAAATAAAATAAAACAAGAAAAAAATTAGAAAAACAGTTGAACTCAAGGCCAGCCGTTTAACTTCCCGCAAAGCACTTCAATTTTATCTAAAGCGTCGTTTTTGAGTTTTTCGAGGTCAGTTAGTTCGGGTGTAAGCTGGTTCTGGACGTCATCATAAATTTGACAAGCCAAGCGATCACCATCTCACCCCCTATTCTCAAACACTCGATAGTAAATCTACTATTCCTCACAGCCAACACCATCAGACTCCATCATCATAATACATTTGACAAGGCAAGCCATTACCATCTCACCCCCATTCTCAAACACTCGACAGTAAATCTGCTATTCCTCACAGCCATCATCCTCGACATTCATCAAGACAACCACCGGTCTTAATATATTTAATAAACTTTTATTTTATTAGACAAAACAGTTGTATTAACAACCTGACTTTATTATTATTGCAATACGAAAACTAAAAGCATTTAATTAAATGTTATCACTGTCAGAATAAATAACACAGATCCTTAGCAAAGCCAAACTGATCCTTACAAACGATATTTGAAGTAAACAACTACATAATTAATTAGAGGAACAATTACCTATATCTCTTCATCTTTTCCGGTTTAGCTCGAACAACCGGCGAGTCAATTTGTTGAAATGGTTATTGTATGGGTCGAGTAAGCTGCACAACTGTGTCCTATGTTGTACAACTGTGTTCTATATTATAATATACTAGCTGACCCGGCAAACGTTGTTTGCCTTATAGTTTTTTCTCCGACGTATTTTACAAATACAACTATTTAAAAAAAAAATTAATTTCTATTGATCCAGAGATAAAGGCCGGCAATGCTCTTGTGATTCCTCTGGTGTTGCAAGTGAATGTGGGCGGTCTTTTTCCATAAAAAAGATAACCCTCTAGAAAATTGTGATAATGATTTTAAATGAAAGAAAGTATTTTCTTGTTTCGTAAATTTTGCAACGATTTTATATTATTCTGCGATTCGGGACGGAGGCAAATCCAACAAATTTAAGATCATGAAAATCAGACCAGCTGTTCTCCAGATATAAGTGTTCGAACAACTATATTGTGCAATGTATGTTAATTTGTACTAAGAATTTTTATGATGATTTTACCAATAGGTATTATAAACGCATAATATAATAATAGGTATTATGCAAATGATGGTTGACAGTAATGCAAAAGATATAGGTAGTTGCTGCAATGTATTCCTATGCCCTCCTCAATTATGTTAAACGATTTATTTCAGTGAGCAGACACATGCAGATTTTGCGATTTAAAAACGCGTGAGCAAGTCACGTAGAGTTGGCCATAAGAAAAACATGGCATGTCCAAGTGTATGCCTGCTTCTTTTAAGGTTTGACCCTGCGATTTGTAGATAGTAATAGAAAATGAAAATTAATAGGAACTGCAGGCGTTTAAAATTAATAACCCCTCCACCCGCAGCCATCCGATCGCCCGCAAGTCCGTCCCACCGCCTGCCACCGGACCGCAGTACAATATCGCGCACTCGATTGTTTATTGTCATCGTCATAACTATCCAAATATTTGTTCAAATAATGTAGTAGACAGAGATCATCTACTTTAAATACCTGTTATGTAAGTATGATTCGCATATGTAAGCTATATTATTGTAAAGTTTTAATAAAATGCATTTAGTAGATTTCGCGTTAAAGAGCAACAGCCATACAATCATACATCCAGACGTCCATACATTCTTACAAACTTTCGTATTTATAATATTAATAGATAAGGTAGGTAGAATTCGTATTTATAATATTAGTAGATAAGGTAGAAGGTAGGGCTGAGATTTTTACAGGTCAATACATCCAAACATTCTTAAAAACTTTCGTATTTATAATCTTAGTAGATACTTTTTTGGAAAGCCAGAAGGTAGAACTGAGATTTTCACAAGTCCACACATCCAGACATCCAAACATTCATACAAACTTTCGTATTTATAATTGAGTAGACAGTTCTTTGGAAAGGCGGAAGGTAGGGCTGAAATTTTTACAGGGTTGTAAGATTAAGCTTAGTATGTATCAATTTATGGGATGTTTATGGGATTTTTACATTATATAATACGTGAGGCACACTAAAAGTTTTGTACTCCTAGCTAATCAGAACTATTTGAATTTTGAATGTTATATTATTTGAAACGTTGCAACCTTCTTAGTAATAAAAAACAATTGGAGGGAAATCATTTGTCAATTGATTTCTATCACACATCAAAGTTCTACGTACGCAACGAAAATGGAAGATTAGACGAAATGATTTTAGAGCGATAATTTTTATGATTTTAAAAGTTCTCTCTCTCCGCAAGCTGTGCCACTCTTCTTCAAAATGCTTTTGGGAGAGAAGCACCTTGCTTGAGCATCGTGAGGCGATGGTTTGCTGAATTAGAGAGGTCGGGTTTCTTTACATGACGAATTACGTGAAGGCCGGCCTTCATCTGCCATCAACGAAAATAATGTGGCTACTGTTAAGCGGCTAATTGAAGAAAACCCGCGGATTACCCACGCGCGCTCCATTCTATTCACATGTATTACTGTTTGTTGCATATAATTAATTCCGAAATAATAGTCAATAATAGTCAAATAGTGTAACATAACATATTATTGAGTAGCCAGTGAAACGATCTAACTTTTGTTGAAATCAGTTGTATAACATACGAATTTAATAAAACGTAATCAGTGATTAAAATTCAAACTTAAATTACGTGTGTCGGTACAATTAAAACTATTCATAAGCGTACTTGTTTGTGCCGTCGCGTCTGTCATCGTGCGTGAGTCATCTTCACCGTGCAGTGCTGCGTTCAAACGAGCGAGTCAACTTGCCAGCCGCCGAGCTCCGTTTAATATCGTATTTCGTGCTAGTAAGTTTATAGTCGGATCGGATAAAATATATTATGTCGCAAAATAAAACAAAATTTGGATGTTGTGAACGCCAGACTACTTCATCAAACATTTTAAACTGTGTTTCCTGCAGATTCAAATTTCATTTAAACTGTGTCAACATTAACAAGGGATTAAAGGACTTATCGGAGGAATTTAAGTCAAAGTGGATATGCCCAGGTTGTCATAGTAAGCAGCCAAAATCGGATAATACCAATACACCAATTCGACCAGCCGTAAATCACCAATCACCGGAGTCATTTAGTAATATAAATTGTAGAAGAGGAGGACAAATAGTACAAAACAATACGTCAGAAATATCAATAGAAAGTGTTCGACAAATTATCCGCGAAGAACTCCAAACTATATCAGACAATTTTAAAACGAATATATTAACACAATTTGAAGTACAAACCAAAGAACTACTGGACAGTTTTAAACGGGTATCAGATTCCTTAAATACAATTAAGAAACAACAAGAGATCAACACTTCAGAAATAAAACAGTTAAAATCCGAGAACGAGACGTTACGGAATACGGTCTCAGACCTTAACTCAAGGATCACTCGCATGGAACAACACGCTCGAGCCAGTAATCTAGAAATACAGAACATTCCCGAGCACAAATCTGAGAACCTAATTACTATTGCTAAGCAACTTGCTTCTGTTACAAATTATAAGTTGAACGAGGCGGACATCCATCTATGCACAAGAGTTGCTAAAATAAACAGTGGAAGTCCCCGTCCTAGATCCGTAATTGTAAAATTCAGTTCTCCTAGAATTAGAGACGATTTTCTTGCAGCGACACTCAGATTTAATAAAAAAGCAAGCAACGCAATTGATAAGCTTAACACATCTCACATTGGTATCAGTGGTACAAAAAAACCCGTATTCGTTGTTGAACATCTCTCACCATCACAAAAAGCCCTCCACGCAGCGTCCCGTAATAAAGCAAAGGAGCTTGGTTACAAGTTTGTCTGGGTAAAGTCAGGAAGGATTTTCATGCGTAAAACCGAAACATCAGAATACAAATTAATTAAAAGTGCTGAATATCTAACCCAACTAACCTAGACCTTATTCCTTATCTCAATTTAATAACCTAAATAGTAATTCTTACTAATTATAATAATTAAGTATTGCTAATTGTTTCAATTTTCGTCAATCTTTGTCTTGGTCAATTACATATTTATTATTAAATACATACACAAATTATCCTTACCAATTTGTATGTCAACTGATAACATTAAAATTTACTATCAGAATGTAAGAGGATTGAATTCTAATGCAGCTGAGGTACGTCAACAAATGCTAAATAATAACTATGATATTTATATATTTACAGAAACTTGGCTTAATAGTGGATGTTTTGATGCTGAAATTTTTGAAAAAGGTTATTTAGTATATAGGCGGGACCGCGAAACTTCTTCAGTTACTAGTTCCATAAGAGGAGGGGGGGTGCTGATAGCAGTATCCAATCAACTGAGTTCTAAGCGAATCAATGAGTATGAAAGCAATTCTGAGGATCTCTGGGTGTCAGTTACTACTGCTGGAGCTCGACCAGGCAAAAGTGCTACATCAATTTTATTATGTGCTGTATATCTGCCACCGCCAATCACCAATGAGTCTAAAAATTTTCGTTGGCAAAGTCAATGTAAATCTGGAAACCTGCACCAATTACCAATGCAGTTTGATTTTAGGTGATTTTAACATGAGTGGAATTACATGGCTATCAAATCAAAATGACGAAACATTGAATTATACAAAACCTTCAGGATATGAAAACCGTGAACTGCTTTGCAAATTCGTAGACTTTATGATGCTCAATGACCTCAAACAATTTAACTATGTGACAAACAAGCAACATAAAATTCTTGATTTGGTACTATGTAATGAAGATCTTCTACAAGTTTCTGAATGTTTGCAACCTGTAAGAAATGTTGATAAATTACATCCTCCTCTTGACATCTTGTTAAAAGTTAAAACGAAAAGAAATACCATACCACTCACCAGTCGACATAATTTTTTTAAAGCCGATTATAAAGCAATTAATAAATACTTAGAATCTGTACAATGGAGTGATGAATTTAAATCGTGTATATGCGTAAATGAAATGGTAAAGATATTTTACGAAATATTACGAAAGACTATTAAAAAGTACGTTCCAATGACTAAATCTGGAAATTTTTCTTACCCTGTCTGGTTTTCTCAGCACTTAATATATCTGCTAAAGCAAAAAAATAATTATTTTAACAAAATTAAGAAATACAATAATCCTTTGGACAAAATAGAATTTGAATACCTAAGAGATTGCAAAAGACTGATAAAGGAATGTTACGTCAAATACATCAATGGACTCGAATATGAACTTATGAAGAATCCGAAAAAATTTTGGACACATATTAAAAACATGAGAAAGAATAGTTCGTTGTATCCAGACACTATGACCCTAAACTATAATGTATCATCAAATCCTAACGATATACCAGACATGTTTGGAATACATTTCTCTTCGGTATATGAAAATGATATTAGCGATAACAACAACGACTTAAAAAATCCAGAATCATGGACTGAACCACTAGACGTCATAGGACATTTTGAATTCACACCTGAAGAAGTCGCAAAGAAGCTTAAAATGATTGATACCACTAAAGGCAGAGGTCCAGATAATATACATCCACTATTCTTAGTTAATTGTGCTAATATGCTAGGCTTTCCCCTCACATATTTGTTCAAAGAATCCCTGCTGTCAGGAACATTCCCAGATGTCTGGAAGGAAGCAAGAGTAGTTCCTATATACAAAAACGGAAAGAAAGACCATATAACTAATTACCGCCCAATCTCTATCCTATCTTCAATATCTAAAGTATTTGAATCACTGGTGCATAACGTTATTTATTCACATGTACAAAAATATATTACCACTAAACAACATGGATTTATGGCTAAGAGATCGACCAATACAAATCTTACACTTTTTATGTCCGAATTGAAAGAAACTGTAGATCAAAACATACAGGTAGACGCGGTCTATACTGACTTTTCAAAAGCGTTTGACAAGGTTAACCATAAAATTCTCATTGGAAAATTACATAGATTTGGGATAACTGATAACCTTCTTAAATGGTGTGCTTCCTACCTTTCTGAGCGATGGGCGAGAGTAGTAATGGATGGAAAAGAATCTCAACCATTTGTTGCGTCTTCTGGTATACCTCAGGGGTCCATTCTGGGGCCTCTATTTTTCAATGTCTTCATCAATGACATAATACGATCTGTAAATCACAGCGACGTTTATCTTTTTGCAGACGACCTCAAGTTGGTCAAGACAGTGAGAAACAGCTCTGACGTGAAATGCCTTCAGAATGACATTGAGAAAATTCATGATTGGTGCACAAAGAACAAAATGTTTCTAAACACCTTAAAATGTCAACATATAAAGTATGTTAGAAAGCGATGCACTTTGCAATCCGAATACTTCATTGACGGACAAAAGCTACATGAAGTACCAAGTATTCGAGACCTCGGTATCCAAGTAGACAGCAAGCTACGTTTTTCGGATCATATTGATAAAATCTCGGCTGAAGCAAATCGATCTCTGGGCTTTATTTTAAGAAGTACTAAGGGCTTCAAAAAACCAGCTACAGTAATTAAATTATATAACTGTTACGTTAGGAGCAAGCTTGAGTATTGTAGTACAGCTTGGAACCCGACTTATAAGGTGCATATAGATAGACTGGAAAGGGTACAGAAAAAGTTAATTGGTAGTCTATCGTACCGATTCAAGACTCCAAATACAGTCAGGACATATGCAGACAAACTGAAGCACTTTCAATTACAGCAGCTATCCTCGCGACGATCTCATCTCGACATGTTATTTCTCCATAGGTTAATAAACGGCGGCATTGATTGTCCAGCTCTGTTACTTAAATTTAAATTTAAATTTCCTGCCAGAATACCACGACATCTATGTGACTTGTTTGAGCCAAGTTTCTGTAAAACCAATCTAGGACGTGATTCACCTGTGGTACGCATTTCTCGTCGCTATAATGACTATACAAAGAAAAGTCCAAATATCGACATTAATTTTGATAGTCTTAACAACTTTAAATTAAAGCTTATTAAGTGTGACCTATCTACAGCCTTAGAATGTAATACCAAGATAGTCTTATATAATAAATTGATTGGAATACTGCATTCACAGATTTGTAATTAATATAAATAGCTCGTAATTTACTAATTTTAATAAATATTCTTTTTTTCTTTTGATTTCTCCTTACTAATAATTTTTGTAACACAAAGCATGCTGTGATTACCTTTAATTGTAGGAAAAGTTAAATTTTATAAGTAAATGCAATGTAATTATTAAAACTGTAACTACTATTTCTTATGTTGGTGATCCATTAAATAAATAAATAAATAAATAAATAAATTACCAATGAGACAATTCGAGGACTATTGGGGATTGGTATGAGCCAAATTCAGAAAATTATACACGAAGAATTGAAAGTTCGGAAACTTTGTTGTCGTTGGATCCTTCATGAATTAACAGCGGTGCAGAAGCGGGCTCGCGTGGAATGGTGCTCACAGATGCTTTTAAAGTACGACCACGGACATTCTAATGCTGTGTATGACATTATCACAGGAGACGGAACGTGGATTTATTGTTTTGAACTCGAAACAAAACAGCAATCTTGTGAATAGGAGTTTGAAAATGAGAACAGGCCAACAAAAGTGAGGCAGGCGAGAAACGTTGGTAAAAAAAAAGCGATAATTCCATTTAAAGATCAAAAAAATCTGCATAATTCCATTTAAAGATCAAAATAGTGTGTGGAATGGTGTTCTACCATTTCTTTACCCAGGGTATTAAAAAAGTCCACGAAAGAGGACCAAAAAGCCGCGTTTTCCTACATGATGACAACGCTTCTACACACGCGGCCAACAAAACTAAGTCATTTATAGCTTCCGAAATAGTACAACTCGTCACCCGTCCGACCTAGCACCCTGTGATTTTTGTATTTTCCCCAAAATCAAAGATTTGATGAGAGGTTTCACTTTTACCAATTCCGAAGAGGCAATGATAGAGTTCAATCAGCACGTAGAAAACATGCCTTCTGATCTGTGGTCCTCCTGTTTTATAAATGGTTCAATCGCATGAAAAAATGTTTAAAATGTAAAGTAGAGTATTTTGAAAAGGAATAAACATAATATTTTGGTTATACCATGTTGTTTTTTAAGTTACGCAAAACTTTTAGTGTGTGTTTAGTTTTACCTAGGTACTTACACATTGATTTACCGGCAATATAAGGTATCAACTAAATTAGGTGAATAAGTTGTTGTATATTAAGCTATATTCTTATACTGTATCACTATAGTAATTATTTTTCCTACGGGAACTCGTTAGTTTTCCAGGATGAAAGGTATCCAAGATGTTTTATTTAATTTTATTAAATTAGATGAATATTTGTTGTGTACTAAGCCTTATAAGAAACTGTTGTTTTTTAACTCTCCCACTGGAACTCCTTAATTTTCTGGGATGAAAAGTATTTAAGGTATCAACATCATAAATTTTACTAAATTAGGTGCATAAGTTGTTGTGTACTATGCAATATAAGTAAGTAGAGGTTTTAAATGTCCCACGGGAACTCTTTAATTTTCCGCAATGAAAAGTATGTAAGATGTTGACCGGAAATATAAGATATAAACGTGCCAATATTTATTAAATAATGTCCATAAGGTGTTGTGTACTGCGCTTTATAAGTAAGTAGAGGTTTTTAACTGTCCCACGGGAACTCTTTAATTTTCCGGGATGAAGAGTATCTAAGATGTTTACCAGGGATATATCATGATCATGCAAAAATTTCAATTAAATCGGTCCAATAGTTTCAGAGATTAGCCCGTACAAACAGACAACAGACAGAGAAACAAAAAAATCGGGACTTGTCCTATTTCTCTTCTTACCCTGACTCGGTTTTGATATTTTTTTTTCTTTGTACAGAAATTTGATCTTTACAGATTTATTATAAGTATAGATATAGATAACAATAGTTCGTATCAAATATTAAACAAAGACACATCAAGTATATCGATAGCATTCATAATCCATAATATTTTAAATTGTGAGATAAAGTTTGATAAAGTTTTAAATTTATGAAAATTTCTATAAATATAGTTATGTTAAGAAATACATAAATAATACAAGTTAAGTTTCGAGCGTAACATACCAGGTAGTTCAGAGATTGCGTATTTAAAACCTGAAAATTTATTTGAATTTAGAATCTAAAAATGCTTGGCTAAATATTGTAAGTTATCAAAATTTTCCAGACCATTAAGACGTGTCAAATAGTACGGGACGCACTTCTTTGTCAGTCAGCCTTTGTAATGTTCTGATGACATTTACTGGCATAATGGAGCGTGCCCGTCTTCCTGCCGTGACAAAAGATGAGTCGGGCTTGTGGCGTGCAAGTAGATGCTCTAAGACATCTCAAAATCAGCTAGAGAAATTATTAGTCGTCACGCCAGCATCAATGAAGCTATCTGCAAGACATTTGCCTCTCTTAATATAACAACTATTTTGGAGCCAAATGGTATTTCCCATCCCATTGGACAGTATCCCGATGCAGTGAGTGGCTTGGGCAAGGGTAAGGGCGCTGGTGGAACTGGACGACGACTTAAATCGACGCTCTTGCTCATACTCATGGCCAGGCTACTTTACTTAGCGCTGGAGGAGCTGGTTCGACTGCCGAAGGCAGCAAACGTCTCAAATATATCGGCTTCAGTGAGTCCTTGGTCCTGGAAGCCCGCAGAATGTACAAAGTACCTTCTACGCATCGCAATACAACTACTGAAAACCCAAGCGCTGGCTTCTATATCAGTCATCGGATCAGTCTATCTACCCATCTACTCAGCTGCCCACGTACCCATCTCCCCATCTTCCCAGCTACCCCACGTGAAACAGCTGCCAGTGCTATTATAACACTTTCTCGTAGTGATCTTACTTCATGTATATCATATTGTTTGTCTATACATAATATTATAATACTAAAATCGCAACAAAGACGTGTGCATTGAATATTATCTTAAAGAATAGTGCTGTGTGTTTTTCAAAGAATAACGAATCCAAAAAAGTACTTTTTACCATTTTTGTCTTTGTAAAAGGGTCAATTATATATTTTTTTGGAGAATGGTAGATTGTTAACCGAGGGTGGAAAGAATCATTTCCCGAGGTATTTAGGCTATAGTCCGAGTAGGAAATGATTATTTTACCCGTGTTAAACATTGCACTTTTCATTTCGAATATGAGGAAAATAAAACTAGTTGTTTATCTACACTATTTATTAATAATTGATAATAATATTATTAACACCTATTTGATAGTAGATTGTTAACCTAGGGTCGAAAGAATCAATTCCCGAGGTATTTAGACGCCCGAGCGCAGCAAGGGCGGCTATTGTCCGAGTAGGAATTGATTCTTTTACCCGTGTTAAGCACTTTACTTTTCATTTCGAATATGACGAAAATAAAACTAGTTGTTTATCTGAACTATTTATTGATATTAAATCATAATATTAGTAGTACCTATTTAAAATTAATTGTCAAATTAGGACAATTTATGACGACTTTTTAAATTTTAAATATGGAACTCTCCGCGTAATTGTTGCGGCTTATTCCGCTCAAAGACGTTTGCGCTAAGTTCACACTGGCTGTTTAGAAAGTCACATGGCCGCAGCTTTTTTTAATTAGTTTTTTTTTTACATAGCTGAAAGCAGTTCTATTTTTGAAGTTCATTCCGGCCCTTAGGTGGAAAATATATTGTATGAGTTTTTCCCTCTCTATGGAGGAAAGCAGCATTTTCCACCCAATAATCGGATCAAGACAACATTACTTTCGGAGTATGAGAAATGAAAAAGATGTATTAGAGTGTAGTCAGTGCACATGAACTCTGAACTGTCAGGTGTTCGCGGTTGATACTTGATAGTTCTCCCCTCTCGCTGTCAACTTGCTTAGTAGTTCAGAAATAATGTGTCTCCGAAGTCCAAATAGATGTAATTTATAATATTGTAATTTTAATTAAATAATCAAATTAAATGAAAAACAATTAAGTTTAATATTGGAGATACACAAACACTAGATTTAAATCAAATTTTGCATGAATATTATCAAGAGATTGTCACAACATGTAGGCTACGCTCGCGTCGGACGTGACGTCACGTGACCAAGAAGCGCGCCGCGGCCATCTTTGGACATTATCGTGAAGCGCTGGCCGCTACACGAGCTATTCATGTATTTTTTTAAATATTTTTTCTTTCTTTGTATTTTAGTAGTTTCTCTTAGTATGAACTATTTCCCTTATTCCCTATTATGCATTTTTTACATAGACAATTACTGTTAAATAAATAAGAGATTTTACAACGAGTGCACAAAACGAACCATTTTTATCCGATTACCATTTTAAACGCCCGAAAAAACAAGACCTGTTTTCCGCCGCTTTTTTTTAAATCTTTGAACGACATTGATATTAGGTTTGGGCTCCAGACCTATACAGCCTATTATTAAATTAATTTTCTAATATATATTTTTTTTAAACTAACTAAATAACCTACCGTATTTTAATTTTAATTTTAATATCTTTTATGTCTTAAAAAACACATGAGGCAAATAAATTAAAGTAAATATTATAAAATATCAAATTAATCTCTGATCTTTTTATTGTGTTTGGCTGTATGTCAAATTTTCTTTGCCTTAATATAGATACATTAATGAGTAGATACGTTAATGCACTTGTGCACAAAAATCAATTTTGTGCAGCCTACATCGTGCACAAATAAGCAATTTCAGAGCATGAGAAGTGAAGATATTATTTAATATACGGATTACGGTGGCAGGAAGAGAGAGACTATCGAAGGCTTCGTAACTCAGCTTCCTTCCTTCTCCCCCGGGTCCCACCATGTTTTTCACTATAAGTCAACAACGGAGCAGCATTGGGTCTGCATAGGTCTCACTTGATGCCGGTTGGTGATCATCCCCGGGAATACACCCATTAACGCTCGACTATGGATGCAGGAATTAAACTCATCAGGAATATTTTTGAGGCCTGGGAGGAATCACAAAATGCACTTGGTATCCTCTATGATTTATCTAAGGCTTTCGACTATGTTCAACGTTCAACGCTGGCTAAGAAGCTATGTCACTATGGTATAAAAGGATCTGTGCTCGACGTTCTGATCTCATATTTAGATAACACAATTCAGAGGGTCGATGTGACCGGAAGGAGATCTCCTGCGACTCCTCTTGGTATGGGGGTACCACAAGGGTCTATCCTTGGACCGTTCCTCCTCCTAATTTATATAAATGATCTCTCTACATAACCTTGTCGAAAAAAACCCAAGGTAGTACAAACACATTGTTTTTGGATGACACTTCACTCATATTCAAAGTGAAAAGAAGCAAAGTTTTAAGACGCAGTAAACAATGCTCTATCTGACATCATATATTAAATTTACCGCGCTTAATGACAAAAATGTAGATGCGAATATTTTATTAAACGGAGAGGTGGTAAAACTAGTGGAATCTGCTATATTTCTTGGCATTACCCTTGATTCCAAATTGCGATGGGGCCCCTATATGTATGATTGATATATGAAGGATTGGCGAATAGGCTTAGTTCTGCAGCATATGCGGTTAAATATTAGGCAGTTAACTGACATACGGAGGAACTACTTTACTTTAGTTATTTTCATAGTATAGAGAACATACCTCTGGTATATTATTATGGGGCAGTGCAGCCAATATTAATACCATCTTTGTGCTGTTGAAGTGCGAATAGCCCATTCGCGCTATTAAATAACCTAGGACCTAAAGAATCATTAAGAGAAAATTTTAAAGAAATAAACATATTGACTGTTCCATCTCAATAATATATTTTTGATAATGTTCTATATGTTCATTAACACATTGAGAAGTTGGCTAGAAACTGCGACACACACAATGTTAACAATAGGAACACACATAGACTTGTTATGCCTACTACTCGGTTAATTCGAGTTATTATTAAGTCTTTTATTGGACGATGTATATACTGTAACAACATGATCCAAGAAAATGTACAAAATAAATGTGTTGCGAAATTTAAAAGAAACAATAAACAGTTTGTGTGGGAAAGGTCATCATATTAACATACATGATTTTCTTAATGATAGCATTGACTGGGAATGGAGGGAACACCCTCAGGCTCTATAATTATATAATATTATTATATTATATATTAATATTATTGAACAGGTTCCCAAGAAGCTCCTCTAGTAGATGCGAAATAAAACAATCCATACAAGACTAGAGATCAATATATTCCCAAACCAAATATTTGAACCATACAAAATTTATGCAAATATTGTTTGTGCGATTTCAAATACAACTAGCGCCATCTCTTATCGACTAGCAAGCAAAATGATCTATACAAATGAAAACTTAACTTTAAAATCTTAACATTCCGCCCACCATGGACAGAGTGTCCATCTAAGTTCAAAGCAAATAATATAAAAAACTACAATTTGTTTAAGACTACCAGTCACCAAACCAAACTTCTTGTATAAATCTCAAGTAAACTATACAAACTTCATTACAAAATACTCTTAAATTCTTTACAACCAAAATAAAATCTAAAACTAAATCTAAATGGAATGTATACATATCTGCAAAAATATTGTAAAGGTCTTAAACTGAGTTTGTAACATTAATTGTCTAAAAACTAGTTGTATAAAGTACACATTATAAAGGAAAACATATAAATCACAAAATAAAACTAAATAAACATAACCATAATTAACAAAAAAATATGCTGTAAGGGCCTAAGCGTGTTCAATTGCAATCGGTACCAATTATTCGGTCACGGGTAAAATAAAAAGCACAATTTCGAAATAGGACGTTTAATAACGCTACTCCTGCATTTTAGACTTACAACGCACGTAAGATTATCAAGCCCGGGATGCTTGTCCACAATGACACCGAAAAGCCATCTTGCCGGAGGAAGACCGTCCTCTTTAACTAATACCACATATCCAATTTTTGGTTCTTCTTCCTGACGACTCCACTTGTGTCGTTGGTGGAACTGCACCCAATATTCAGATGACCAACGACGCCAAAAATTTTGTACAAGTTTTTGTGTAAGTTGCCATCTGCGAATGGTGCTGATATTTGACTTTTCAAAGTTACAGTCAGGTAGAAGAACAATTGGCTCGCCGATTAAAAAATGAACTGGAGTCAGCGGATACGGATCACTCGGATTCGAGTTGGCCTTAAGAAATGGCCTTGAATTAAGGCAAGCCTCAACTTGCGACAGCACTGTTGACAATTCCTCAAAAGTAAGCTTATTGTCGCGAATAACTCTTTTGAGGTGATGTTTTGTCGACTTTACCCCTGCCTCCCACAATCCTCCAAAGTTTGGAGCATGCGGAGGTATAAAGTGCCAGTTAGTGCCGTTATTGCCTAGCCACTCAGCAATTTCACTAATGACACTAGATTGTTCGTTGTCAAAAAGTTGCCTCAATTCACGAGCTGCACCTACAAAATTTGTGCCATTGTCGCTCCAAATATCGGCACAATGACCACGTCTGGCGACAAAACGTTTGAATGCCGCGATGAAGCCTTCTGAGGTCAAGTCGCTGACCACCTCTAAATGAATGGCACGAGTGGCCATACATACAAAAGGGCAAATGTAGCCCTTGTACGCATGGTGTCCCCTACCCTTTGATGTCCGAATACTAATGGGTCCTGCGTAATCATCACCACATTGATAAAAAGGTCTACACGCAGTTACTCGAGATGTTGGCAACTGTCCCATAAGTTGTTGAGGAGTCTGAGCTGCATATCTAACACATTTGACACATCTTCTAACAAAATACTTGGTTAGATTTTTTGCATCTAAAATCCAGTACTTGGTACGCAAAAAAATCAACATAAGCTGTGGTCCACCGTGCAGCGTTTTGAAGTGAGCATCAGAGATTATTAAGTCTGTGAGATGACATTTCCTAGGCAGAATCACTGGATGTCGCATATTATCACTGATGTCAGCATTCTTTAAACGTCCACCAACTCTTAAA
The DNA here is from genome assembly GCF_905404315.1 of Leptidea sinapis. Taxonomy (NCBI): domain Eukaryota; kingdom Metazoa; phylum Arthropoda; class Insecta; order Lepidoptera; family Pieridae; genus Leptidea; species Leptidea sinapis. The sequence continues at coordinate 13,637,242 of NC_066285.1, forward strand.
ATACCATTCGCATCAATGAATGGAATAAAAGAATAAAGTTTACTCTTCTATTTTACGGCAGCGTTTTCCGTAAGACTGCATATCTCTTCACTAAAATGCTCTCGTTGAAAATGACGAATACACACATTAAGTGCGTCCTGTTGCTCGTCATGACTCAGCCAAATACTCGTTTTTGTGTCATCTGACTTTCTTAACCGCAAAAACCTCCTACAATAAGCTATAACACGAACTAACTTTCCTAAAGAAGAATACTTAGTCCACTATTTATTTTGTTCTCCGATATCAATTGCAGAGTGAAAAACCTTTTTTTGCTTTTCTTCTAAATTAGTATCCTTTCTTTCTTGATTTCTGTAAATAATTTTCTCGTCTCTTAACCATTGTGGCCCTTCTATCCATAGCCTGTTCTCGGTCAATTCTATAGCCTTTAAACCCCTAGAGGCACAATCCGCAGGATTATCTTTGGAACTGACATGGTACCACTGCGTACTCTCCCAAACCAGTAGTATTTCCGATACACGATTCGCTATAAATGTTTTCCATCGACTTGGGTGACTACTAAGCCAAGCCAAAACGACAGTCGAATCTGTCCAGGCGAAAACTTTTTCCTTGGAAATTGACAAAACCACAGCTTGGAGAGCAATACAGCGCCACACAACTCTAAGCGTGCTATGGAAACCTGTTTAATGGGAGCTACCTTAGTTTTGGATGTGATGAGACTAACGGCTTCTTCCCCACTATTCTGCACAACAGCAGCGAAAGCATGATTTGAGGTATCACAAAATCCATGGAGCTCTCTACAAACGTCATCCTCACTCGTTTGATTCCATCTAGGCAACTTAAAATCTTTTAACTTGCCTAGATGGAATCTATCTATCTTTTAACCGCGAAATGTCTAATATCACTTTACGTTTGGTGATTGGTGTCGAGATGTCTGGAAGTGTTACAGAATACTGAAAAGTATCCGTATTTTTATCCCATCCTAACCCAAGAATTTTTCCAACTCCATCTACCTTTAGTTCCATTTTATCCTTGCCCTGTTTTCCCTTAATTTTGTCCGTTAGTTCTGCACTATTGCTCGACCATTTTTGGAGTTCAAAACCACCTTTCTTCAATAATGCTGTCATTTCTTTATATATCTTGACTCCTTCCACTCTTTCACATCCTGTCATAAGATCGTCGACGAAATAGTCCTTTAAAACTCGATCCTTTGGTAGGGGAAACTGATCACCTTCATCATAAGCGACTTGATGCAAATTAATAATACTAGCTGTATGGACCGAATAATCTAAACTGTTATCAGAGGTAACGTAACCCGACAAAATCCAACCCAATTTGGAATTTTGTGCCACGGGACACCCAAGTGGACCTCTGTAAAAACCATCCAATAAAATCTGGGCATAGATTTCGGCACCTAACAGTAAGTCAACCTTATTAGGTTGATTGAATGTCGGATCAGCTAATTTAATTTTAGGGAAATAGCCAAGCCCAAGTATCTTACCAGGAAGAAAACTCGTTATCTTATTTAAAACATGAGCCTTAACATCTATACAAAAACTGGGATCTTGAAGCGATTGAATTCTCAAATTTACCACCCACCGTGAGGACATTGAAGTGCCTCTGTCGCTTCCAAGCCCTGAGATAAGGCTCTTACTTGGTATTCTTTGCAGTCCTAGCAATTGAACCGCTGACTCCGTAATAAACGAAGCCTGAGATCCTTGATCCAGCAAAGATCTTAGTGTGAGGTCACCTGTTTTGTGCGACTGCACCTTAACTAGAACCGTAGCCAGCAACACTTGGCTATGGCTGGTCGCAAAACAGGAGACTACATTTATCGTCTCGTTATCCTGTGACGTTGTTGCAACATTAACAACGTTGTTATCAGTTGGTTGAGATAAAACCGGTGAAAAGCCAACTGATTGAGCTTGGGATGGCATTGGGATGTAGTAAGGAATGATGTTTCTTTCTGCAAATACGACATTTAGTATTTTGACGACATGTGTAGACTGAATGGTTTGTACCAAGGCAATTGTAACAAATTCGGTTAATTTTTACAAAATTACGGCGACTTTCAACATTTTCACCAGCAAATCGTTTACAATTACACAATTTATGTCCTTCTGAACAAAACGGACAATTCTCAGTGGCAACGTGCAGTGACTTAGTACTATTTATGTTTCGTTGATGCTGTTTAGGTGATTTCGTGTCAAGAAACTCTAATGACCTGAACCTTTGTTCTAGAAACTCTGTGAACTGACGCAACGTAGGCAATGTATCTGTTGCATCACTTATTTTGCATTCCCAAAGTTTTCTGGACTCAGTGTCTAATTTTAAACTAATAATGTGGATAACTATAATGTCCCATGATGATACATCTACCCTAATATTTTTTAAAGCATTAAGTCACTCTGTTGTTGTATCTAACAGTTCTTTAATAGCGTTAGAATTTTCAGAACTTAACGATTTTTGACCTATAAGACGATTTAGGATTGAGTTGGTTAAATGCTTTTTGTTATTATATCTATTATCCAACTGTGCCCAACATATGCTGTAATTACTAGAAGTAATAGGTACATGTCTTAATAGTTGTTCTGCTTCCCCAGATAAATAAGCTTTGAGGTAGTGCAACCGTTGTACATCATCTAAAGATTTGTTATTATGTACTAAAGATATAAATAAATCACGAAAACTGCTCCATTTCGTATATTTTCCAGAAAACATAGGTATAGATATTTTGGGTAATTTTACCGGGCAAAAGTGATTAGTTTCGGAAACCTGTGACTTTGAATGAACTGAAATAGTCACAGTTTTCATTAGAGCTTCTCGCAAATCTGACTTATAATCTAAATAGCATTCCTCAGTAACACCATAAACATCATTTGAACAATAACTAGATTTTTCATAAATATCCTGTGCGATTTCACAAATTATTTTACTATGGTTATCTACAAAAGTACTCCACTGTTGGTCAAGGTTTTCCAATCTTGACTCAATGTAACATAGTGTTAGTCTAGATTTAGGTGTTTTTTTGAAATTAATTCTACCTTTTTCTATTTGATTTTTTAATTTTAATTGTAATTTATCTAAGTTTGCCATTTTAATGATTAATTTAAATTTTAAAACACCTTAACAATGTTATTGCAAATAAAGTCTTTAAATTTATCACTGTAGATTCCTTGATTTTTTCTAAGTTGAATATCGCACACAAAATATTCAAGTGTTTGAGACTTCTAGAGCCTAGGCAAACACGGGCATGGATTCCCCGTCACTTCACTTTTTGCCCTAAATCCAACTAAGTCCCTGGCTCAATACTTAGAAATTTTCTAAGTTGAAATTTTGTATAATTTCTTCTAAGTCAAAGTAGATATTGAAAAAGTACTCACAATTTGTCGTCACTCACACACATAAACCACTTAACTCCTTGTTGTCGTCAGCAGTGACAGCTCCCCGCAACTCCCTGGACTGGAACCACTCACGAAGCGCCCTTTGTAGTGCTCCACTACAGCTTCAGCACTTTAGTTCGGACACTAATCACTACACTCACGATGTCGCGATTGTACTATTAATCCGACTCTAGAGGACCACGAACAGGTTCCCAAAAAGCTCCTCTAGTAGATGCGAAATAAAACAATCCATACAAGACTAGAGATCAAAACCAAATATTTGAACCATACAAAATTTATGCAAATATTGTTTGTGCGATTTCAAATACAACTAGCGCCATCTCTTATCGACTAGCAAGCAAAATGATCTATACAAATGAAAACTTAACTTTTAAATCTTAACAATTATTATTATATAGAATATAACTGTTTATTGTACTATATTACTGTTGTTTTGTACATTGTTATCCATATTTTTTATAAAAAAGCTCGCTAAGTTTCTTGCGCTCGTTCTTCTTAGGTCTGACGTATTTTGAATTGGTAGTAGATTTAGACGTTCAATAACAATGAGAAAAAGAATTTGAATAACAATGCGTCGGCGATCAATTCTTCACTGTAATGTAAACTCATCCTTTTTTAGTATAAAATACACAAACCCTATTAATACAACAATATTGTATTAGATTTTAATAAGATTAAATTGCTGAAACCAACTGTCATTTAAAGATGTAGCGTTCAGCTAGTTCTGCTTCGACCAATACAATCAACTCAAATAGCATTGTATAGACGAATTGAAGATCGAAGATTGCGAGATTGAAGGACAAAGGACACGTGGTACGGGGGAGGGTGACGGTGGAGGGGGATGGGGAGGGGGCGGCCCACGCACGTCGTCCGAGCTCCGTGTGTCCGAGCCCTAATGAGTTGAAAGCGGATACTTGTAGCGCACTCAGGGCGTGCGTGTCCGGTTACCGCCTAATGCTGTCAGCCGCCCGAGCCGGATAAACAATGATGTGCCGCCTTTTAGCGACATTTGTGAACCACTCAGCTAGACATGAGCCTAAGAGATGCTCAGTTTTACTACTTGCTATCTGACCCGCATCATAAAGATGATAATGATAAGTTATCGTTGGATAAAACATTATTTATATGAGCCAACCTATATGATATTGTCTAATATGTAATATGACGTGCAGTAGCGAAAAATTTAATGGGTGACCCAGATTAAGTAAAGTAAAAAAGCCAATATTCAATTTCAAAAATGACATAATTATTATAAAAGTATTTACCACAATTTTTATCATTACTGAATTTGTATGATATTCTATTTCTTGCATTATTACTAAGTATGTAACGTTAGGACGTACTTAGAAAAAATATTGTAATGGATTAGGAGGGCAAACGAGTTCGGTATGTCATCTAATGGTAGAGATAAGACGAGAGGAATAATTAATAATTGTAATTATTTACTTGTGCTATTATATATTCTTTGTTATTACTAAGTTGTAAAATTTGATTTGGCTCAAAGTTATTCAAGATTGATTTAATAGGGAGCAACTAACTTGAACCTCTATTTTGAATAGGCTGCAGGAATCTTAAACAGTTGAACAGGAGTTGTATATATCTGTAATAAAGTCCATTCAGGCGCACTAGTACTTTACATCAACAGATTACTATGGCGTGTGAGCTCAGGGGCCCGGGGCCTGGGGCCACTCGTAAGCGGCGCCCGCCTCCCGCTAGTCAAATGTAGAGTGACGACAGACGGCCGACGGACTATCAAAGATACTCCATTAAGGTGAGAATTATTTACCCGACACGATCCGACGCAGTATACGATACTGGGACATATTTTAACACGATACTTTATAGAGTAATGTAAATTATATTTACATATACAACATCTATCATCTAACATAGTACAATTATATTACTTTCTTAAAATATATATTATAAAAAAGATTATAAATTGACTAACATGATCTACTTTTTGTACGTTAAGGCAAATGTACGATAGTGGTAAGATACTTTATACTATTATAATTATTATTTTTTTTTTATTTATTTATATTATTGACTAGTGTTGCCCGAACTTTGCCCTATAAATATAATGGTAGCTATGCAAGTTACAACTTCGACCTGAACCTACAAAAGCATTTTAACTATTACATAAATCTCAATTTCAAATATTGATGTTCAAAATATACAATACTTTTTGAAAGGCAAAAATTACCACCCATTCGAAAAAGTATGCCTCAGATCTGAGAAAAACGGGCGCTTACGGGCGCAATTAGTTTGTATACAAAATCAACAAATAAAATTAAATAGTATCTAAATTAATGGCAGAAACTACAGTTGCTAGAGTGTTTTTGTATAGAATAAAGTGGGAACGAAACTGTCGATATTCAAAACATTTGTCGGACGTTGTAAATAATTTAATCTGATAGTCGCGAACGGCGGGCGGCGATGGGCTCGCTAGGTTTGATACGCCATTAGTTCATTAGCAGCCTTATGTGCTTACTGCCTGTCATAAGCCGATTATGGCGAAGTAACGCCGCCCGGGCCGAGACTAATTATTGACGATGGATGTCGATGGCGCTACCACTCGATATGTTAACAATCAGTCTTTGTTTTCAGGTTTTCTTTTACGATTCCCAATTGGTTTGTAGGTAATTATAATTTGGTATCTTTTGTTTGTATTGGTTACCTCAGAACTAATCGTTTGAGAACTGATTTGGTAGTAGCTTCTGCTTTTGAGATTTTTTTTCTGACATACCAGTTTCTTCCACAAGTGCTGCTGAGCCACTTCTTGTTAAAATCGTTAAAGAAAATAAACAAATAAATAAAACTTTCAGATCTCTCGAAAAAAATAAACCGGTGATGTATGGGGGCATATCTGTAAAAATAATAGGTTAAGTCATAGTTTAGTCATATTATGTATAGCAATAGTTATTATTAGTTGTATTGCACATGGCGTGTTTCCTTCTGAAATATAGTAAATTACACCAATATTGCAGTGTTGCGGACTCTTAGTAAAGTTTTTAAAAAAAAAATTAAGCCAAGTGCTTACTCACTCAATTTGGCTTTTCTAGGGGACGATCGACTACGGATGCAGGAGTTGAACTAATCAAGAATATCTTTGAGGCCTGGGAGGAATCGCAGAATACGCTTGGTATCTTCTGTGATTTATCTAATGCTTTCCATTGTATTCAACATTTGTCGCTGGTCAGTAAGCTGTGTCAATGTGGCATAAAAAGATCTACGCTCGATGTTCTGATCTCATATTTAAATGATAGAATTCAGAAGTTCGATGTGAATGGCAGGAGGACTCCTGGGACTCCTCTCGATATTGGGATACCACAAGGGTATTTTATTTATATGAGAGGGGGCAAACGGGCAAGAGGCTCACGGGATGGGGAGAGGTGAGGCAACCGCCCATGGACATCCGCAACAACAGGTGTGTCACGAAATGCGTTGCCGGCCTTTAAGGTGGGAGTATGCTTTTTTCTTGAAGGTCCCTAAGTCGTATCTGTTCAGAAAGACCGCTGCCGGTAGTTGATTCCACAAAGTGGCTGTGCGAGGCAAGAAATTTCGGCAAAACGCGCGGTTGTGCAATGCCAGACGTCTACGTGATGCGGATGGTACTTTGCACGTAATGTCCGGTGGTGGAATTCGGCCGCTGGAATCAACCCGAACAGCTCCTCTGAGCACTCCCCGTGATAAATGCGGTAGAAGATGCAGAGAGAACCCACATCTCTACGTAATGCTAGAGACTCAAGCCGATTGGAGATGACTTGATCGTCGATGATTCGAGCCGCTTTTCGTTGTATGCGGTCAAATGGAAGGAGCTGGTACTGGGGAGCACCCGCCCAGAGGTGAGAACAGTACTCCATGTGAGGCCGAATTTGCGCCTCATAAAGTTGCAGGCGGTGGCTTTTAGTGAAGTACTGTCTCGCCTTACTAAGTACACCAAGCTTTTTTGAGGCCAGTTTGGCCTTCTTTTCCAAGTGACCACGGAACTGAACGTCGCTCGATATATCGAGTATGCCAATACAGGCTGTGGCAGTTAGAGGAGTGATCTCGAATCGAGGGGATACGACAAAGGGAGACTTTTTAGTGGTGAACGCACAAACTTGTGTCTTCTTGGGATTGAATTGGACTAAATTTTGTCGGCCCCATTCCGAGACTTTGCAAAGCATAGTCTCGATTTCAGACACAAGTTTGTTTCGGTTCTCGTCGACGCTATCCCGGGACATGTTGGCACGGCCGGTGTACGAAGCATACCCTGTGATGTCGTCCACATAGCAATGAATATTGCTGATTTGCAGCATATTATTGATATGCAGAAGAAACAGCGTAGGGGTTAGCACGCAGCCTTGCGGGACACCAGCGTTTATGGGTTTTAAGTCGGAGCATGCACCGTTGATAACAACCTTGATGCTCCGATTAGCCAAAAAGCTAGTGACCCATTTGCACAACTTCTCGGGAAGCCCATGGGATGGCAGTTTCACACCCCATCGAAGGCCTTCGCTATGTCTAAGCTCACCGCCAACCGTACTGGCAGTCGCTGATCAGCTGGTGCCCCTCTAGGTATCCCAAGAGCTGGCGGTTGATGATCGACTCCATTACTTTGGAGAAAATGGAGGTAATGGCAATGGGGCGGTAGTTGGACGGATCTGAGCGTATACCTTTCTTAGGGATCTGGTGCACTAAAGCCGCCTTCCATAATTTCGGGACTACGCCTGATGAGTAGGAGAGCCGGAAAAGACGGGTTAGGACCGGCGCTAGTTCCGGAGCACATGTCCGCAGCACTATCGGGGGAATGCCATCGGGCCCGCTCAATTTGTGAATGTCCAAGGTGAGAAGCGCCTTAAGCACGGCACCATGCCTGATTTTTACCTCCGGCATGTATGACTCGCACCGCGGAATATGCGGTGGTGGTGCACCTTGGTCATCCAGAGTCGAGTTGGACGCGAAGAAGGAGCCCAGGTGATCAGCTTTCTCTTTCGCGTCATGGGCCAGTGAGTCATCATCCCTGTGCAGTGGCGGAATGGCTGGCTGGCAGAAGATTCCTTGGACAGCCTTGGCGAGCGAACAGAACGCACGAGTTCCCGAGGGAAGGCGTGCAAGTCTCTCGCCAATTCTGCCAATGTGCTTCGACTTCGCGTCAGCAATAACTCTTTTGAAGGACCTGGAGGCATGATTGAAGTGTTTTTTAAGTTCGCTGGAATTTACATCCTTAGATACCACCGCATTGACCCAAGCCTGATAGCACTCCTGCTTTCAGCGAGAGGCCATTTTGCAGGAGCGGTCAAACCATGGTTGGGAGCTGCCACCGATAGGCACAGAGGAGGATGGAATGAAGAGTTCCATACCTTGCAGTACCACATTAGCAACAGTGTCAGCAGCGGCATCTGGATCTCCCAGCGAAAAACATATCTGCCTCCACGGGTAGGATGCAAAAAAGCACCGCATCTCGTCCCACTCTGCTGACCTATAATGCCACACGCGGCGACAGCCTAAGGATCGAGGTCGTGTTAGGCGCGTGATCGGCACGGTGATCCGGATCAGGCAGTGGTCCGACGATCCCAGAGGAGGGTCAACGGAAACTAGGTAGCCGTCCGGATGTGAGGTCAACAGAAGGTCCAACAGTGAAGGTGTATGATCTTGCACATCAGGGATTCGCGTTGGCGCAATAACCGGTTGCGTCAGACCATATGCTAAGGCAAAGTCGTGAACAGATCTCCCTGCATGATCGGTGGTACGTGAGCCTAGCCATTCGGCGTGGTGGGCGTTAAAATCGCCAAGAAACACGATCTTTGCAGTAGGGATCTGCTCCAACACGGAATCTGTAGCCATTAGGTTGTGTGTTCGAGGAGCCGGTCAGTCTCTGCGTTACCGCTATGGGACCTATACAGGCAAACGTAGATTCGCGGATGGTCATCGCAGTCTACACGCAGCCAGATGATGGATAGGTCCAGTCCTTCAAGAAAAAAAACTCTTTGTTACACTATTCTTGGAACATTCCTCTTCCTAATCTACATAAATAATCTACCTTACCTTGTATAAAAAAAACGCAAGGTTTTATTTGTGGATGACACCTCACTAATATTCAAAGTGAAATGAAATCAAGTTTTATATCATGATGAAGTAAACAATGCTCTATCTGACATTGTGTACTGATTTAGAACCAATAACGTATTCTTAAATAGTCATAAAACTAAATGTATTAGCAAATAGACTCAGTTCTGCAGCGCGGTTAAAAAATGAAAATTAACTGACATAGATACGGCGCGACTAGATAACTTTAGTTATTTTCACAGTACATATATTATGTTTTATGGTTTATTGTTATAGGGCAGTGCAGCCGATATTAACACTATCTTTGTCCTGCAGAAGAGGGCTATTCACGCTACTTATAACCTAGGCCCTAAAGAATCATTAAGACAAAAGTTTAAAGAAATAAACTTTTGGACTGTTACATCTCAATATTATATTCTTGGTAATGTACTATATGTTGATAAGCACAGCAGAAACTGCGACAAACATAATATTAACTCTCGTTAACAACGTCAGTGAGGTGGGAAGCGTGTCGACTAGGGTAGCGTACCTAATACTCAGAATTACTGAACGGTATTCTTTGAAGGTAATTTTTTTTTACATTTATTTCTACGCTCCGACCTCGACACACTCAGACGAGGAGGTGGAAACCATGTATGAGGAAACCTCAACAGCCATTCACACTCCTAAGACCCACTTCAACGTTGTCATGGGAGACTTCCACGCAAAACTGGGCAAACGTAACGGTGATGAGTAGAAAGTGGGGCAATTTCGCAATGGACATTGGAACACCTGAGGCCAGATGCTGGCTGACTTCATTGATAAGGAGGATCTCTGTATGATGAACTCCTGTTTAATGAAGCCAGAACAACGCAAATAGACTTGAATCAGTGCCGATGGTGCCACCAAAAATGAGATTGAGTTTATTATATCGACCAAAAGACATAATAATATATTCAATGATGTCTCTGTGATCAACTCAGTGAAAACTGATAGTGATCACCGCGCAGTAAGAGGCACATTGAATATCAATCCAAAACTGGAGCGATCTCAACCGGTGAAGTTTACGCTCCGACCCGCACCCATGCATATCCAAAACCCCGAAAAGTTTCAACTTGAATTACAAAACCGCTTGGAATGCCTCGGTGACTGTGTAGACGTGGATGAATATAATAACAGGTTTGTGGCAAATGTTCAAACGGCTGTGTCTAAGTTCTTTAAAGTTAACTGTTCAAAAAGTACCGGAAAAATCTCAGATTCCACTCTCAAATTGATGGATATAAGATGCCAATTACCCTTCGTACCCCGGACGATGCTTCGCAGTATCGGCAGCTAAATAGACAGGTCTCCAAGTCATTCTATAATACAGATTATGTGAAGGCGGCCATAGATCGTAAGAAAGGCTCCAAATTATTCGCACGAGATTTGTCTATTGAGTCAACTGACGAAGCTGAATACCTGTAACGCCAGGGTCGTTTCATCTAAGCCCAAACTTTTGAGGGAGTCGAGAAGGACTGGAATGCACTGGGCCTCAACATCAACGGCGAATATATCACTCACCTTCGATGGCTGAGACTGTGGAAGACTTAAGCCATACGCTCGATGGCTTCAATACAGCTTCCTAAAGAGTAGGTCTTAAAATGAACATGGATAAGACGACGATCATGTCAAATTTCCATGATGCACCTACTCTCCTAACCATTAGGAACTGTAGTCTCGAAATTGTTGACAATCCAGTTTGGTAGGTCCAATTTCGCGAAAGAGGTCACTCATCGAATCAAATTCATATGGGCAGCGTTCGAGATGCTCCGTAAAATATTCTAGTCCCAAATACCACAGTCTGTAGATGAAGGTTTTCAACCAGTGTGTGTTGCCAGTGATGACTTACGGTACGCAGACGTGGTCGCTAACTATGGGCCTTATGAGAAAGTTCATGGTCGCTCAGAGGGCAATGGAGAGGGCTTTGCTCGGAGTTTCCCTGCGAGATCAGAAATAAGAAGATCCATAGGAGAACCAAAGTGTCCGACATAGCCCAAATGATGGCGAAACTGAAGTGGCAGTGGGCAGGGCACATAGTTCGACGGACAGATGGCAGGTATAGTATAGCTCGAATAGTGACCACGTACTGGGAAACGAAGTCAAGATGGACCGACAATCTGGTCAGGATCGCCGAAATACATTGGATGAGGGCAGCGCAGGATCGATCGTCGTGACGATCTTTGGTGGAGGCCTTTGTCCAGCAGTGGACGTCTTTTGGCTGATGAGGATGACGATGTATATGCTTTTACAATTTGATCGCAGAAAATGTACAAAACAAATGTGTTACCGGATTCAAAAGTATTGGTAATAATCCGTTTTGTGGTAAAGGTTACTACCATAACAGAAACAATTTTCTTAGTGATACCACAGACTAGGAACGGAGCGCTCGCCCTCAGGCTACTTAATAAAAAATTATCGTATGATACTACATATTATAGTGTAAGTAGATTATGGGAAAAAAGCCCGCTGAGTTTCATACGTCCGTTCTTCTCAGGTCTGAGGCATATTATTTCGAATGGGTGTTTCTTTGATATAGACATAGACATATTTGAATTTGAATTATATTTCTATATTTAAGGAAACTCCACAGGTTTAATTATTAACAAACCCAACAAATGACGACAAATCTCTGTTATAACTTTTTAAGGCAAACAAATTGAAACACGAATCCGGAAGGTAGGCTTTGAAACGGCTTAATAACTACTGTACCCATTCTGTCTGTTAACAATTGTACAAGTAGGTGATAGCCTGCGACAACACTATAATAACCAGTTATAATAACACCAATAAACTACACATTATCACTACATAAAGGTGTAGGGTAGACCGGTGACAATAGTAACGAAGGGCAATAGTAACATTGGAAATTTTTGGGTTACTGAGCTGAAGCATTGCATTAATGTGTGCGAGCGGATACGGTTTATTCATGTACATGTTCGCCACTCAGCCGCGAGCGTAGTGTGAGTCGGAGATGTACTACACTTAATTCGAAATTATGAGTAAGTAACCATAAGTAAGAATTAATAAATACATTTTTATTAAATTTTTCCAGACCGTACGTCACGGGTGTCCCCCAGTCAGCGCATTATCCGGGACAATGTTTCGTAAACGTACATGGGAACTGAAAACCGGCGAGAATGACATAATCTCTAACAGGTTTTGGTTCTCTGGATGGAGTCCTTCTGAGCGGTAAAAGCTTAGACTACACAGACGTGCCTGATAATTGCCACTAATGGAAAAGTCTAGTCAATGCGAAGTGCATTCCAAGTTTCTGTAGTCGCGCATAAGTTTAATAATCTCACTTAGGTGATAAAGTTAGGGTTGAACTTGTGTTTTAATGATTTTGCTAATACATAATAACGTTGATTTATGAATCGGTCAATATCAGGTTCCACACTATAAGTAATTACATAATAAATATTATAAAGCTGCAGTGTTTGTTTGTTTGTTTGAACGCGCTAATCTCTGGTACTACTGGTCCGATTTGAATGATTCTTTCAGTGATGGGTAGTCCATTTATCGAGGAATGCTATAGGCTATGTTTTTTTTTTCAAAATAAGGGATCCGTAATAAAATTGCTATTTTGTAACACAAGGTGTAAAATCGAAAACCTATTTTTGCGTGCGCTGCAAAAACTATTGACAATAGAACAAAATGATGTATAGGCTATAATATAGGCAATATTTTATTACTTATAAAACTATCGCGTGAATTATACTTTATATGGCAACAACGTTTGCCGGGTCAGCTAGTTACATAATATGTAGCTACCGACGCTTTCGCCTGCGTGATTTACTTGAACAATTGTATTCGAAGCAGATAAAAACTTGGAGTAGCTTGTGACATGGATTGTATGTATGGACATGCCTTAAATTGTTGACTATTTGTATATCGTATATAATATAATATTATATTGTATCACATATTGCCAATAATTGCATGGTTTGTTGTTTAACGTAACCACTGTTGAGGTTAAGGTCGTGTCGAATTTCGAGAAGGATTTGAAGCGCTAGTTACACTAAGAATAAACACTTTGACTGCAATGAAAACTTGTTACGATATTTACCAAGTTATGTACCTACAGGTCAGCCTCATACTACTGATAGTTGATACCATAAATGTCTAAATTTAAATTTACTTTTATAATTTCGCCACTATAGCCAAACTGGTGATCATAAAAATTATATATTTACGAACTCGTTTAATTAATATTTAGGCAAATACTTATTCAAAATAAATTAAGAATCATCATAACCTGTATAAGCATTACTGTGTTTTGGTCTGAAGGGCGCCATAGCTAGTGACATTATTGGGCAAATGAGACTTAACATCTTACGCTCAGACTCTTTGGATTGTAAAAGAATCCTGAGCGGCACTAATTACCATCAGCTGAACGTCCTGCTCGTCTCGTCCCTTACTGTAAAAAAAACCTGGTAACCCCAGTCCCATCGAAGTCGGTAGGTACAGCTGTTTCGAAGATAGCAGAACAAATAGACAAAAAAATAGTTATTCTGGAAAAAATATAGAAAAAAACCTAATATTTCGACAAATGTACGTACAGGTCACGTGTGTTAAGTGATCACCGCCACCCACATTCCCTTGCTATACCAGAGGGATTACAGGAGCGTTGCTAGCCTTTAAGTATTGCTGTCATTTCTGGTGTGTTACATTTGACCGCGTGAAATGCCTCGCAAAAGTAAATCTTATCTATCTGAGAATTCATGAAGAGCCGACGCAGTTAAAAGTTTTGACAAAGCTGATTTTTTATTTTTTAGAATTCTGAAACTGTTATGAGATGAGGATCTCAAAAGTCAGAAAAAAATATGAAAATATTTTATTTCCGTTTCAAAGATTGACACTTATTGAACGACCAAACGAAGCGATAAACGCTCCTGTAACTAATATTAATTCAATCTGAGTCGCAATACTCGGGCCCAGATAACAAACATTATTTATACTTGTGTAAACTACTTGTCAGAATGAAAAAGACGGCAGAATCCAATACACTTACGAGCATCTAACAGCGCATACATATTTAACACGCATATTTACCGATCGGTGGATCGCTGGGGGGGGGGGGCGAGGGGGAGGTGAGGTCGGTCATTCAATGAGATTGCTTCTAGCCACCACTCTTAAGTAATGGATCTGCCCAAATAAACTGAATTGAAGAATTAATAGCAACTCATTGAGATTGGTAAATGTAACACGCCTAGATACATTATATACTTTCTAACCGACTTAGAAAAGGAGGAGGTATTTTTTTATGTATGTGTGTTTTTATGTACGATTACGCTGAGATTAATGATGCGATTTTCGTGAGTCTTCTTTAGTTTGGTGCGGAATGTTTGCCATTTGGTCCCATAAAAATTTGACAAAATTTGGCCCATTAATTGTTTTTATGAATATTTTTGTTTACGTGTATGATGTTATTATAGTTTATCTACACCCGTGCTTTAAATTCTCGATTAAAGATTCTAAAACAGCTTATTGCCAACATTAAAACATCCAATGTCCTAATAACCATTACATCATCCAAACGAGTGTTGAAATGAAATTCAGTACCTACAACATTCTTACTACTTACTTACTTATATCATCCGTTTTCATAGTTACGTATTCCTTTGGATGATATTATGGTTACTAGGACTGGCTTTATTAATGTTAACAGTAAGCTAACTGTTTCAGAATCCTTTAGAGAGGATTCATATGGTTGCGTAGCAACGCTTCGAAGTATATGACGAGAGTTGTCAAACTTCATGACATTGTTAATCTCAACAGCTCCGTCAGCAATACTCGTAGCTCAGCGGAAAAGTCTTTATCTTAGACGCTGTAGACCCGGGTTCGATACACCTACCAATGTATGGATTTTTTTGGGTTTTGTAAAGTTAATGGAAATTTGTAGTAAGTTCAAGATCGAATCGAACAGAGTAACAATAGTTAAAAGAAATTTCTAGTACAATTTAAATTTAAAGATGGAATGGGAGAATCATTTTGAAAATAGAACAGATCCGGGGGTATATAAGCCGCACTAAGCGTGGCCTACGGCAGTTCTAGTTCTGACTCGAAATTGTAAAGAAGAAGTAGTAAAAAGTGGAAGTGTTCCAAGAAGAAGAAGATAGAAGAGATTACGTGTTCGGTGCGGTGTGACGCGTTGAAGGTACCGCCGCCCACAAGAGGAACAGCGGCAGATCGGCCAAGTGCAAGTTCAGAAAAAGTGAACGCAAATATGCCTTCGGCTGGAATACGGGAGCCTCACGTACAGTCGTTAGCCAAAGAAGACTAGTGAGCATCGGAAGACGACATATGCGAGAAAATTTAAGCTTAACATTCACAACAGCTACCGGTCAGCGCATACCAGTCCAGGGAAAGAAGATCGTGGCCATAAAAATCAGGGATACGTTGTACTGGCAAAAAGTGGTAATCGCGGATATAACAGATGACTGCATCATCGGGTTGGATTTTCTTCGAAATCATCAGTGTACCATTGACATCAAACACGGTGTATTGAAGCATGTAGGTGAAGAAATTCCAATAAAAGGCGGAAATTTTGGAAAAGTGCTCTGCTTGAGAGACACTACCTTAAATCCTAAATTGCAGACCTTAGTCACGGTAGTCCTGCCAAGGGAGGACAGAGAAAGATCTTGTAAATGCGCTATAATTGAAAGAGAGACATCGGACACGACATGGATCCCAGCCAGAACTGTTCTGGGAAACTCCCAAATTGCAATGGTCCCCGTGTTTAATCCTCATGAAGACAAGCAAATCGTTAGGAAGAGGACAGTGATCGGAGCTTGTGAGGAAATAGCTTGGTTAAGAAAGTGTGAAGAAGGGAGGAAGACCGTAGCTGCAAGCCAGGATGTGAACATACAGGAGCTTCTGGATGGCTGTAACGACTGCTTACCAAGCTACAGTTAATAAAAGCGAGAAATTTCCTGCTACGCTGCGCCGGGATGTTCTCGAAGAACGACGGGGACATCGGAAGAACTGGTTTGGTGAAACACAAGATCGACACAAGGAAACACTGTTCCGATACGGCAAAGACCAAGACGTATTCCGTTTGTACGCGAACAAGAAGTGGAAGACATGATTCGGGATATGAAAGAAAATGGTGTGATAGAACTGTCGTCGAGTCCATGGTGTTCTCCAGTGGTTCTGGTGAAGAATAAGGATGGATCAACTAGATTTTGTGTGGACTATCGACGTCTGAATGATGTAACTAAGAAGGACAGTTATCCATTGCCAAGAATTGATGACACCCTAGATTCACTTTGTGGCATGACGTGGTTCTCTACTCTGGATTTGAAAGTGGCTACTGGCAAGTCCATCTGGACCCTAAAGACAAGGAGAAGATGGCTTTTTCAACCGGAAAAGGGTTATGGCAGTTCTAAACAATGCCCTTCGGATTATGCAACGCCCCAGCTACTTTTGAAAGGTTGATGGAGTATGTGCTGGCAGGTATGTTGGGAGAAACCTGCCTTGTCTACTTGGATATCATAATCATTATGGGACGAAGTTTTGAAGATCATCTTAAGAAGCTCGAAAAAGTCTTCGCAAAACTGCAGTGTGCCAACTTGAAGTTTTGTCCAAAAAAATGTTCCTTCTTTCAACGTCAGGTGAATTATTTGGGGCACGTTATCTCGGAGCAAGGCGTTGCGACGGATCCTGCCAAGATAAGTGCTGTCAAGGACTGGCCGACGCCGACAGAAAAGATACATATGAGAGCATTTCATGGACTATGCTCTTATTATCGACGCTTCGTGAAAGGGTTTTCCGATGTTGCTAAGCCCTTACATCGACTGACGGAGGAGAAAACAGCCTTTTCCTGGGATGAAGAATGCGATCAAGCTTTCTTAGAGGTGAAGAAACGACTATGTGAATCACCTATCCTCGGATATCTTGACACGGAAGGAAGATTTATAGTGGATGCTGATGCTAGCAACACTGGAATTGGTGGAGTACTATCTCAGAAGAGGGGAGACCAAGAAGTTGTTATTGCATACTTTACTAAATCTTTATCGAAGCCGGAGAGACACTACTGTGTAACTCGTAGGGAGTTAGTTACTGGCCATGGTTAAGGCATTACAACATTTCCAAAAGTACTTGTTGGGTCGCAAATTCATCGTAAGGACTGATCATGCCGCCTTGAAGTGGTTACTACAATTCAAGAATCCGGAAGGACAAGTGGCCAGATGGATTGAGCAACTTCAAGAGTATGACTTTGAAAATGAGCATTGAGGAGGAAAAAGTCATGGAAACGCAGATGCTGCGACGGAATGCAAACATTGC